>NC_041388.1:448906859-448931352 GCF_002162155.2 Triticum dicoccoides | reverse complement strand
GGGAGGGGGGCTGCTAGCTACTTCGCACTTTGCTAGATGAATGAACCTCGTTTGGGGGGCATGCATTCATAGCTTAGGATTCCATTCGTGCCGACACGAGGGAGGAGGGGGCTGCTAGCTACTTCACACTTTGCTAGGTGAACCTCGGTTGGGGGTGAGGGGGCATGCATTCATAGCTTAGGATTTCCTTTGTGCCGACGTGAGGGGGTGTGGGGGCAAGCAATACCGTGTGCTTTGCGAGAGAGGTGCCACATCGAAGTTGCATTTGGTATTTGAAAATCAAACCACCCTTTTGATACATAAATTTGGTCCACATCCAAGTGTGTTTTTGTTCTGACCCACTCCTGCGTCACTTTTCACCAAATTTATGAACATTAGACAAGTCGGATGACGCAACAGACATGGTTCACTCAAACTAATCGTGTGCCACCCGGTGCCCCTGTCACGCACACATCCGCATGGTACGTTGGGCTCCACGAGGCTCCCCCTCTCAAAAATATCTGCCCGCCTCGAGGGTTTTTCTATTTCATAACACACAGTTGTTATCTCTGGACTATTTGCGATGTTTCTTGTTCCCAATCCCGCATGCTGCTACCTCTTGAGCATTGCGTTGGTTTTCCTTTGAAGAGGAAAGAGTGGTGCAGTAAAGCAGCATAAGTATTTCCCTCAGTTTTTGAGAACCAAGGTATCAATCCAGTAGGAGACCACGCATGAGTCACCTCGTACCTACACAAACAAATAAGAACCTCACAACCAAGGCGATAAAGGGGTTGTCAATCCCTTCACGGTCACTTGCAAGAGTGAGATCTGATAGAGATGATAATAATAAGATAAGTATTTTTGGTATTTTTATGATATAGATTGAAAGTAAAGATTGCAAAATAAAATAGATGGGAAACTTATATGATGGAGAATAGACCCGGGGGCCATAGGTTTCACTAGTGGCTTCTCTCAAGATAGCATATGTATTATGGTGGGTGAAAAAATTACTCTCGAGCAATTGATAGAAAAGAGAATAATTATGAGAATATCTAGGTATGATCATGTATATAAGCATCACGTCCGTGACAAGTAGACCGACTCCTGCCTGCACCTACTACTATTACTCCACACATCGACCGCTATCCAGCATGCATCTAGAGTATTAAGTTCATAAGAACAGAGTAACGCCTTAAGCAAGATGACATGGTGTAGAGGGATAAACTCATGCAATATGATATAAACCCCATATTTTTATCCTCGATGGCAACAATACAATACGGGTCATTTCCCTTTCTGTCACTGGGATTGAGCACCGCAAGATTGAACCCAAGGCTAAGCACTTCTCCCATTGCAAGAAAGATCAATCTAGTAGGCCAAACCAAACTGATAATTCGAAGAGACTTGCAAAGATAAACCAATCATACATAAAAGAATTCAGAGAAGATTCAAATATTGTTCATAGAAAAACTTGATCATAAACCCACAATTCATCTGATCTCGACAAACACACCGCAAAAGAAGATTCAATGTAAATGATAAAAACAGAATTTTTGATGTGGAATGCTTCCTAACATATTTCTCAATGTAATTTTGTTTATTGTGGCATGAATGTTCAGATCCGAAAGATTCAAGATAAAAGTTTAATATTGACATAAAAATAATAATTCTTCAAGCATACTAACTAAGCAATCATGTCTTCTCAAAATAACATGGCCAAAAAAAGTTCATCCCTACAAAATCATATAGTTTGGTCATGCTCCACTTTCGTCACACAAGAATGCTCTCATCATGCACAACCCCGATGACAAGCCAAGCAATTGTTTCATACCTTAGTAATCTCAAACTTTTTTCAACTTTCACGCAATACATGAGCATGAGCCATGGATATAACACTATGGGTGGAATAGAATATAATGAGGGGGGTTATGTGGAGAAGACCAAAAAGGAGAAAGTCTCACATCGACGCAGCTAATCAATGGGCTAGGGAGATGCCCATCAATTGATGTCAATGCAAGGAGTAGGGACTGCCATGCAACGGATGCACTAGAGCTATAAATGTATGAAAGCTCAACAAAAGAAACTAAGTGGGTGTGCATCCAACTTGCTTGCTCACGAAGACCTAAGGAACTTGAGGAGGCCCATTGTTGGAATATACAAGTCAAGTTCTATAATGAAAAATTCCCACTAGTATATGAAAATGGCAAAACAAGAGACTCCCTATCATAAAGATCATGGTGCTACTTTGAAGCACAAGTGTGGAAAAAAGGATAGTAGCATTGCCCCCTTTTTATTTTTTTGGGCCTTCTTTTTTTATTATTTGGCCCTTTTTTCTTTTTTATGGGACAATGCTCTATTACTAATTATCATCACACTTGAGGGAGTCCTGGATTAGGGGTTGTCCGGATGGCCGGACTATACCTTCGGCCGGACTCCCGGACTATGAAGATACAAGATTGAAGACTTCGTCCCGTGTCCGGAAGGGACTTTCCTTGGCGTGGAAGGCAAGCTTGGCGATATGGATATGTAGATGTCCTACCATTGTAACCGACTCTGTGTAACCCTAGCCCTCTCCGTTGTCTATATAAACCGGAGAGTTTTAGTCCGTAGGACGAACAACAATCATACCATAGGCTAGCTTCTAGGGTTTAGCCTCTCTGATCTCGTGGTAGATCTACTCTTGTACTACCCATATCATCAATATTAATCAAGCAGGACGTAGGGTTTTACCTCCATCAAGAGGGCCCCAACCTGGGTAAAACATCGCGTTCCCTGCCTGCTGTTACCATCCGACCTAGACGCACAGTTCGGGACCCCCTACCCGAGATCCGCCGGTTTTGATACCGACATTGGTGCTTTCATTGAGAGTTCCTCTGTGTCGTCACTTTTAGGCCCAATGGCTTCTCCAATCATCAACAGCGATGCGATCCAGGGTGAGACTTTTCTCCCCGGACAGATCTTCGTATTCGGCGGCTTTGCACTGCGGGCCAATTCGCTTGGCCATCTGGAGCAGATCGAAAGCTACGCCCCTGGTCATCAGGTCAGATTTGGAAGTATGAACTACACGGACGACATCCGCGGAGACTCGATCTTCGATGGATTCGAGCCACAGCCGAGCGTGCCGCACTATGACGATGGGCATGATTTAGCTCTGCTGACGAACAGTGCCCTGGAGGCCGCACCTGTGTCCGCTCCTATCCCTATCTCGGAGCCGATCACACCAATCGAGGATAGGTGGTTAGACACCGCCTCGGGGGCTGTAATATCTACGGCGATCGAGCCGAACACCTGCCCTATTCTCTGCAAAGCCCGTGACTCCAAGGCGCCGGACTCCTCTCTAGACTCCGAGCCCTCTGCGCCCCGACCGATCGAACCCGATTGGGCGCCGATCATGGAGTTCACCGCCGCGGACATCTTTCAGCACTCGCCCTTCGGTGATATTCTGAATTCACTAAAGTCTCTCTCTTTATCAGGAGAGCCCTGGCCGGACTATGGTCAACAAGGTTGGGATGCAGATGATGAAGAAATTCAAAGCCCACCCACCACCCACTTCGTAGCCACTGTCAATAATTTAAACGATGTGCTCGACTTCGACTCCGAAGACATCGACGGTATGGACGACTATGTAGGAGATGAACACGAACCAACGCCTATAAGGCATTGGACAGCCACCTCATCTCATGATGTATACATGGTGGAAACACCCAAAGGAAGCGGCGACGAGGAACACAGGGATGCAACGAGGGATCATTCACTCGAAAAGCAATCAAAGCGGCGACGTAAGCGCCACTCCAAGCCCCGCCTCGATAGAGACAGCAGTCATGCAGACCTATCCATAGAGCAGGACGAGCCGGCGGACGACGAACATGCCTTCGAGCAAGCATCCGAACAGGAAAACTTGGATAAACAAACCGAACACCCCGTCCCCGACGAAAACAGCAGTCCGAACAACCTTACGCCGGATAAACTCATGGAGCAGAAAAACCTGCACAAAAGGCACATCGCCACTGCGCATAGCCTGAAAAAGCAGAAGCGGAAGCTCAAAATTGCGGAAGATGCACTCAGAATCAGATGGAGCAAGGTACGCTACACCGCAGACAAATATGCCGGCAGTCGCTGCACAAAGCTATCCAAAGCGAAAGCTACTGCCTGAATTTGACGAGGAGGCCTTAGAGCCCCCGCAGTCAAAAAATAGGAAAGCCATTCGGTCGGATGGACGACCGCATGGCCAGCATGGAGCGGCAAGCGGTGCCGCACACAAGCCGGCACGCGATCCACCAAAGGATCCGCATAAAAAAGACAGCCCAGCCAGATCTATATACGGGCCAAGAAAGCAAGCTCTAGTAAGCAATGCAACACAACAAATATCCGAACATCACGGCACACCCAAATACAGGGGTGCCGCACACCCCCTATGTTTCACCGATGAGGTGCTGGACCATGAATTTCCAGCAGGATTCAAGCCCGTAAACATAGAGGCGTATGACGGAACAACATACCCTGGGGTCTGGATCGAGGATTATATCCTCCACATACACATGGCCAGAGGAGATGACCTCCACGCCATAAAATACTTACCCCACAAGCTTAAAGGGCCAGCCCGGCATTGCCTCAAAAGCCTTCCCGAAAACACCATTGGAAGTTGGGAAGAGCTTGAGGATGCTTTCCGGGCAAATTTTCAAGGGACCTATGTCCGCCCTCCGGATGCAGACGATCTCAGTCAAATAACTCAACAGCCCGGAGAGTCAGCCCGGAAATTCTAGAACAGATTTCTTACTAAAAAGAACCAGATAGTCAACTGTCCGGACATCGAAGCCCTAGCAGCTTTTAAGCACAATGTTCGAGACGAATGGCTCGCCAGACACCTCGACCAAGAAAAGCCAAGAACAATGGACGCATTGACAAGCCTCATGACCCGCTTTTGCGCAGGAGAGGACATCTGGTTGGCAAGATGCAGCACCAGCGACCCAAGTACATCCGAAGTTAGGGATGGAAATGGAAAACCCCGATGCAGCAAGGACCAGCACCGGAATAAGGGAAACAACCCGAAGAGCACAACGGTTAACGCTGGATTCAAAAGCTCGCGGCAGAATCCGAGAAAGCCGCCCCTCAAGGATAACAGGGACGAGCTATCCAACTTAAACAAAATCTTGGACAAGATATGTCAAATACACAGTACTCCCGGGAAGCCTGCGAACCATACCCACAGAGATTGTTGGGTTTTCAAGCAAGCCGGCAAGCTCAACGCTGAACACAAGGGCTCGACACACCAAGTGAGGATGATGACGAACCCCACAAGCAGAGCACCAGGAAACAAAAGGATTTCCCACAAGAAGTCAAAACAGTAAACTTACTTCACGTGACGAACAGAACGGCGCCATAAGAGATACGCGCCATACGGCCTATCCCAAAGGAGTCTCACCAATGGTTGTTAAAACCAATCACCTTCGACCATCAGGATTACTCTAGAAGTATCCGGAACGCAGGCTAGACTGCCTTGGTATTAGATCCAATAATCGGAGGACTCCATTTTACAAATGTCCTGATGGACGGCGGCAGTGGTCTAAACCTGTTATACTAGGATACAATCCGCAACATGGGGATAGACCCAACAAAAATTCGCCATAGCAAAACCTCCTTTCAAGGGGTAACGCCAGGCCCGGATGCCCGTTGCATGGGTTCTCTCCGGCTAGAAGTTATGTTCGGCTCCCCTGATAACTTCCGTTGCGAACAGCTAACTTTCCACATCGCCCCATTCTCAAGTAGCTATCAAGCACTGCTGGGACGCGAAGCTTTCGCCTGCTTTAACGCAATACCGCATTATGCATCTCTTACGCTTAAGATGCCCGGTACTCAAGGCATCATCTCATTAAAGGGAAAACATTGAGTGTTCCTCCCGCACGGAAAACAGTGCGGCTGCCTTGACAGCCCCACAATAAAGCAGCTTCACCAGCCAAACCATCTAAACAGGTCGTCAAGACCACGGACACGGCTAGACGAGTCCGGCATAAACATACGGTTGATAAAGGCTTAATAGCCGTATACCCCTGTACTAGGGGCTCCGCGCATATAAAACAAGAGACAATAAAGCTCAATTTTACCCATTTTGATTCATACTTTGTTTATTTAGTATAACTCATGTTCGGCACGATCTTTCTTTAACTAAGTTCCTCTCTTTTACAGATGAACACCGTGCTACGCCCGTCCAGGATATGGCACAACAGAGACACATGCGCAGACGTGCAGCAGGGACCCGTTCCAAGGATTCTCTTCAGATTAAGACCCTGCGTAAACCTTTTTTACTGTCTCTTGTTGATACACATCCCCTGGTTTCTTGGTATAACCAAGGAGGAGGCTAGCGTTTTTGCATGTGGCCACGTCAGAGTTTTGCGCGTACCTGGACACTAGGGGCTTATTACTAAGGGTGTTATCCCGCCCGCCCTCATAAAGACCGAATACCTTAGGGAGTGTTCGGCGTCACGAGTTTGGCCTTATATGCATCAGCTCTGAATCATGTCTTTGGTCAAATGTTGGGTTTGCCCAACTCCTGTGTTTTGCTGCCTTACGTTCCGCTCTATCGGCTAAGGCGGCACCAGGAGAACTACTGCGATTGTGCCCCGGTTCGGCCAGGCGAGCACCTCAGTAGAGAAACCCGAAAACTGACTGTCCTGATATAGCGTGAGACTGGTCAACCACTCAATGACATACCGGAATCTTTAGGATTCCTCCGCATTAACGAAGGGCCGTTTCCCGGCCAGCCACATACGCGCCCCGAGTTCGAGCGAGCGCAGGCGCCACCAGGGGCTATATAAATAGCCTCAATGTCAAACTCCTATGGCTAAGTGGAAGTGATAAAGCATCATAGTCCGATTGCCTAGTTCGCTGCGCTATCACCTCCTTTGTAGGACCAAGATGTTGGATCAAGTGTGAAAATGCGCCTTCTGCGAACACCCTCGCATTATGTGCGTGGGGGCTGAAGCTGACAACTACCATCTTTCAGATTATATACACATATATGTTAAACAGCCGCACATGAGGTATCATAATACTTGCAGGCACAAGTATAAAAATCTTCTACAATTTATCAAAATATTGTTTTACAATAAGACATGCTATTCGAATATAGTATCCTTCGAGCACTGCGTCTCTATTAAATGAGCGCCTTGCGGAACTTCCTGAAAGTAGCGCTCGACAGGTACTCGGCTTCCATCCGAGTCTGGGGATGCAACAGCGGTGGCTTCCATTTCTGCCTAGTATGTCTTGACACGGGAAAGAGCCATCCGCGCACCCTCTATGCACGCTGACCTCTTCATTGCATTGATATGCGGCGCCGCACCAAGTAACTGCTACATCAAGTTGAAATAACTTTTCGGCTCTGGTCTCTCTAGCCACAGATGACCCACGACATACTTCATGGCGAGTCCGGACAACCTATTTTGCTCGGCCCATTCGGCCAAACATTCGGCTAATGACAGTGGATGCTCTGGATTGTGGAACTGTGACCAGAAGAGCTTTTCCACTTCGCGATATTCTTGATCTCGGAATTGCTCGGCCGCATCTGCGACACTCGCTGCTAAATCTAGATAGGTGTCCGCCGTAATCCACATCTGGTCTAATGGAGCATGTTTAGGATCACAGAACTTCCTCCGCAGCATAAAGGGCTTTCCAGCCGCGATTTCTCCGGCCTGAAGCAGCTCCTCCTTCACAGCTCTCATCGTAGAGCGAGCATCCTTGGCATCGGCAACGGCCTTCTTCAGGTCCGTCTGTTCCGCCCGATCTTCTTTTTCAAGAAGCTTGCAACAGTCAGAAGCATTCTTCAGCTTCACGGCCATCTCGGCCATTTCCTTCTTGCTTTGGCAGTGAGCAGCCTGTTCGGCTTTCAGCTCTTCAATTGCCTTTCCGGCAGCCGCATCACTTTTCCTGGCTTGCTCCTTGGCTCGGGCAAGTTTTGCCCGAAGATTCTCCATGGCAGCAGCACCATCTGCATCAAGCGCACACATTGTAAGATACTGGCATAAAGCTCCTCTTACCAGGCGCCGCTGAAGGAATTACATACCTTGTGCCTCGTCAAGCCGCTTGTTGACAAGCGCGATGTCGGCATCTGCCACGTCAAGTTGCCGCTTTAGCTCAGCAAATCCATCAGCCCGGCTGGCCATCGGACACTTCGCCACCAACGTATAAAGGCAACATATTAGACCTGGGATTATGATCCTCTGTGCGCCGTCACTTTTGACAACACACAGAGTCTCAGGGGCTACTATCTACACAGGGCGCATCTTATTTATGCGCAACTGTCCAAAAAGGGTACATTATTTTCGCGTACCTCAAAACCTGTTAGTAAACTCCTGACAGCCTCATGCAATCCGCTCTCCGCGGATGAAATCCTCTCAATCACCGTACCCATCAATGCACTGTGCTCCTCTGAGATAGATGCTCGCCCTAGCAGATCCTTCAGCTCCTCCGACCGCGCACCAGACAGCGCCAGACTTGTCCGAGGGCCCTTTTCGAAGGCCGGACACGGAGGGCTTTGGGGGGCCATATGACTACCTTCCGGCCCCGCCGGATTCGGAGAAACCCTCCGTGACGATACCTCAGGGTCGCCCGCCTCGCAAGGCGGTACGGCAGGGGGAGGCGTTCCGCTCTCCATCATCTCCGGAAGAAGAACCCCCGAAGACGAGCTCTGCTGAGAAGGGCTAAGGTCCGAGCTACAAGGTAAATTTTCGATTACTTTTCTCAGATATAAAGCAGGGATTTCTCTCGTTTCTTAAAAAGAAAACTCCTCTCTACTTATGGCTCGGTGGAGGGCTGATCCCCTTGAGGGCATAATTCAGCCGAAGTATCCCCCAGCATAGGACCCTCTAGCGAAGATTTCTTCCCCCGCTTGAAGGCCATGGTCTCCGGGTCTTCAGAGGCGGTCCTCTTCTTCCCCTGAGGAGAGGAATTTTCGATTCCCCCCTTCCGTACAACCTCCTTTGAGGAGGCTATAGCTCCCTTGTCCCCTCCCTCACTTCCCTTTGAAGGCACAACCTCCAACATCCTGACTAGCACGGGACCCCGCGTGGTCTCGGGGAGGGGGGCCGGACACCTGATTAGCTTTTCTTTCGCTATCCACTCCTGTTTAAAGGACAACTCTTTTAGGGGCAATTTTATGATAAATATACGGATAGCGAGTCCGGGCACAAGGCTACTTACTTGAGTATCCGGACGATTGCAGCTCTGACCTGCGTCCTCCGTAGAATCCGGACACACTACTTGTGGTCCGAAGAACAATTTGTAAATCTCCGCAGGCGTCATGCCAAGAAAATGTTGGAGAACTCGTGGTCCCTCCGGGTTGAACTCCCACAGGCGGAGGGGCGACGTTTGCAGGGCAGAACTCGGCGAATGAACATAACCTGCGTCACCATGACCAGAATGATGTCTCTTTCTAGGAGATCTCGGATGTGGCCCTACAACAGGGGCACGTCCTTTGCCGGCCCCCAGTCCAGCCCCGTATTGACCCATGACGCCAGTCGTGGCGGGGGACCCGAGCAAAAGGCAGGTGGCGCCACCCACTTAGGGGCCTTGGGAGCGGTAATATAAAACCACCCTCGCTGCCATAAGCTGGACTCCTCTTGAAAAGAGCCCTCGGGCCATGGAGTACCAGCATTCTTGCTTATAAAAGGACCTCCGCACTCTGCATGCCGTCCCTCGATCATCTTCGGCTCTACTTTGAAGGTCTTGAGCCATAGTCCGAAGTGAGGAGTGATACGGAGGAAGGCTTCACACACGACGATGAATGAGGAAATATGGAGGATGGACTCCGGGGCTAAGTCGTGAAATTCCAGCCCATAATAATACATGAGCCCCCTCACGAAGGGATCCGTCGGGAAGCCTATCCCCCGAAGGAAGTGAGACATGAACACCACACTCTCACCGGGCTTGGGAGTGGGAATGACCTGCCCTTGAACAGGCAGCCTATGCGAGATTTCTCCGGTTAAGAACCTGGCCTCTCTCAACTTCAGCACGTCCTCCTCCGTGATGGAGGAAGGCATCCATCAGCCTCGAAGGTCGGAACCGGACATTGTCGAAGGTCCGAAGCGCCTGAAATCTGGAGCCTTGGGTGTTGGAACTCGAGGCGAAGGGCGAACTTGTTTGAGATTGAAAGAAAGGAGTAAGGCCTTGGTCACTTTATAAGAGGTTGAATACCAAGGGCCTTCCCCATGACCGTTTGGGACTCGCCTTTGATCGAGAAAACATACCAACATGTACGGTTGGGCTACCCACGCCCGTGTTGATGAGAATTCCGGAATAAGGGGGCACGATCTCTGCTTTAACAAGACGTGCCAAGGAAACCACCTCGCTAAATGCGCTAAGGTGGGACCATAAAACGATTCGAATAAAGACTTGGCCGTGGTGTGATGTCACGCCACGGAATACGTCAGCAGATTAGATTTGTGTAAATATTATTCTCTCTATGGCAATATGTGGAAACTTATTTTGCAGAGCCGGACACTACCTTTGTGTTCAAAATCTTCTATGAAGTACTTGGAGGAGGAACCCGCCTTGCAATGTCGAAGACAATCTACGTGCCGGACTCGTCGTCATTGAAGCCTGGTTCAGGGGCTACTGAGGGAGTCCTGGATTAGGGGGTGTCCGGATGGCCGGACTATACCTTCGGCCGGACTCCTAGACTATTAAGATACAAGATTGAAGACTTCGTCTCGTGTCCGGAAGGGACTTTCCTTGGCGTGGAAGGCAAGCTTGGCGATATGGATATGTAGATCTCCTACCATTGTAACCGACTCTGTGTAACCCTAGCCCTCTACGGTGTCTATATAAACCGGAGTGTTTTAGTCCGTAGGACGAACAACAATCATACCATAGGCTAGCTTCTAGGGTTTAGCCTCTTTGATCTCGTGGTAGATCTACTCTTGTACTACCCATATCATCAATATTAATCGAGCAGGACGTAGGGTTTTACCTCCATCAAGAGGGCCCGAACCTGGGTAAAACATCGCGTCCCCTGCCTCCTGTTACAATCCGACCTAGACGCACAGTTCGGGACCCCCTACCCGAGATCCACCGGTTTTGACACCGACAACACTTCTATTTATTTACAACTCAATGATTACAACTCGATACTAGAACAAGATATGACTCTATATGAATGCCTTCGGCGGTGTACCGGGATGTGCAATGACTCATGAGTGACATGTATGAAAGAATTATGAATGGTGGCTTTTCCACAAATATGATGTCAACTACATGATCATGCAAGGCAATATGATAATGATGATGTGTGTCATAATAAACAGAACGGTGGAAAGTTGCATGGCAATATATCTCGGAATGGCTATGGAAATGCCATAATAGGCAGGTATGGTGGCTGTTTTGAGGAAGATATAAGGAGGTTTATGTGTGATGGAGCATATCGTATCACGGGGTTTGGATGCACCGGCGAAGTTTGCACCAACTCTCAAGGTGAGAAACGGCAATGCACGGTACCGAAGAGGCTAGCAATGGTGGAAGGGTGAGAGTGCGTATAATCCATGGACTCAACATTAGTCATAAAGAACTCACATACTTATTGCAAAAATCTACAAGTCATCAAAAACCAAGTATTATGCGCATGCTCCTAGGGGGCATAGATTGGTAGGAAAAGACCATCGCTCGTCCCCGACCGCCACTCATAAGGAAGACAATCAAATAACACCTCATGTTTCAAATTTGTTACACAACGTTTACCATACCTGCATGCTACGGGATTTGCAAACTTCAACACAAGTATTCCTCAAATTCACAACTACTCAACTAGCACAACTTTGATATCACTATCTCCATATCTCAAAACAATCATCAAGTATCAAACTTCTCTTTGTATTCAATGCACTTATATGAAAGTTTTTATTATACCTAAAAGAAAATTGCCATGTTGTTCTAAAGGACTCTCAAAATAGTATAAGTGAATCATGAGATATCAATTATTTCTATAAAATAAAACCACCACCGTGCTATAAAAGATATAAGTGAAGTACTAGAGCAAAAACTATATAGATCAAAAGATATAAGTGAAGCACATAGAGTATTCTAATAAATTCCAATTCATGTGTGTCTATCTCGAAAGGTGTGTACAGCAAGGATGAATGTGGTAAAATAAAAGGCAAAGACTCAAATCATACAAGACGCTCCAAGCAAAACACATATCATGTGGTGAATAAAAATATAGCTCCAAGTAAAGTTACCGATAGACGAAGACGAAAGAGGGGATGCCCTCCGGGGCATCCCCAAGCTTAGGATTTTTGGTGTCCTTGGATTTAACCTTGGGGTGCCTTGGGAATCCCCAATCTTAGGCTCTTGCCACTCCTTGTTCTATAATCCATCAAATCCTTACCCAAAATTTGAAAACTTCACAACACAAAACTTAAAAGAAAATCTTCCTGAGCTCCGTTAGTAAAAGAAAACAAACCACAACTTCAAGTTACTGTAATGAACTCATTATTTATTTATATTGGTGTTAAAACTAATGTATTCCAACTTTTCTATGGTTCATAAACTCTATTACTAGCCATAGATTCATCAAAATAAGCAAACAACACACGAAAAACAGAATCTGTCAAAAACAGAACAGTCTGTAGCAATCTGTAGGTTTCGAATAATTCTGGAACCGAAAAAATTATTAAATAAATTTCTGGACGTAAGAAATTTATCTATTAATCATCTGCAAAAAGAATTAACTAAATATCACTCCCCAGTAAAAAATTGCAGCAATTCTCGCGAGCGCTAAAGTTTCTGTTTTTACAGCAAGATCAAAAAGACTTTCCCCAAGTCTTCCCAACGGTTCTACTTGGCACAAACACTAATTAAACACAAAAACACAACCAAAACAGAGACTAGATAAATTATTTATTACTAAACAGGAGCAAAAAGCAAGGAATAAAAATAAAATTGGGTTGCCTCCTAACAAGCGCTATCGGTTAACGCCCCTAGCTAGGCATAAAAGCAAGGATAGATCTAGGTATTGCCATCTTTTAATTTTTTAGCGGAGTCATGCTCGAATCCGGGAGGTTCTTTACGTTTCCCTTCATATTAGGAAATTTTTACAAAGAGTGATCAACTTATTCATGCGGTGAAGAGTCCCGCTAACACTCTTAAGAGGTTCAAGAGATTTTTGTAATATTTTCTTTACTTCGCAAATTTTCTCAAAAACTTGGGTTTATTCCTAGGTATGATGAGGGCCCTTTTGTTGAGGTAGTGTCCCCACTATTCCCTCTATAATTTCATGTGCAATACTGGGATCAACTTCAATAAAATTTCCTTTGGCAACGCAGTCCAAGAGTTGTCTATGTGACATATTTAGTCAACATAAAAATTGCGAAGCAAAATTCTAAAATTCACCTCTAGGGTGCAATTACGATAAGATTCCATCATCCTAAAGCAAGCATATTTTAAGTTTTCTCCTTGTCTTTGTTTGAAGTGAAGAACCTCAAACTCGGGAGACAAAGGAGCGGATAAAGGACTAGCCATAACGACGAAGCAAGCGGAAAAGAGGCGAACAAAATGAGAGGGCGAAAGGAAAAGAGGGCGAATAAAATGGCAAGGGTGAAGTGGGGGAGAGGCAAATGGAAAATAATGTAATGCGAAGGATAAGAGTTGTGATGGGTACTTGGTATGTCTTGACTTGGCATAGATCTCCTCGGCAACGGCGCTAGAAATTCTTCTTGCTACCTCTTGAGCACTGCGTTGGTTTTCCCTTGAAGAGGAAAGGGTGGTGCAGTAAAGCAGCGTAAGTATTTCCCTCAGTTTTTGAGAACCAAGGTATCAATGCAGTAGGAGACCACGTGCGAGTCACCTCGTACCTACACAAACAAATAAGAACCTCGCAACCAACGCGATAAAGGGGTTGTCAATCCCTTCACGTCCACTTGCAAGAGTGAGATAAAGAAGTTGGTCGGTGGAGCAACAAGGGGCCCACGAGGGTGGAGGGCGCGCCCAGGGGGTAGGCGCGCCCCCTGCCTCGTGGCCTCCTCTTTGATTGCTTGACGTCCACTCCAACTCCATTGGATCACGTTTGTTCCAAAAATCATGCTCCCAAAGGTTTCATTCCGTTTGGACTCCGTTTGATATTCCTTTTCCGCGAAACACTGAAATAGGCAAAAGACAGCAATTTGGGCTGGGCCCCCGGTTAATAGGTTAGTCCCAAAAATAATATAAAGGTGTTAAATAAAGCCCATTAACATCCAAAACAGATAATATAATAGCATGGAACAATCAAAAATTATAGATACGTTGGAGACGTATCACATGCCTAGAAAATATCTACCTGCCTCGAGGGTTTTTCTGTTTCATAACACACGGTTGTTATCTCAGGACCGTGTGCCATGTTTCTTGTTTCCAATCCCGCCTACATCCCTAGAAAATATCTGCCCGCCTCGAGGGTTTTTCTGTTTCATAACACACGGTTGTTATCTCCAGACCGTGTGCGATGCACTATCATCAAATTTTCAATAGCCCGGCATTTCACTCTCGTGTTTGACTCCCGCGTAGTTAAATTTTCAGTACCCGCGTCATTTCCTCAAACACCCCATGCTCGCCCCCTCCACACACACACACACAACACACACACACACACCAAAACTTCCATGGGCATGCGCGCACGCACACACACACACCCTCCCTCGCTTGAAACCCTAGCAAGGTCCCCGCGCTTGCTGCCGCCGCCGCCGCAAGGCCTCCA
The DNA here is from genome assembly GCF_002162155.2 of Triticum dicoccoides. Classification (NCBI taxonomy): domain Eukaryota; kingdom Viridiplantae; phylum Streptophyta; class Magnoliopsida; order Poales; family Poaceae; genus Triticum; species Triticum dicoccoides. The sequence goes on along the minus strand of NC_041388.1, from coordinate 448,916,660 downwards.
TTGTCAACATCTGCTGGTTTGCCCGTGCAGCTTACCTGTAACGCCCTCGATGCGGCTATATTTTCACAACAACCCACGTGTCGAAGCACGACTTAGAGGCATAACCGCATTGAAAGCAATGTCGCAAGTGAGGTAATCTTCACAACAACCCATGTAATACATAAGGGAAAAAGATACATAGTTGGCTTACAGTCACCACTTCACACAATTACATGAATAAAGCATTACATCTTCCAGATACACACAAGGTCCGACTACGGAACCAAAACAAAAGAAAACTACCCCAAAAGCTACACAGATCCCCGATCGTCCCAACTGGGCTCCACTACTGATCAACTGTAAGGAAACAACACAACGAACAAAGTCTTCATCGAGCTCCTCCTTGAGCTCGGTTGCGTCACCTGCACGACTTCATCGACACCTGCAAACTGGTTTCGAAAGTATCTGTGAGTCACGGGGACTCAGCAATCTCACACCCTCGCGATCAAGACTATTTAAGCTTATGGGTAGGGTAAAAGGTTTGAGGTGGAGCTGCAGCAAGCGACTAGCATATTTGGTGGCTAACATACGCAAATGAGAGCGAGAAGAGAAGGCAAAAGCACGATCGATGAACTATGATCAAGAAGTGATCCTAGAACAACCTACGCCAAACATAACTCCAACACCGTGTTCACTTCCGGGACTCCGCCGAGAAGAGACCATCACGGTTACACACGCGGTTCATGTATTTTAATTAAGATCAACTTCAGGTTTTCTACAACCGGACATTAACAAATTCCCATCTGCCCATAACCACGGGCACGCCTTTCGAAAGTTCAAATCCCTGCAGGGGTGTCCCAACTTAGCCCATCACAAGCTCTCACGGTCAACGAAGGATATTCCTTCTAGCGGGAAGATCCGATCAGACTCGGAATCCCGGTTACAAGACATTTTGACAATGGTAAAACAAGACCAGCAACACCGCCTGAATGTGCCGACACATCCCGATAGGAGCTGCATGAAGGAAATATGCCCTAGAGGCAATAATAAAGTTATTATTTATTTCCTTATAATCATGATAAATGTTTATTATTCATGCTAGAATTGTATTAACCGGAAACATAATACATGTGTGAATACATAGACAAACAGAGTTTCACTAGTATGCCTCTACTTGACTAGCTCGTTAATCAAAGATGGTTATGTTTCCTAACCATGAACAATGAGTTGTTATTTGATTAACGAGGTCACATCATTAGTTGAATGATCTGATTGACATGACCCATTCCATTAGCTTAGCACACGATCGTTTAGTATGTTGCTACTACTTTCTTCATGTCTTATACATGTTCCTATAACTATGAGATTATGCAACTCCCGTTTGCCGGAGGAACACTTTGGGTGCTACCAAACGTCACAACGTAACTGGGTGATTATAAAGGAGCATTACAGGTGTCTCCAAAGGTAGATGTTGGGTTGGCGTTTTTCGAGATTAGGATTTGTCACTCCGATTGTCGGAGAGGTATCTCTGGGCCCTCTCAGTAATACACATCACATAAGCCTTGCAAGCACTACAACTAATATGTTGGTTGTGAGATGATATATTAGGGAACGAGTAAAGAGACTTGCCGGTAACGAGATTGAACTAGGTATTGGATACCGACGATCGAATCTCGGGCAAGTAACATACCGATGACAAAGGGAACAACGTATGTTGTTATGCGGTCTGACCGATAAAGATCTTCGTAGAATATGTAGGAGCCAATATGGGCATCCAGGTCCCGCTATTGGTTATTGACCGGAGACGTGTCTCGGTCATGTCTACATTGTTCTCGAACCCGTAGGGTCCGCACGCTTAAGGTTACGATGACAGTTATATTATGAGTTTATGCATTTTGATGTACCGAAGGTTGTTCGGAGTCCCGGATGTGATCACGGACATGACGAGGAGTCTCGAAATGGTCGAGACGTAAAGATTGATATATTGGAAGCCTATATTTGGATATCGGAAGTGTTCCGGGTGAAATCAGGATTTTACCGGGTTACCGGGAGGGTTACCGGAACCCCCCGGGAGCTAAATGGGCCATAGTGGGCCTTAGTGGAAAAGAGAAGGGGCTTCCCTAGATGGGTTGCACGCCTCCTCCCCTCCCATAGTCCTATTAGGACTAGGAGAGGTGGCCGGCCCCCTCCTCCTCTTTTCCCCCTCCGGGGAATCGTAATTGGAATAGGATTGGAGGGGAGTCCTACTCCCGGAAGGAGTAGGACTCCTCCTGCGCCTCTCTCTCCTGGCCGGCGCCCCCTCCCCCCTTGGCTCTTTTATATACTAAGGTAGAGGCACCCCAAAGACACAAGTTGATCCACGTGATCTATTCCTTAGCCGTGTGCGGTGCCCCCTGCCACCATATACCTCGATAATACTGTAGCGGAGTTTAGGCGAAGCCCTGCTGCTGTAGTACATCAAGATCGTCACCACGCCGTCGTGCTGACGGAACTCTTCCCCGACACTTTGCTGGATCGGAGTCCGGGGATCGTCATCGAGCTGAACGTGTGCTCGAACTCGGAGGTGTCGTAGTTTCGGTGCTTGATCGGTTGGATCGTGAAGACGTACGACTACTTCCTCTACGTTGTGTGATCGCTTCCGCAGTCGGTCTGCGTTGGGTACGTAGACAGCACTCTCCCCCTCGTTGCTATGCATCACATGATCTTGCGTGTGCGTAGGAAATTTTTTGAAATTACTACGAAACCCAACAGTGGCATCCGAGCCTAGGTTATTTATGTTGATGTTATATGCACGAGTAGAACACAAGTGAGTTGTGGACGATACAAGTCATACTGCCTACCAGCATGTCATACTTTGGTTCGGCGGTATTGTTGGACGAGACGACCCGGACCAACATTACGCGTACGCTTACGCGAGACCGGTTCTCCCGACGTGCTTTGCACACAGGTGGCTTGCGGGCGACTGTCTCTCCAACTTTAGTTGAACCAAGTATGGCTACGCCCGGTCCTTGCGAAGGTTAAAATGGAGTCTATTTGACAAACTATCGTTGTGGTTTTGATGCGTAGGTGAGATTGGTTCTTGCTTAAGCCTGTAGCAGCCACGTAAAACTTGCAACAACAAAGTAGAGGACGTCTAACTTGTTTTTGCAGGGCATGTTGTGATGTGATATGGTCAAAGCATGATGCTGAATTTTATTGTATGAGATGATCATGTTTTGTAACCGAGTTATCGGCAACTGGCAGGAGCCATATGGTTGTCGTTTTATTGTATGCAATGCAATCGCGATGTAATATTACTAAACGGTAGTGATAGTCGTGGAAGCATAAGATTGGCGAGACGACAACGATGCTACGATGGAGATCAAGGTGTCGCGCCGGTGACGATGGTGATCATGACGGTGCTCCGGAGATGGAGATCACAAGCACAAGATGATGATGGCCATATCATATCACTTATATTGATTGCATGTGATGTTTATCTTTTTATGCATCTTATCTTGCTTTGATTGACGGTAGCACTATAAGATGATCTCTCACTAAATTATCAAGAAGTCTTCTCCCTGAGTATGCACTGTTGCGAAAGTTCTTCGTGCTAAGACACCACGTGATGATCGGGTGTGATAGGCTCTACGTTCAAATACAACGGGTGCAAAACAGTTGCACACACGGAATACTCAGGTTATACTTGACGAGCCAAGCATATACAGATATGGCCTCGGAACACGGAGACCGAAAGGTCGAGCGTGAATCATATAGTAGATATGATCAACATAATGATGTTCACCGATGAAACTACTCCATCTCACGTGATGATCGGACATGGTTTAGTTGATTTGGATCACGTGATCACTTAGAGGATTAGAGGGATGTCTATCTAAGTGGGAGTTCTTAAGTAATGTGATTAATTGAACTTAAATTTATCATGAACTTAGTAACTGATAGTATCTTGCTTGTTTATGTTGATTGTAGATAGATGGCTTGTGCTGTTGTTCCGTTGAATTTTAATGCGTTCCTTGAGAAAGCAAAGTTGAAAGATGATGGTAGCAATTACACGGACTGGGTCCGTAACTTGAGGATTATCCTCATTGCTGCACAGAAGAATTACGTCCTGGAAGCACCGCTGGGTGCCAAGCCTGCTGCTGGAGCAACACCAGATGTTATGAACGTCTGGCAGAGCAAAGCTGATGACTACTCGATAGTTCAGTGTGCCATGCTTTACGGCTTAGAATCGGGACTTCAACGACGTTTTGAACGTCATGGAGCATATGAGATGTTCCAGGAGTTGAAGTTAATATTTCAAGCAAATGCCCGAATTGAGAGATATGAAGTCTCCAATAAGTTCTATAGCTGCAAGATGGAGGAGAACAGTTCTGTCAGTGAGCATATACTCAAAATGTCTGGGTATAATAATCACTTGATTCAATTGGGAGTTAATCTTCCGGATGATTGCGTCATTGACAGAATTCTCCAATCACTGCCACCAAGCTACAAGAGCTTCGTGATGAACTATAATATGCAAGGGATGAATAAGACTATTCCCGAGCTCTTCGCAATGCTGAAAGCTGCGGAGGTAGAAATCAAAAAGGAGCATCAAGTGTTGATGGTTAACAAAACCACTAGTTTCAAGAAAAAGGGCAAAGGGAAGAACAAGGGGAACTTCAAGAAGAACGGCAAGCAAGTTGCTGCTCAAGAGAAGAAACCCAAGTCTGGACCTAAGCCTGAAACTGAGTGCTTCTACTGCAAGCAGACTGGTCACTGGAAGCGGAACTGCCCCAAGTATTTGGCGGATAAGAAGGATGGAAAGGTGAACAAAGGTATATGTGATATACATGTTATTGATGTGTACCTTACTAATGCTCGCAGTAGCACCTGGGTATTTGATACTGGTTCTGTTGCTAATATCTGCAACTCGAAACAGGGGCTACAGATTAAGCGAAGATTGGCTAAGGACGAGGTGACGATGCGCGTGGGAAACGGTTCCAAAGTCGATGTGATCGCGGTCGGCACGCTACCTCTACATCTACCTTCGGGATTAATCTTAGACCTAAATAATTGTTATTTGGTGCCAACGTTGAGCATGAACATTATACCTGGATCTTGTTTAATGCGAGACGGTTATTCATTTAAATCAGAGAATAATGGTTGTTCTATTTATATGAGTAATATCTTTTATGGTCATGCACCCTTGAAGAGTGGTCTATTTTTATTGAATCTCGATAGTAGTAATACACATATTCATAATGTTGAAGCCAAAAGATGCAGAGTTGATAATGAAAGTGCAACTTATTTGTGGCACTGTTGTTTAGGTCATATCGGTGTAAAGCGCATGAAGAAACTCCATACTGATGGACTTTTGGAACCACTTGATTATGAATCACTTGGTACTTGCGAACCGTGCCTCATGGGCAAGATGACTAAAACACCGTTCTCCGGTACTATGGAGAGAGCAACAGATTTGTTGGAAATCATACATACTGATGTATGTGGTCCGATGAATATTGAGGCTCGTGGCGGATATCGTTATTTTCTCACATTCACAGATGATTTAAGCAGATATGGATATATCTACTTAATGAAACATAAGTCTGAAACATTTGAAAAGATCAAAGAATTTCAGAGTGAAGTTGAAAATCATCGTAACAAGAAAATAAAGTTTCTACGATCTGATCGTGGAGGAGAATATTTGAGTTACGAGTTTGGTGTACATTTGAAAAACTGTGGAATAGTTTCGCAACTCACGCCACCCGGAACCCCACAGCGTAATGGTGTGTCCGAACATCGTAATCGTACTTTACTCGATATGGTGCGATCTATGATGTCTCTTACTGATTTACCGCTATCATTTTGGGGTTATGCTCTAGAGACGGCCGCATTCACATTAAATAGGGCACCATCAAAATCCGTTGAGATGACACCTTATGAACTATGGTTTGGCAAGAAACCAAAGTTGTCGTTTCTTAAAGTTTGGGGCTGCGATGCTTGTGTGAAAAAGCTTCAACCTGATAAGCTCGAACCCAAATCGGAGAAATGTGTCTTCATAGGATATCCAAAGGAAACTATTGGATACACCTTCTATCACAGATCCGAAGGCAAGACTTTCGTTGCTAAATTCGGAAACTTTCTTGAGAAGGAGTTTCTCTCGAAAGAAGTGAGTGGGAGGAAAGTAGAACTTGATGAGGTAACTGTACCTGCTCCCTTGTTGGAAAGTAGTACATCACAGAAAATTGTTTCTGCGACACCTACACCAATAAGTGAGGAAGTTAATGATAATGATCATGAAACTTCAGAACAAGATACTACTGAACCTCGTAGATCAACCAGAGTAAGATCCGCACCAGAGTGGTACGGTAATCCTGTTCTGGAAGTCATGCTACTAGATCATGATGAACCTACGAACTATGAAGAAGCAATGGTGAGCCCAGATTCCGCAAAGTGGCTTGAAGCCATGAAATCTGAGATGGGATCCATGTATGAGAACAAAGTATGGACTTTGGTTGACTTGCCCGATGATCGGCAACCAATTGAGAATAAATGGATCTTTAAGAAGAAGACTGACGCTGATGGTAATGTTACTGTCTACAAAGCTTGACTTGTCACAAAAGGTTTTCGGCAAGTTCAAGGGATTGACTATGATGAGACCTTCTCACCCGTAGCGATGCTTAAGTCCGTCCGAATCATGTTAGCGATTGCTGCATTTTATGATTATGAAATTTGGCAGATGGATGTCAAAACTGCATTCCTGAATGGATTTATGGAAGAAGAGTTGTATATGATGCAACCGGAAGGTTTTGTCGATCCAAAGGGAGCTAACAAAGTGTGCAAGCTCCAGCGATCCATTTATGGACTGGTGCAAGCCTCTCGGAGTTGGAATAAACGTTTTGATAGTGTGATCAAAGCATTTGGTTTTATACAGACTTTCGGAGAAGCCTGTATTTACAAGAAAGTGAGTGGGAGCTCTGTAGCATTTCTGATATTATATGTGGATGACATATTGCTGATTGGAAATGATATAGAATTTTTGGATAGCATAAAGGGATACTTGAATAAAAGTTTTTCAATGAAAGACCTCGGTGAAGCTGCTTACATATTAGGCATTAAGATCTATAGAGATAGATCAAGACGCTTAATTGGACTTTCACAAAGCACATACCTTGACAACATTTTGAAGAAGTTCAAAATGGATCAAGCAAAGAAAGGGTTCTTGCTTGTGTTACAAGGTGTGAAGTTGAGTAAGACTCAATGCCCGACCACTGCAGAAGATAGAGAAAATATGAAAGATGTTCCCTATGCATCAGCCATAGGATCTATCATGTATGCAATGCTGTGTACCAGACCTGATGTGTGCCTTGCTATAAGTTTAGCAGGGAGGTACCAAAGTAATCCAGGAGTGGATCACTGGACAGCGGTCAAGAACATCCTGAAATACCTGAAAAGGACTAAGGATATGTTTCTCGTATATGGAGGTGACAAAGAGCTCACCGTAAAAGGTTACGTTGATGCAAGCTTTGACACTGATCCGGACGATTCTAAATCGCAAACCGGATACGTGTTTACATTAAACGGTGGAGCTGTCAGTTGGTGCAGTTCTAAACAAAGCGTCGTAGCGGGATCTACATGTGAAGCAGAGTACATAGCTGCTTCGGAAGCAGCGAACGAAGGAGTCTGGATGAAGGAGTTCATATCCGATCTAGGTGTCATACCTAGTGCATCGGGTCCAATGAAAACCTTTTGTGACAATACTGGTGCAATTGCCTTGGCAAAGGAATCCAGATTTCACAAAAGGACCAAACATATCAAGAGACGCTTCAATTCCATCCGGGATCTAGTCCAGGTGGGAGACATAGAGATTTGCAAGATACATACGGATCTGAATATTGCAGACCCGTTGACTAAGCCTCTTCCACGAGCAAAACATGATCAGCACCAAGGCTCCATGGGTGTTAGAATCATTACAGTGTAATCTAGATTATTGACTCTAGTGCAAGTGGGAGACTGAAGGAAATATGCCCTAGAGGCAATAATAAAGTTATTATTTATTTCCTTATAATCATGATAAATGTTTATTATTCATGCTAGAATTGTATTAACCGGAAACATAATACATGTGTGAATACATAGACAAACAGAGTGTCACTAGTATGCCTCTACTTGACTAGCTCGTTAATCAAAGATGGTTATGTTTCCTAACCATGAACAATGAGTTGTTATTTCATTAACGAGGTCACGTCATTAGTTGAATGATCTGATTGACATGACCCATTCCATTAGCTTAGCATGCGATCGTTTAGTGTGTTGCTACTGCTTTCTTCATGACTTATACATGTTCCTATGACTATGAGATTATGCAACTCCCGTTTGCCGGAGGAACACTTTGGGTGCTACCAAACGTCACAACGTAACTGGGTGATTATAAAGGAGCATTACAGGTGTCTCCAAAGGTAGATGTTGGGTTGGCGTATTTCGAGATTAGGATTTGTCACTCCGATTGTCGGAGAGGTATCTCTGGGCCCTCTCGGTAATACACATCACATAAGCCTTGCAAGCACTACAACTAATATGTTAGTTGTGAGATGATATATTACGGAACAAGTAAAGAGACTTGCCGGTAACGAGATTGAACTAGGTATTGGATACCGACGATCGAATCTCGGGCAAGTAACATACCGATGACAAAGGGAACAACGTATGTTGTTATGCGGTCTGACCGATAAAGATCTTCGTAGAATATGTAGGAGCCAATATGGGCATCCAGGTCCCGCTATTGGTTATTGACCGGAGACGTGTCTCGGTCATGTCTACATTGTTCTCGAACCCATAGGGTCCGCACGCTTAAGGTTACGATGACAGTTATATTATGAGTTTATGCATTTTGATGTACCGAAGGTTGTTCGGAGTCCCGGATGTGATCACGGACATGACGAGGAGTCTCGAAATGGTCGAGACATAAAGATTCATATATTGGAAGCCTATATTTGGATATCGGAAGTGTTCCGGGTGAAATCGGGATTTTACCGGGTTACCGGGAGGGTTACCGGAACCCCCCGGGAGCTAAATGGGCCATAGTGGGCCTTAGTGGAAAAGAGAAGGGGCTGCCCTAGATGGGCTGCGCGCCTCCTCCCCTCCCCTAGTCCTATTAGGACTAGGAGAGGTGGCCGGCCCCCTCCTCCTCTTTTCCCCCTTCGGAGAATCCTAATTGGAATAGGATTGGAGGGGAGTCCTACTCCTGGAAGGAGTAGGACTCCTCCTGCGCCTCTCTCTCCTGGCCGGCGCCCCCTCCCCCCTTGGCTCCTTTATATACTGAGGTAGAGGCACCCCAAAGACACAAGTTGATCCACGTGATCTATTCCTTAGCCGTGTGCGGTGCCCCCTGCCACCATATACCTCGATAATACTGTAGCGGAGTTTAGGCGAAGCCCTGCTGCTGTAGTACATCAAGATCGTCACCACGCCGTCGTGCTGACGGAACTCTTCCCCGACACTTTGCTGGATCGGAGTCCGGGGATCGTCGTCGAGCTGAACGTGTGCTCGAACTCGGAGGTGCCGTAGTTTCGGTGCTTGATCGGTTGGATCGTGAAGACGTACGACTACTTCCTCTATGTTGTGTGATCGCTTCCGCAGTCGGTCTGCGTTGGGTACGTAGACAACACTCTCCCCCTCGTTGCTATGCATCACATGATCTTGCGTGTGCGTAGGAATTTTTTTGAAATTACTACGAAACCCAACACTGCACATATCTCGTTCTCAGGGCACACTCAGATGAGCGCTCCATACAACTAAAACCAAACCTTGAGTTTCCCCGAGGGGGCGTTGCACAGGGCTCTA
>NC_041388.1:448840560-448906572 GCF_002162155.2 Triticum dicoccoides | reverse complement strand
CACTCCCAAGGGAAAAGAAAAGGCTAGGTGGCGAATGGTTAAACCAATGTTGGGCATTGCTGGAGGAGTTTTATTCAAGGCGAACTGTCAAGGGGTTCCCATTATAACCCAACCGCGTAAGGAACGCAAAATCCAGGAACATAACACCGATATGACAGAAACTAGGGCGGCAAGAGTGGAACAAAACACCAGGCACAAGGCCGAGCCTTCCACCCTCTACCAAGTACAAAGATGCATTAATTAAATAAGAGATATTGTGATATCCCAACAAAATATCCATGTTCCAACATGGAACAAACTCCAATATTCACCTGCAACTAACAACGCTATAAGAGGGGCTGAGCAAAGCGGTAACATAGCCAAACAACGGTTTGCTAGGACAAGGTGGGTTGGAGGCTTGGTTTAACAATATGGGAGGCATGATAATCAAGTGGTAGGTATCGCAGCATAGGCATAGAAAAAGAGCGAGCAACTAGCAAGCAAAGATAGAAGTGATTTTGAGGGTATGGTCATCTTTCCTGAGATCCCGCAAGGAAGAAGAACGAGTCCATGAAGAAGACAAAAGGACGTAGTCGAACGGATCCTCACAAACACAACTTTATCGGAACTAACCCAAAGAAGCAACACCGGAAAGAAAGCAAACAACATAGTAAACAACCACCACATAGACATGGCATGATGCGCAACCAAGTATGATGCATGTCCGGTTTAAAGAAGCATGGCATGGAAACATGCAGAAACAATACTACAAGTTAAATGGAGCTCAATATGCATCGGGATGCATATTGACAAAACACCACATTCCATTATTTAGTTTGATCTCGTTATGTACCCAACAATATTAAATGTTGATTAACATGGCAAGGGGTGAAGTACAACAAAACTACCTATCTAGGCAAGTTTAAATGAGGCCGGAAGCAACGAACAACAATTTCGGTAAATCCCCATATGCATATTTTAATGTTTGGTACTGTTCTGCCCTAAACACAATTTTAGAGTTTTTAAACATGCAAAGTAAAACCACAATGTTAAACTAGGCATTTTTCTAACCCAAATACATATAAAGTTTGTTTAAAACCGAGCTACGGTTATTAAGTTATGAATTAAATCATTTTAGCATGGCATTAGGCAAATTTGAACAAACAACATTTTAAACATTTTAAACATAGATGAAAGTTGCAAAATATTAACCTATACAAAATTCTAAGCAAGTTTCGTATATAAAGTTTTTGCATGTGATGCATAGTTTGTGAGACATTAAATGTACGAACATGAGGGGCTTTGCTGCAAAACTGGTCTCTCTGAAAAAAGGACAAAATTCGCAGCGCATAAAAAAATACAATGGGCTGAAACAGGATGGCCCAATCGGCGGAAAAAAATATATCAGAGGGCGCTGGGGGGCTGCTCACCGTGGGCCGAGGCCCGGTCGGTGCAACCGGCTTGCTGAGGGGATGCGGGCAGGCCCTGGCGCGTCCTTGGGCTAGCAGGCCCGATGAGGAGGTGGCGGCCCAGGTACGGTCAACGCGAACAACTGGGTGCGTCAACCTCTATTCGATGGAAGCAGAGCAAAAATGGCGGCTGGCGGCGAACTCGGCATGACGGCGGCGACTGGGTCGACGGGAACCTGCCGGACGACGGGGATGGGCGGATCCGAGGACGGAGGTTCCAGATCCGGTGACAGAAGTGATCGGCGGCGCTCGGGATGCGGGATCCGGCGAGGTGGGACTCGTCCAGGATGGCTCTGCAGGGGAAGGGAGAGAGAGAAGTGAGGTCGAAAAGGAGAAGGAGAGGGCAACGGGGATGCGAGGCAGCAGTGCTCATCTGACCGGAGATGATCGCCGGCAGCGACTCCGGCGAGTCGGCGGGAAGGAGCGAAACGGCGAGGTCGGGGTTGAGGGGGTCTGTCACACCCTAGTTAGTTCAAGCATTAGACTGTGCATCATGTTTAAATTTCTTTTAAATTTGAAATGGGGATGACAGAACCCCCAGCACCCCCCTGGAACAACTAGGGTTTACTAAAATTATTTTCAATGAACCCAAAATGCCCTTCACAAAATGTTCATCATTTCTGGATTGGGCTAAAACCCCTGGAAAAAATGGTGCACTCTTTTCTAGGACATTCTGGATTTTCTTGAATTAAATCATAAGTATTTGAATTTGGGCATTTAAATGCTATAAAATAATTTAAATGCTCAAATAATTCTGGAAATAAGTGTGGTCTGTTGGGAATAATCTAAACAGAGCCCCTGATTATTTTCAGGATTTTTAAAGATGTCTAGGTATTTTTAATAAAGCCCAACAGTTGCAGAAAAATAGAAAAAGAAAACAAATAAGAAAAAGAGAGAGAGAGAAACCCACCTGGGCCTCACCGGTGCTGGCCCAGCCCACCTGGCTTGTGCCAGTCGTCACCCACCTCTGCCAGTAGGCAGAGGCATGTCGCCGGTGCGCGCACCCGCGGCCACCTATGCTTCCACCTCCTGCTGCCTCCTCGTCCCCATCCGAGCGCCACGAAAACGCCAGCACCCCCCTGCGCTCCTCCCCTCTCTCCCCCTCGTCTCCCTCACCCTCTCCTGCGATGGCTGAGCGCCATCCTCGCTGCCGTTCGCCGTAGTCGTCACCAGAGCCACCCCCTCGCCTCTCTGACGTGCCCGTGAGCTCCGCCTCCATCGTCTACGCCTCCTTGACGACTCACGCGACGCCGGACGCCTCCAAGTACCGATCCCGACGCCTTCTTCTTCCTCGGTCCACCGAGATCGCCGGCGACCGTGTGCCCTCGTCGACGCCTCCCCCGAGCCGCCGAGCTTCTCTTCGACTTTGCAGTGAGCCCTCCGCCATTCCCCTCTACTCCCCGTGTCGATTTCTCCCTCTAGCTAGCTTCGCCGTCGCGGCCGAGAGCTTTGCTCCGCCGGCCACGTAACTGCCGCGGCCACAGTTGCTGCCGCCCGTGTTTGAGCGCGTGTCTGTGCTCAGTGTGGTCCCAGGACCCCAGAACAAGCATCCGTTCGTCCTCCCGTCCATCGTAGCTTCGTTTCCGTCGAGGTCCGAACTCCGGCCGCCGCCGTGAGCTTGATTCTGGCGAACTTGGCTGACCTCAGCCCCTCCCTCTTGCGTAGATGGATGCGGCCAAGCACCCGCAACGCATAGATGCCCTCGGCCGCCGTTTTGGTCGACGGAGCAGCATTTCCGACGCTCTTCGCCGTCTCGGCCTCGCCGGCGGGATTGACCCTGCTGACCAGGGGTTTGACCCCGCCTGAGTCACTGATATGTGGGGCCGGCTCCTCACTAAATTAGATTAGTTTTTAATTAGAGCTAATCACTCTGTTAGAGGTTAATGACCTCGTTAACTAACTCTCTCTCATTGACATGTGGGCCCAGGGCCTAACTAACCTAGTTTAGTGCTAACTAAACACTAACTAACTCTGTTAGTTAGCTGAGACACTGACAGATGGGGCCCACCAGTAAGGTTTGACCTGGGCTGGCGCCTTTGACCCGCTGACGTCACAGTGATGCAGTGCTGACGCAGTTATTTATTTTCTGGATTCATTATTATATAGGAAATTCCAGAAAATAGTCAAAACTTCTAAAAATCATAGAAAATCAACCATAACTCCAAATGCAAAGATTTATATATGAAAAATGATCAGAAAAATTCAATCTATCCATCTGTAATGGTTTCATGCATGACAAAACAAGTTAACCTTGCTGTTTAAGCAGAATAAGGTAATGCACTAATAAGGCCATGTTTAATGAGCTAATATATGAATCTTTGATTCAAATGAGTTCATCCCCTTCTGTTTTAGCTTGCATTAGGCCAAGACACTTTCATCTTGCCATGTCATAGCATGCATCAGATTGTTGCATATTGCCATGTGTTGATTATGTTCGGTGTGTCTTTCGTGGTAGGTTCTGCCTCCGAGGATAACCCCGAGTATCCGTCTGAAGGGTAGTACCCTACTACCACTACAACAGGCAAGCAACCCCTTGATCATTCCGATACAACCCATGTTCTCGCTTCCACTCTTGTTTACTTCATTAAGACAACGCGACTCAAACTAATGTGTGCTACGGTAGTTGAACCCTTATCCTCTGCATGACCTGTCATTGCCACAGTAACTAGATGAAACTCACTAGCATGTGTAGGAGTTGATTGAGCCATGTATGTGATTCCTACCTTGCTATGCCTGCTATGCTTAGAGTTGTGTCAGGTCTGGTTCATCTAGGTGATGGGCTAGAGTGAAATGTTTATGTCGGTAATGTGAGGGATGTGTGGAACATGTTTTGGTAAAGGTATCGATGAGAGGCCATGTAGGAGTACATGGTGGGTTGTTTCATTGAGGCCGTCCCTAAGAACTGAGATCTGTATGTGTGATTTTAAGATTCAGATACTATCATGCATTGGGATCCTTAATTGACCCTCTCGGCTTCTTAAATACCCTAGTACTCTGTCCAAGAGTTGCAAATAGTTTCTGGTGTTTGTAGGTTATGTGTTGGCGGCCGTGCGTAGCGCTGACCCTAGGGGTGGGCTATGTTGGGGTAGATACACCATGGCACGGTGTACCGAGTCACTCGTTTGGTGTCTCGGGAACCCTGTTCACATCGTTCGGGGCCGTATGTGGAAACCTCGGCCGGACTCCCTGCGGATGGAACCTGGATAGGCGATAAACCTGGACTAGAGACTTAAGTGTTTAGGTAGGCCGTGGCCGACACCCTCGCTGGGCTTCCGCTTGAAGGTTGCCGAGTACATGTCGTGTAAATGGCGGTAAGTGGTGAAAGCGTGTATGAAGAAGTATACCCCTGCAGGGTTAACATCATCTATTCGAATAGCCGCATCCGCCGTAAAGGACTACTTGGTTGCCTATACTGTTCATTGACAAGTTAATGGATAATACTAAAAGACTCAAGATAAGTGTGAGTACCGAGGATGGCCCTCTCGTAGGATGACGAGAGAGGATCCCCGGTGGAGTATTGTGTTGGTGAGTAGTGGACTCGTGCGAAAACTATTTTACTAGTGGAGTTCCGTAGGATAACTTAGCCAAGAGTCAAAGCTGGCTTGCTGCAATAACCCCACCACCTTCTTGAGAATGAGCATGTATAGTAGGTTCTGTTGTAAGACTTGTTGAGTACCTTTGTACTCATGTTTGCTTAATTACTGTTTTCAGACGACAACACCGCCCCCTCCGATGGGTTCTACGTAGATCATGATGTCGACGAGTGACTAGCCACCCAGTTGGTGATCTTGGCCATGGAGGGCCCTATGTAGATAGACAAGCTTCGAGAAGCCTTCTTTCTTTCTAGTGTCTATACTCGGACTAGTTGCTTCCGCATGTGCTTGTATGATTGTATGACTTGAGTGTCGGGTCATGTTACCCCTATCCGTATAAACATGTTATGTATGGCTCTCTGGAGCCTTTAAATAAAGTACTTGAGTTGTAGAGTTTTGTTGTGATGCCATGTTGTATGTACTCATATCGGGCATATTGTATGTATGATTGAAATGCTTGGTATGAGTGGGATCCGACAATCTAGTTGTTTATCCTTGGCAGCTTTTCTTATGGGGAAATGTAGTCTAGTGTTCCTCGAGCCATAGTAGTCCGCTACAGCCCGGTTTACCGGAGTCCTGCTAGCCCAGCACTACTGCTCAGGACACTTGACTGGCCGGGATGTGTTTCACGTCGTTCCTATGTCTGTCCCTTCGGGGAAATGTCACGCGGTGTCATCCAGAGTCCTGCCTAGCTTGCTACAGCCCGTGTTCCCCGGAGTCCTGTTAGCCCAGTGCTACAGCCCGGAATCACTCGCTGATGACCAACATGCTCGATGTGATTCATGTATGCCTGTCTCCATAGGTCTGTGCCGCTTTGGGTTCACGACTAGCCATGTCGGCCCGGTTCTCTGTCATATGGATGCTAGCGACACTATCATATACGTGAGCCAAAAGGCGCAAACGGTCCCGGGCCATGGTAAGGCGACACCCATGGGATACTGTGCGTGAGGCCGCAAAGTGATATGAGGTGTTACCGGCTAGATCGATGTGACTTGGAATCAGGGTCCTGACAGCGTTGGCATCAGAGCCGGACTGCTTGTAGGTTCGTTGAGCCAAACTGGTCGATGTCGAGTCTAGAAATGCTTTATGTATATGTAGGGGAATTGATTGTGGGAGGGAACATAAGGCTCTTTTACTCCTTTACCTTATGCCCTATGATCTGAGTCATTCTCTTCTCATTCAATGTGGGTTAAGGACTAGGCTCTCTTCTTCTATCAGGTTCACGTGTTACTAATCCGTAGTAGCTTATAGGATTGTTGTTACCAGCCCCAGTTCAGTTTCTACTATTTCTAGTATGTTGCTAGTTGAATCAGAACCTTGATATGATGTTGTTGAGTGGTATTGCAAATTGTTGTGGATGTCTCAAATCTTTTTCTGAGCATTTACAGCCGTTATGCTGTCCAATTTTCCCTAGAAATTCTAATGTCTTTGCATTGTGGTTGTGCTTTCAGATGGCCACTCGTGCTCAAAACCAAGTGGTTCGCCTGACCCCGTGCCTCGACGTGCCCAGTCATACTGCTATGTTAGTCCGGGTAAAGATCGAGACGGGTTACCGTTGGTATCCCGAATACACTGTCGAAGAGCAATTCCGAGACTTTAATCAAAGCCAATATTTCTACACCGTCAGGATATTTCCTTCTTATCCTAGATCTACCGAGCCCCTTCACTGTTCCTATGGACTTGGGGTTACTGTTGAGATGGCTGTGCAGGATGCTGCCTATTCCATGATGACCATCATGCGAGTCCGGACTGGCCTGCTTCAGAACACCGACTTCCGTTACATGCGAGCTTCACTTCCGGGAGCGCAAGGGTATCTTCAGGCTATCTATGCTGACTCCACTCAGGAGGACTCATTAACTTGTACCACTGCCGAGATGCTCGAAGATAAGGACTGAGAGAATCGGGCCTTGAGGCTGGAGCTTTTCAATACCCGTGCTGATCATTGGGCCACATTGAATCGGTTTGCACCTGCGGTGCAAGCTGGATGTATGGATACAAGGGATCTGTATCCTATGAGATCTGCTCTGCCAGACATGGTGGATTGGCGTGATGTGGGAGGCATCACCCCACCCCGTGGTCCTCGCAGGCCATCGTTTGTTGGTCCAAGACCTCATCCTAGCCCCTTTGGTCCACAAGCTCCTCAGGACCGTCTGTTCCCGGATGATCACGTTGAACTTCCAGGCTATGGAGGTGACTTCTATGAGGACTACTACGGAGCTGTCTGAGTTAGTAGTAGTATCACTAGTGTTGTAATAGTTGTCTCCACTATCCTGCATGACTTGTGGAATATGACTTTGTGTGTAATCAATTCTGGAGGTGTAGACAAATAATGTATAGGAGCTTGGAATTCCTCCGATGAGATGTAATAGCTTTCATCATAGTTGTACTATAGCCTGGGCTTGTACTAAACTATGTATGATGTGTATGACCATTGGTATATATATGGCAGTTTTATATTACCATGACATACAGATGAACATCTCTGCATTCCGTGTTGTCCATTACATTCTGCACTTCCTTGCTAAGTTTGAGCCATCCTTATCTAAACCGTTGTCTTGTTTTCTCCTAGGATGGTCAACACCCGCAGCAACCCTGCTGCCACGGAGCAGGGGGAAGCTTGTGCAGCTAGGGGTGAAAATCTGCCTCACCCGCCCTCTCTGGCCGAAGTGATGCTGGAGGCGGAAAGAAACAAGCGTGAGACTAACCGCCTACTAGAGCGGATTAAGCAGAACACTGCACGCCATCAGCGAAATGACTTGGTGTCAATCAATGACTTTATCAAGCTGTACCCACCAAAGTTTAACCATTCCGTCGAGCCCCTCGACGCGGATGACTAGCTTCGCAGCATCACCCACAAGCTACGTTCTGCCCATGTAGCCGAAGCCGACAAGGTTACTTATGCTGCCTATCACCTCGAAGGCCCCCGCTAGCCTCTGGTGGGAAAACTTTGAAGCTATGCGCCCGGTCGGCCAAATCACTACTTGGGCTGAATTCAGTGAAGCTTTCCATGAGCATCACATTCCGGAAGGTCTCATGGATCGCAAGAAGGATGAGTTCTGCAATTTCACCCAAGGAAGACTGACTGTGGATGCATATAGTCGTGAATTTGGGAATCTGACACGTTATGCCCCTGAAGAGGTATCTACCGACGCTAAGAAGTAGGCAATGTTCCGCAAGGGACTTAGCCCCGAGCTTCGCCGCGATCTTCGTCTGCACGAGTGCACATCCTTTCAAAAGTTGGTCAATAAAGCCATCAGCGCTGAGACAGGCCAGACTGATTATGACGCTTCACGCAAGCACTCACGTGATTTTGGCTCTTCATCCGGCTCTGGAGCTCAGAAGCGCCGGGTGTGGATCCCAAGCACGACACTGCCACCCAGGTTCATTCCGAGGCCATCCTTTGAGGCGCCTCGTCCCAACCACCAGTTTGCACCGCCCAAGCCCTATGGTGGCCCCGCTGCTAATGCTGCTCCACGCCCCAATGTGGTGACATGCTTCAAGTGTGGAGAGCCGGGTCACTATAGTCGAGAGTGTCCCCAAAACAACCCCAATCAAATTGGAAAGTCCGTTGGCCATGGTAAGCCAGCGGGAAAGACATTCTACGCCAAGCCGGTCACTACTACACGTGGCCATGTCAACTATGTTTCAGCCGAGGAGGCTCATGAGGATCCTAACGTCGTCCTTGGTACGCTCCTTGTTAACTGCCATCCGGCATCTGTTCTTTTCGATACTGGAGCATCTCATTCATTCATATCCGAGAACTATGCTTGATTGCATAACACGACATTCTGTGACATGCCCACTTCCATGGTAATTCAAACTCCGGGTTCCAAATGACAAACCTCTAGAGTAAGCCTTGGGAACGAAATTCTTGTCGATAGACTTGTCTTCCTTGAATCCTTAATAGCTCTAAAGTCCTCGGACATAAACATCATTTTGGGTATGGACTGGATGTCAGCTCATTATGCTAAGATTGATTGTGCCACTAGAACCGTTCAACTTACTCACCCATCAGGCAAGACAGTAAATGTCTTAACTCGAGTGGCCAAGCGCCAACTTTACTCCCTAAATGCCAACCCCCTTCCAGACCTTCAGGATGTTCCGGTAGTCCGAGACTTTCCGGATGTCTTTCCAGAAGAACTGCCAGGTGTTCCACCTGACAGGGATGTCGAGTTTGTGATAGACCTTGTTCCAAGAACCATTCCAATTTCTAGAAGACCCTACAAGATGGCATCCTTAGAACTAGCCGAGCTTAAGAACCAACTCGATGAGTCCTTGAAAAAGGGTTTCATCCGTCCTAGTTCCTCTCCTTGGGCTTGCCCCATCCTCTTCGTCAAGAAGAAGGATGGAACAGATCGAATGGTTGTAGATTACCGACCTGTCAACTTGGTGACCATCAAGAACAAGTATCCGCTTCCCAGGATCAACGATCTGTATGATCAGCTCGCTGGATCCTCAGTCTTTTCCAAGATGGATTGAGGTTGGGCTACCATCAAATCAAAATCAGAAACGGGGACATTCACAAAACGACCTTTGTTACTCGTTATGGCCAATACGAGTACACCGTTATGTCCATCGGTTTAACCAATGCCCCAGCTACTTTCTCTCGGTTAATGAACTCGGTCTTCATGGAGTACTTGGATAAATTCGTCGTAGTATACCTCGATGACATACTCATCTACTCCAAGAATGAAGAGGAACATGCCGAACATCTAAGGCTGGTATTGATGAAACTTCGAGAGCATCGCCTTTATGCCAAATTCTCCAAGTGTGAATTTTGGTTGCCAGAAGTGACCTTTCTAGGCCATGTAATCTCTGGTAAGGGTATTGCTGTCAATCCCGAGCGAGTTCAAGCTGTACTTGATTGGACTCCACCTGAGACGGTCAAGCAAGTTCGGAGCTTCCTTGGCTTAGCGAGCTATTACCGCCGCTTCGTCGAGAATTTCTCCAAGGTTGCTAAACCTCTAACTAAACTCCTCAAGAAGGATAAAAAGTTCGAGTGGACTCCACAGTGCGAGTTTAGCTTTTAGGAACTGAAGAGACGCCTGACATCTGCTCCCGTACTGGTACCACCAGATTTCTCCAAGGACTTTGTTATCTATTGCGACGCCTCGCGACAAGGACTAGGTTGCATACTCATGCAGGATTGTCAGGTAATTGCCTATGCTTCACGGCAATTACACCCACATGAGGAAAACTATCCCACACATGATCTAGAGCTTGCAGCTGTAGTCCATGCACTTAAAACTTGGTGACATTACCTCCTCAGTAATCGTTGCGAGATCTTCACCGATCACCAAAGCTTGAAATATATCTTCACCCAACCAGATTTGAATCTCAGGCAACGACGTTGGGTCGAGCTGATCTCGGATTACGACTTAGGAATAACCTACACCCCGGGCAAAGCCAATGTCATGGCTGATGCACTAAGTCGTAAGTCCTATTGTAACAACATGATGTTACAACAAAGTCAACCACTTCTCCATGAGGAATTTCGTAAGCTTAATCTTCACATTGTTCCTCGAGGATTCCTATCCACCCTGGTGACGAAGCCTAATCTTATGGATCAGATCATAACCGCCCAGCGGTATGATAAGGGCATATCCCGGATTAAGGAAAACATTGCTAGCTGAGTTGCTAAATGTTTTTCCATGGATAAGCGGGGTGCTGTCTTCTTCGAGAACCGTTTGGTGGTTCCCAAGAAACAACATCTACGCCAGTTGATCCTTAAGGAAGCTCATGAATCCCCTCTCACCATTCATCTCGGTAGTACTAAAATGTATCAAGACCTACGCCAGAGGTTTTGGTGGACTAGGATGAAGAGAGAAATTGCTCAATACATTGCTAACTGCGACGTCTGTCGCCGTGTTAAAGCAGAGCATCAGCAGCCTGCTGGCACCCTTCAACCTTTGGCTATTCCTGAGTGGAAATGGGATAAAATCAGTATGGATTTCATCATTGGGTTTCCCAGGACCAAGAGAGGGAATAATGCCATCTTCGTTGTGATCGACCATCTTTCCAAAGTAGCCCACTTCCTACCTGTTCATGAGAGTATCACCGCTAGCCAGCTAGCTGAGTTATACATCTCCCGAATAGTGTCTCTTCATGGAGTTCCATTGGAAATTAACTCAGATCGTGGGAGTCTCTTCACCTATCGATTTTGGGAAAGTTTCCAAAATGCTATGGGAACTCATCTCTCTTTTAGCACCGCCTTCCATCCTCAATCAAGTGGTCAAGTAGAGCGAGTCAATCAAATTCTGGAAGATATGCTCCGAGCTTCTATCATCTCGTTCGGAATGGGTTGGGAGAAATGCCTTCCATTCGCGGAGTTTTCTTATAACAATAGTTATCAAGCTAGCTTGGGCAAGGCTCCTTTCGAAGTTCTCTATGGACGAAAATGTCGAACGCTTCTTAACTGGTCAGAAACCGGGGAAAGACAACTCTTTGGCCCGGATATGATTCAGGAAGCAGAAGAACAGGTTCGCGTTATTTGTGAGAAATTGAAAACAGCTCAATCTCGCCAAAAGAGTCAATATGATCGTAAACATAAGCCTATGACTTACGAAGTTGGCGAGAAGGCCTACCTTCGGGTTACTCCGTTAAAGGGAACCCATCGTTTCGGTATCAAAGGCAAATTGGCTCCTCGTTACATTGGACCCTTTCGCATTCTTGCCAAACGAGGAGAAGTTGCCTACTAATTGGAACTACCTTCGCATCTTTCCAGAGTTCATGATGTCTTCCACGTTTCTCAACTCAGGCGTTGCTTCGCGGATCCTATCCGTGAAGTGGACCATGAAACGCTTGATCTACAAGATAATCTCTCATATCGGGAATATCCCGTTCGTATCCTTGATCAAGACGAGCGTTCCACTCGACGTCATAATATCAAGTTTCTCAAGGTTCAATGGTCACACCATTCCGAGAAAGAAGCCACTTGGGAAAGGGAGGATCGTCTTCGACTCGAGTACCCCACCTTCCTTCCGGAGGATCCTAAATCTCGGGATGAGATTCTTTTGAGTGGGGGTGAGTTGTCACACCCTAGTTAGTTCAAGCATTAGAGTGTGAATCATGTTTAAATTTCTTTTAAATTTGAAATGGGGATGACAGAACCCCCAGCACCCCCCTAGAACAACTAGGGTTTACTAAAATTATTTTCAATGAACCCAAAATGCCCTTCACAAAATGTTCATCATTTTTGGATTGGGCTAAAACCCTGGCAAAAATGGTGCACTCTTTTCTAGGGCATTCTGGATTTTCTTGAATTAAATCATAAATATTTGAATTTGGGCATTTTAATGCTATAAAATAATTTAAATGCTCAAATAATTCTGTAAATAAGTGTGGGCTGTTGGGAATAATCTAAACAGAGCCCCTGGTTATTTTCAGGATTTTTAAAGATGTCTAGGTATTTTTAATAAAGCCCAACAGTTGCAGAAAAATAGAAAAAGAAAACAAATAAGAAAAAGAGAGAAAGAGAAACCCACCTGGGACTCACCTGTGCTGGCCCGGCCCACCTGGCTTGTGCCAGTCGTCACCCACCTCTGCCAGTAGGTAGAGGCATGTCACCGACGCGCGCACCCACGGCCACCTCCTGCTTCCACCTCCTGCTGCCTCCTCGTCCCATCCGAGCGCCACGAAGACGCCAGCACCCCCCCGCACTCCTCCCCTCTCTCCCCCTCGTCTCCCTCACCCTCTCCCGCGACGGCCGAGCGCCATCCTCGCCGCCGTTCGCCGTAGTCGTCACCAGAGCCACCCCCTCGCCTCTCTGACGTGCCCGTGAGCTCCGCCTCCATCGTCTACGCCTCCTCGACAACTCACGCGACGTCGGACGCCTCCAAGCACCGACCCCAACGCCTTCTTCTTCCTCGGTCCACTGAGATCGCCGGCGACCGTGTGCCCTCCTCGACGCCTCCCACGAGCCGCCGAGCTTCTCTTTGACTTTGCAGTGAGCCCTCCGCCATTCCCCTCTACTCCCCGTGTCGATTTCTCCCTCTAGCTAGCTTCG
The DNA here is from genome assembly GCF_002162155.2 of Triticum dicoccoides. Taxonomy (NCBI): domain Eukaryota; kingdom Viridiplantae; phylum Streptophyta; class Magnoliopsida; order Poales; family Poaceae; genus Triticum; species Triticum dicoccoides. The sequence goes on along the minus strand of NC_041388.1, from coordinate 448,893,526 downwards.
CCGTCGCGACCGAGAGCTTTGCTCCGCCGGCCACATAACCACCGCAGCCACAGTTACCGCCGCCCGCGTTTGAGCGCGTGTCTGTGCTCAGTGTGGTCCCAGGACCCCAGAACAAGCATCCGTTCGTCCTCCCGTCCACCGTTGCTTCGTTTCCGTCGAGGTCCAGACTCCGGCCGCCGCCGTGAGCTTGATTACGGCGAACTTGGCTGACCTCAGCCCCTCCCTCTTGCGTAGATGGATGCGGCCGAGCACCCGCAACACATAGATGCCCTCGGCCGCTGTTTTGGTCGATGGAGCAGCATTTCCGACGCTCTCCGCCGTCTCGGCCTCGCCGGCGACCTAACGCCGGCGGGATTGACCCTGCTGACCAGGGGTTTGACCCCAGTTTGACCCCGCCTGAGTCACTGATATGTGGGGCCGACTCCTAACTAAATTAGATTAGTTTTTAATTAGAGCTAATCACTCTGTTAGAAGTTAATGACCACGTTAACTAACTCTCTCTCTCATTGACATGTGGGCCCAGGGCCTAACTAACCTTGTTTAGTGCTAACTAAACACTAACTAACTCTGTTAGTTAGCTGAGACACTGACAGATGGGGCCCACCAGTCAGGTTTGACCTGGGCTGGCGCTTTTGACCTGCTGACGTCATAGTGATGCAGTGCTGACGTAGTTATTTATTTTCTGGATTTATTCTTATATAGGGAATTCCAGAAAATAGTCAAAACTTATAAAAATCATAGAAAATCAACCATAACTCCAAATGCAAAGATTTATATATGAAAAATGATCAGAAAAATTCAATCTATCCATCTGTAATGGTTTCATGCATGACAAAACAAGTTAACCTTGCTGTTTAAGCAGAATAAGGTAATGCACTAATAAGGCCATGTTTAATGAGCTAATATTTGAATCTTTGATTCAAATGAGTTCATCCCCTTCTGTTTTAGCTTGCATTAGGCCAAGACACTTTCATCTTGCCATGTCATAGCATGCATCATATTGTTGCATATTGCCATGTGTTGATTATGTTCGGTGTGTCTTTCGTGGTAGGTTCTGCCTCCGAGGATAACCCCGAGTATCTGTCTGAAGGGCAGTACCCTACTACCACTACAACAGGCAAGCAACCCATTGATCATTCCGATACAACCCATGTTCTCGCTTCCACTCTTGTTTACTTCATTAAGACAACGCGACTCAAACTAATGTGTGCTACGGTAGTTGAACCCTTATCCTCTGCATGACCTGTCATTGCCACAGTAACTAGATGAAACTCACTAGCATGTGTAGGAGTTGATTGAGCCATGTATGTGATTCCTACCTTGCTATGCCTGCTACGCTTAGAGTTGTGTTAGGTCTGGTTCATCTGGGTGATGGGCTAGAGTGAAATGTTTATGTCGGTAATGTGAGGGATGTGTGGAACATGTTTTGGTAAAGTTATCAATGAGAGGCCATGTAGGAGTACATGGTGGGTTGTTTCATTGAGGCCGTCCCTAAGAACTGAGAACTGTATGTGTGATTTTAAGATTCAGATACTACCATGCATTGGGATCCTTAATTGACCCTCTCGGCTTCTTAAATACCCTAGTACTCTATCCAGGAGTTGCAAATAGTTTCTGGTGTTTGTAGGTTATGTGTTGGCGGCCGTGCGTAGCGCTGACCCTAGGGGTGGGCTATGTTGCGGTAGATACACCATGGCACGGTGTACCGAGTCACCCGTTTGGTGTCTCGGGAACCCTGTTCACATCGTTCGGGGCCGTATGTGGAAACCTCGGCCGGACTCCCTGCGGATGGAACCTGGATAGGCGATAAACCTGGACTAGAGACTTAAGTGTTTAGGTAGGCCGTGGCCGACACCCTCGCTGGGCTTCCGCTTGAAGGTTGCCGAGTACATGTCGTGTAAACGGAGGTAAGTGGTGAAAGCGTGTATAAAGAAGTATACCCCTGCAGGGTTAACATCATCTATTCGAATAGCCGCGTCCGCGGTAAAGGACTACTTGGTTGCCTAATTACTGTATAGTTGGTTCTGATGTAAGACTTGTTGAGTACCTTTGTACTCATGTTTGCTTAATTACTGTTTTCAGACGACAACACCGCCCCCTCCGATGGGTTCTACGTAGACCTTGACATTGACGAGTGACTTGCCACCCAGCTGGTGATCTTGGCCATGGAGGGCCCTATGTAGATAGACAGGCTTCGAGAAGCCTTCTTTCTTTCTAGTGTCTGTACTCGGACTAGCTGCTTCCGCATGTGCTTGTATGATTGTATGACTTGAGTGTCGGGTCATGTGACCCCTATCTGTATGAACATGTTATGTATGGCTCTCTAGAGCCTTTAAATAAAGTACTTGAGTTTTAGAGTTTTGTTGTGAAGCCATGTTGTATGTACTCATATCGGGCATATTATATGTATGATTGAAATGCTTGTTATGAGTGGGATCCGACAATCTAGTTGTTTATCCTTGGTAGCTTTTCTTATGGGGAAATGTAGTCTAGTGTTCCTCGAGCCATAGTAGTCCGCTACAGCCCGGTTTACTGGAGTCCTGCTAGCCCAGCACTACTGCTTAGGACACTTGACTGGCCGGCATGTGTTTCACGTCGTTCCTATGTCTGTCCCTTCGGGGAAATGTCACGCGGTGTCATCCGGAGTCCTGCCTAGCCTGCTACAGCCCGGGTTCCCCGGAGTCCTGTTAGCCCAGTGCTACAGCCCGAAATCACTCGTTGATGACCGACATGCTCGATGTGATTCATGTATGCCTGTCTCCATAGGTCTGTGCCGCTTTGGGTTCACGACTAGCCATGTCGGCCCAGGTTCTCTGTCATATGGATGCCAGCGACACTATCATATACGTGAGCCAAAAGGCGCAAACAGTCCCGGGCCATGGTAAGGCGACACCCGTGGGATACCATGCGTGAGGCCGCAAAGTGATATGAGGTGTTACCGGCTAGATCGATGTGACTTGGAATCGGGGTCCTGATAGGCTCCTCCCCTCGATCCAGGTCGAGAGCGAGGGAGCGGGGAGCGCGGGCCAGTGACCGAGCGGCTCGGCCGTGCGGGCCTGGGCGGGCTTCCCGCGGGCTGCAGCAGGCCTCGCTGTGGGGGCTTCGGCCGGCACAAAAATGGAGGTGGTCGGCGGTGCTGATGATTAGGGGCGCAGAATTGGAGGTGGAGGGGAACGAATGACCAGATTTGGAAGGAGGGGTTTCCTTATATAGGCAGGGTTAGGGTTTGAGGGGTTAGGAGGGGTTTTCGGAGCCTCCGATCGCGATACGATGGCTCCGGACGCGAGGAGGGGTAGGTTGGAGCTTGTGGGCTGTGTAGAAGCCCTCGGACTGAGACGCGAGAAGAGAGAGGGAGGCCCAGTGTCTGTTTCCGGAGACCGAAAACATCCGACGTTAGACCGGCTATATTGCTGCTATAGTTTAACAGTTGGGCTATCAAACGAACTCCCAATGCGATGAAACTTGGCAGACGACCTACTAACACTATAACAACACCGCATGCCAACTCTCATCCCATTCTGAGAACATTTTCTGGCCACTTATAAAATACTATTTCGGACATGCCGCGGGCGCGTGCAAGTGTGTCTAGGCTCAGAACGGACAGCGGAGAGAACGAGGAGACCGGGACGGATGCAACTTTCGAAAACATGATGATGCAATGCACGTGATGACATGACAAGATGCAACACGCAAGCAAATGACATGGCAATGATGGCGAATAACTGGGAGACACCTGGCACATCGGTCTCGGGGCGTCACAACACTCTACCACTACGAGAGGATCTCGTCCCGAGATCTAGAATGGCACCGTAGGGAAACAGAAAAGGAAGAGAAGAGGTAAAACTAATTGTTTCTTTGACAAATGAGTGAAACCAAAGAACCTTGCGAGGTTGAACAAATTCGAGAATAGAATACAACGAAGGTGAACAAAGTTGAAACCTCCATTAGAGAAGAGGAACAAGGAACCTTACTAGACCCTTGTAGGTTGAAATACATAAGAAAAGTGTAACAATGGACAATAGGTACATGCAAGCACTCCAATAGAAATGAGATGCAAGGCTTGAGAAGGCGAAAATAACTTGAGTAGAGGACACAACACTCTGGTTAAATGGATAAGCAAAGGAAAGAACATGATCTTTGACAAAACGAAATGATGGGTGAAAAGAACAACATCGCAATGCCTCCGGAAGAGAGAAATAGAAGCTAGATCATTGAAATAAAAGAATGGAGAAGAAAGCCAACTTCTGTCACAAAAGAGTTTGAAAAGGCATCCTTAGGAGAAGGGTCGAACGGAGTTGTTGGAAACCAACAACGAAAAGAGTAAGCTTGTAGTGGGCTTATGGAAAACATCTCAAAACCAAGAGGTGAAAATCTGCCACCAACGGAAACGATAGATTGGATTGATAACAACAAGGAGATGAGAAACTTATTTCATCGGGAGGATAGATGAATAACTTGGGTCATTTATAAGCACCATAATAGCAACAATCCTTAGGGAAAACTTTAGGTGAAATATAACCCAATATAACTCCAAAGAAGAGATTGATTGGTTGAGAAAAAGTCTTGAGCGAAGAGAAAAATGATGGATTTAGATATGTCACTCTTGAAAAACTTGTGAATCATGAAACACGAAGGAAAAATTATCAACAATGGCATAACACCACCTTAAAAGATAAGAGGGGAAAACAATTGCACTCCGGATTACAAGAAGAAGAATGCTTTAACTCCTCTGAAAAGAATCTTGATGAACACTTCGAGAAGGAATTAAATCCCTGATGAACCACCATGAGGAACTCCGGTAATAAAAGGGTGATCAAACAAAAGGGAAAATGAAGTTGAAAACACAAGGTGAAACCTTATAATGATTTAGATGGATCTCCATGGTGATATAATTGCGAGAGGTAGGAACTCCGGGAAAATAGAAGATGAAACAATTGAGATCAAGAATTTTATGAGCCTCCGGAATAAGGAATTGAGTTCACTTGATGAAACAAGAATAAGAATTACATTATGCTTATCCTTTACCAATTTAAATTGATGACCAACAATGGATTTGACATACTACTTATTCTCAAAGAAAGGATTAAGATAGATATCGCGCCAACTAGAGAAGGTCTTCAACGAAACACCGGTGGAATCGAAACAACGAATGAATTGATATGATAACCAAGGAAGAGAACTCTTGAACTAATCACTGTTAGGATTGACAACAAATAAATAAATATGATAGCAAGGAAGAAAAATCCTGAATAGCCACCGTAAGAATTGGAAAAGAACGAAGAAAGATGAAGCACCGGGAAGAATAAGAGAACAAAAGAAGATACTTGAGAGCATTTAGATACAAATGAACAAAGAGATCACGAGCTGATAAGAGAATACTTGAATGATGCACCGGTAAGATTTGGAGAACGGGAGCTGAAAGCTGAGAATGAATAACCCAAAATGATGGCCTCCGGATAAACAAACTGAGAAGACTCTTGAATTACTCCGGATGGGTGAAAAAGAATTCTGACAATCGAAAACAATTATGAGAGGATGGCAACAAGCTCGAATGACGAATCTTGAAGAGAATGGAGCAAGATTTAAAGAAGAATCTTCTTCGGTCTTCAAAATCCAAGAATGACGACGAGAAACACCACCATGAATTATTGAGGCACGCCAGAATGAAGAATGGAAAAGTTGAGCCAACGATGAAAAGAATTGTGAAAGATCTAGGAGAAGGCATTTGACTGATGATAACTCATTCTTACATCAAACTTTGAAATGAATTTGATAGTAAAGCCGTAAAAGAAGAGTCAGGTAAGATCCTGGGAAAAACCTATGGGTTAGGGCCCACTCAAAAGAAACACCGTTGAACGGTTTTTTAAGAGAGATTGCACCGGTTGATTTAAAAGGGTTGAATGAGATAACATCCTCGAAAGAGTTTGAACGAAAGCAGAGTGGAAACATGAATCTTCGAGATATCTTGAGCACTCCGGAACAATTGAAAAGCGAGAAATGAATGAATATGAGGAGCACCGGCAAGAGAAGGTATTTGAAACGAGGAAAGGATATGATCAATAAAGCTTGAATTGGTTCCACCAGAGAAGAAAGAGAATGAATAATGATGAACTTGAGGTTCCGTTAGGATCTTCATGAGAATCACCGGATAAGAACATTGATGGAACAGAATGGGGAGGCTTCACATCAATACGATGGATACTCGATTAAGAAATCTGAGTCCTTGAAGAAAACAAGGGAGGGAGGGCGGGAAAAACAAAGGCAACTTGGGATGGATGAAACGAACACCGTTGAGAAAGCTGAGATTGAATCTTGCGGATATTGAAAATGAACGGATCCGCTTGAAGAGAAGCACACCGGTTGAAAAGGATTGTCAAGACAATCTCGATGATCAAGAAGGATTAGTACTCCCGTAGGAATACGAGAACACCACTCATAAAAAGTATGGAATCAACATTTGACTTTGAAGCAACTCTAATACCACAACTCAAAACAAAACAAAGAATTGGCTTGCAGAATAAGCCGGAACAAACATATGATAGAGATTTCGTCCGAAGTTTTCGTGGTGGGGCCTACACGGGCTCGATCGTACAACACCATCATGTACAAGGCAGTGCACATGACATACGAAGCGTCCCCGAGTCGGCATAGCCAAGGACTCTTTAAGACACAATGAGACCACCGTAAAACCAGCCGTGGATAGGCGGACCACTAGACGTCGAACCCCAATTTAATATCATACATCTGTCGGAAAGATATCCTAAGAGCTACTTGAATTCCCACTTATAAACTCCCGAAATTTTCCGGTTATGCAATCAGGTGTTGGGGATACAGGGGAAGCATAATATCTCACCCAAAACTAGCAAATCCTACATCCAGCTGTATCCATCTTCAACACATAACCAAGAAACCTTCAGAAATCGTTTACCTCAACCTTCGAAAAGCATCCGTTATACGAGTTATGGCAATACTCCCGAACTCCCGCCCCAGTACTGGGTGGCATCGAGGTTATCTCACCAACAACTGCATAAAAGAAATTTTCGATGTCGGCGAAACTAATCTCAGGTATTCCAGAACTGCAATGATAAAATTGTGACGACAACACCTCAGAGCTCAACTCCCAGGACACTGCCACAACCCCTAAATGACAGGAGGCACCAAGAACAATATTCTCGTCAAAAAACCATCGGAACGATTCCAAGATACACGCGTGATCCTAAAAAAATTTTAGTGAAATTTGAGAAGAGAAGAGTCAAAACTCTACGTCAGGATGCCTCATCAGAGCGATGAAGGGACTGAGGAGTAAAAGGAATTCCTAACCCTCCGATATATGTAATTCCTAAATGACTCAAAACATTTCTAGACTCAATAACGCCAGCAATTCGATCAAGCAGGGGGCTCCTAAGGTCGGGGAAGGCTCTGATTACCAACTTGTAACACCCTCGATGCGGCTATATCTCCCACGTGTCGAAGCACGACTTAGAGGCATAACCGCATTGAAAGCAATGTCGGAAGTGAGGTAATCTTCACAACAACCCATGTAATACATAAGGGAAAAAGATACATAGTTGGCTTACAATCGCCACTTCACACAATTACATGACTAAAGCATTACATCTTCCAGATACACACAAGGTCCGACTACGGAACCAAAATAAAGGAAAACTACCCCAAAAGCTACACAGTTCCCCGATAGTCCCAACTGGGCTCCACTACTGATCAACTGTAATGAAACAACACAACGGACAAAGTCTTCATCGAGCTCCTCCTTGAGCTCGGTTGCGTCACCTGCATGACTTCATCTACACCTGCAAACTGGTTTTGGAAGTATCTATGAGTCACGGAGACTCAGCAATCTCACACCCTCACGATCAAGACTATTTAAGCTTATGGGTAGGGTAAAAGGTATGAGGTGGAGCTGCAGCAAGCGACTAGCATATTTGGTGGCTAACATACGCAAATGAGAGTGAGAAGAGAAGGCAAAAGCACGATCTATGAACTATAATCAAGAAGTGATCCTAGAACAACCTACGCCAAACATAACTCCAACACCGTGTTCACTTCCCGGACTCCGCCGAGAAGAGACCATCACGGTTACACACGCGGTTGATGTATTTTAATTAAGATCAACTTCAGGTTTTCTACAACCAGACATTAACAAATTCCTATCTGCCCATAACCGCAGACACGACTTTCGAAAGTTCAAATCCCTGCAGGGTGTCCCAACTGAGCCCATCACAAGCTCCCACGGTCAATGAAGGATATTCCTTCTAGCGGGAATACCCGATCAGACTCGGAATTCCGGTTACAAGACATTTCGACAATGCTAAAACAAGACCAGCAACACCGCCCGAATGTGCCGACAAATCCCGATAGGAGCTGCACATATCTCATTCTCAGGGCACACTCAGATGAGCGCTCCATACAACTAAAACCAAACCTCAAGTTTCCCCGAGGGGGCGCTGCACAGGGCTCTAGTTTGGACCAACACTCAGAGGGGCACTGGCCCGAGGGGGGGGGTTAAAATAAGGATGACCCTCAGGAGCGCGACTCCCAAGGGAAAAGAAAAGGCTTGGTGGCGAATGGTAAAACCGATGTTGGGCATTGCTGGAGGAGTTTTATTCAAGGCGAACTGTCAAGGGGTTCCCATTATAACCCAACCGCGTAAAGAACACAAAATCCGGGAACATAACACCGATATGACTTTAACTAGGGCGGCAGGAGTGGAACAAAACACCAGGCATAAGGCCGAGTCTTCCACCCTCTACCAAGTATATAGATGCATTAATTAAATAAGAGATATTGTGATATCCCAACAAAATATCCATGTTCCAACATGGAACAAACTCCAATCTTCACCTGCAACTAACAACGCTATAAGAGGGGCTGAGCAAAGCGGTAACATAGCCAAACAACGGTTTGCTAGGACAAGGTGGGTTAGAGGCTTGGTTTAACAATATGGGAGGCATGATAAGCAAGTGGTAGGTATCGAAGCATAGGCATAGCAAAAGAGCGAGCAACTAGCAAGCAAAGACAGAAGTGATTTCTAGGGTATGGTCATCTTGCCTGAGATCCCGCAAGGAAGAAGAGCGAGTCCATGAAGAAGACAAAAGGACGTAGTCGAACGGATCCTCACAAACGCAACATTATCAGAACTAACCCGAAGAAGCAACACCAGAAAGAAAGCAAACAACATAGTAAACAACCACCACATAGACATGGCATGATGCGCAACCAAGTATGATGCATTTGCGGTTTAAAGAAGCATGGCATGGCAACATGCACAAACAATACTACAAGTTAAATGGAGCTCAATATTCATATTGACAAAACACCACATTCCATTATTTAGTTTGATCTCGTTATGTACCCAACAATATTAAATGTTGATTAACATGGCAAGGGGTGAAGAACAACAAAACTACCTATCTAGGCAAGTTTAAATGAGGCCGGAAGCAACGAACAACAATTCCGGTAAAACCCCATATGCATATTTTAAGGTTTGGTACTGTTATGCCCTAAACACAACTTTAGAGTTTTTAAACATGCAAAGTAAAACCACAATGTTAAACTAGGCATTTTTCTAACCCAAATACATATAAAGTTTGTTTAAAACCGAGTTACGGTTATTAAGTTATGAATTAAATCATTTTAGCATGGTATTAGGCAAATTTGAACAAACAACATTTTAAACATAGATGAAAGTTGCAAAATATTAACCTACACAATATTCTAAGCAAGTTTTGTATATAAAGTTTTTAAACACACACACCCCCTCCCTCGCTTGAAACCCTAGCAAGGTCCCCGCGCTTGCTGCCGCCGCCGCCGCAAGGCCTCCATTGTCAACATCTGCTGGTTTACCCGTGCAGCTTACCTGTAACGCCCTCGATGCGGCTATATTTTCACAACAACCCACGTGTCGAAGCACGACTTAGAGGCATAACCGCATTGAAAGCAATGTCGCAAGTGAGGTAATCTTCACAATAACCCATGTAATACATAAGGGAAAAAGATACATAGTTGGCTTACAATCGCCACTTCACACAATTACATGAATAAAGCATTACATCTTCCAGATACACACAAGGTCCGACTACGGAACCAAAACAAAAGAAAACTACCCCAAAAGCTACACAGATCCCCGATCGTCCCAACTGGGCTCCACTACTGATCAACTGTAAGGAAACAACACAACGAACAAAGTCTTCATCGAGCTCCTCCTTGAGCTCGGTTGCGTCACCTGCACGACTTCATCGACACCTACAAACTGGTTTCGGAAGTATCTGTGAGTCACGGGGACTCAGCAATCTCACACCCTCGCGATTAAGACTATTTAAGCTTATGGGTAGGGTAAAAGGTTTGAGGTGGAGCTGCAGCAAGCGACTAGCATATTTGGTGGCTAACATACGCAAATGAGAGCGAGAAGAGAAGGCAAAAGCACGATCGATGAACTATGATCAAGAAGTGATCCTAGAACAACCTACGCCAAACATAACTCCAACACCGTGTTCACTTCCGGGACTCCGCCGAGAAGAGACCATCACGGTTACACACGCGGTTCATGTATTTTAATTAAGATCAACTTCAGGTTTTCTACAACCGGACATTAACAAATTCCCATCTGCCCATAACCACGGGCATGGCTTTCGAAAGTTCAAATCCCTACAGGGGTGTCCCAACTTAGCCCATCACAAGCTCTCACGGTCAACGAAGGATATTCCTTCTAGCGGGAAGATCCGATCAGACTCGGAATCCCGGTTACAAGACATTTCGACAATGGTAAAACAAGACCAGCAACACCGCCTGAATGTGCCGACAAATCCCGATAGGAGCTGCACATATCTCGTTCTCAGGGCACACTCAGATGAGCGCTCCATACAACTAAAACCAAACCTCGAGTTTCCCCGAGGGGGCGTTGCACAGGGCTCTAGTTTGGACCAACACTCAGAGGAGCACTGGCCCGGGGGGGGGGGTTAAAATAATGATGACCCTCAGGAGCGCGACTCCCAAGGGAAAAGAAAAGGCTAGGTGGAGAATGGTTAAACCAATGTTGGGCATTGCTGGAGGAGTTTTATTCAAGGCGAACTGTCAAGGGGTTCCCATTATAACCCAACCGCGTAAGGAACGCAAAATCTAGGAACATAACACCGATATGACAGAAACTAGGGCGGCAAGAGTGGAACAAAACACCAGGCATAAGGCCGAGCCTTCCACCCTCTACCAAGTACAAAGATGCATTAATTAAATAAGAGATATTGTGATATCCCAACAAAATATCCATGTTCCAACATGGAACAAACTCCAATATTCACCTGCAACTAACAATGCTATAAGAGGGGCTGAGCAAAGCGGTAACATAGCCAAACAACGGTTTGCTAGGACAAGGTGGGTTAGAGGCTTGGTTTAACAATATCGGAGGCATGATAAGCAAGTGGTAGCTATCGCAGCATAGGCATAGAAAAAGAGCGAGCAACTAGCAACCAAAGATAGAAGTGATTTCGAGGGTATGGTCATCTTTCCTGAGATCCCGCAAGGAAGAAGAACGAGTCCATGAAGAAGACAAAAGGACGTAGTCGAACGGATCCTCACGAACACAACTTTATCGAAACTAACCCAAAGAAGCAACACCGGAAAGAAAGCAAACAACATAGTAGACAACCACCACATAGACATGGCATGATGCGCAACCAAGTATGATGCATGTCCGGTTTAAAGAAGCATGGCATGGAAACATGCAGAAACAATACTACAAGTTAAATGGAGCTCAATATGCATCGGGATGCATATTGACAAAACACCACATTCCATTATTTAGTTTGATCTCGTTATGTACCCAACAATATTAAATGTTGATTAACATGGCAAGGGGTGAAGTACAACAAAACTACCTATGTAGGCAAGTTTAAATGAGGCCGGAAGCAACGAACAACAATTTCGGTAAATCCCCATATGCATATTTTAAGGTTTGGTACTGTTCTGCCCTAAACACAATTTTAGAGTTTTTAAACATGCAAAGTAAAACCACAATGTTAAACTAGGCATTTTTCTAACCCAAATACATATAAAGTTTGTTTAAAACCGAGCTACGGTTATTAAGTTATGAATTAAATCATTTTAGCATGGCATTAGGCAAATTTGAACAAACAACATTTTAAATATTTTAAACATAGATGAAAGTTGCAAAATATTAACCTACACAAAATTCTAAGCAAGTTTCGTATATAAAGTTTTTGCATGTGATGCATAGTTTGTGAGATATTAAATGTACGAACATGAGGGGCTTTGCTGCAAAACTGGTCTCTCTGAAAAAAGGACAAAATTCGCAGCGCATAAAAAAATATAATGGGCTGAAACAGGATGGCCCAATCGGCGGAAAAAATATATCAGAGGGCGCTGGGGGGCTGCTCACCGTGGGCCGAGGCCCGGTCGGTGCAGCCGGCTTGCTGAGGGGATGCGGGCAGGCCCTGGCGCGTCCTTGGGCTAGCAGGCCCGATGAGGAGGTGGCGGCCCAGGTACGGTCAACGCGAACAACTGGGTGCGTCGACCTCTGTTCGATGGAAGCAGAGCAACAATGGCGGCTGGCGGCGAACTCGGCATGACGGCGGCGACTAGGTCGACGGGAACCTGCCGGACGACGGGGATGGGCGGATCCGAGGACGGAGGTTCCAGATCCGGTGACAGAAGTTATCGGCGGCGCTCGGGATGCGGGATCCGCCGAGGTGGGACTCGTCCTGGATGGCTCTGCAGGGGAAGGGAGAGAGAGAAGTGAGGTCGAAAAGGAGAAGGAGAGGGCGACGGAGATGCGAGGCAGTAGTGCTCATCTGACCGGAGATGATCGCCGGCAGCGACTCCGGCGAGTCGGCGGGAAGGAGCGAAACGGCGAGGTCGGGGTTGAGGGGCTCCTCCCCTCGATCCAAGTCAAGAGCGAGGGAGCAGGGAGCGCGGGCCAGCGACAGAGCGGCTTGGCCGTGCGGGCCTGGGCGGGCTTCCCGCGGGCTACGGCGGGCCTCGCGGTCGAGGGCGCGGGGCTAGGACGCGTGGCGGCTTGGGAGAGGTGGAGGCCGGTGGCTTCGGCGGCGCCAGCCAGTGGAGAAGCGGCAAATGGCAGAGGGGGCTTCGGCCGGCACAGAAATGGAGGTGGTCGGTGGCGCTGATGATTAGGGGCGCAGAGTTGGAGATGGAGGGGAAGGAATGACCAGATTTGGAAGGAGGGGTTTCCTTATATAGGCAGGGTTAGGGTTTGAGGGGTCAGGAGGGGTTTTCGGAGCTCCGATCGCGATCCGACGGCTCCGGATGCGAGGAGGGGTAGGTTGGAGCTTGTGGGCTGTGCAGAAGGCCTCAGACTGAGACGAGAGAAGAGAGAGGGAGGCCCGATGTCTATTTCCGGAGACCGAAAATGTCCGACGTTAGACCGGCTATATTGCCGCAATAGTTAAACGGTTGGGCTATCAAACAAACTCCGAATGCGATGAAACTTGGCAGGCAACCTACTAACACTATAACAACACTGCATGCCAACTCTCATCCCATTCCGAGAACATTTCCAGCCACTTATAAAATACTATTTCGGACATGCCACGGGCGCGTGCAAGTGTGTCTGGGCTCAGAACAGACAGCGGAGACAACAAGGAGACCGAGACGGATGCAAGTTTTGAAAACATGATGATGCAATGCACATGATGACATGACAAGATGCAACACGCAAGCAAATGACATGGCAACGACAACGAATAACTGGGAGACACCTGGCACATCGGTCTTGGGGCGTCACATTACCCACCGATCTCCATACCCAGGCTGCCCTGGGTTTCTTAGATGACGCCTGCCCAGCGCCCCCTTTCCCACAGATCCCCATCCCCATCCCCCACTCCAGAGCATCGCAGCCTAAGCCCGGCTATGCTTCCTGTAGAGCTCGGGGAGCGACTGGCCCAAAAGAGGTGTATAGCGGTCTCTTCGCCCGATGTCGCCGAGGAAACCGACGACCATTACTGGCGGCAAGCACTCAAGCAACGGGCTAGAGTATGCGGGCATGTCTTGGCCGCCGGCTATGACATCGAGGTCATCGACAACGGCGGCCTAAGGCGGGCTATGTCACAGGTTAAGTGGGACACGTTCTGAAGGACACGTTCTGCGACACAGGCTTGGGATCCACAGCTTCCAAGTCAGACCTCATCGACGGCGACCGCGAGGAGGGCACCCTCTCCGGCTCTTCCAAGGGGAAAGAGCCCATCTGCTCTTCGAAGGGGAAAGGGCCTGTCTGCGACATCAGGGAGGGCACCCTACAGCCGTGCTCTTCTAAGGGGAAGGAGCCCATCTGCGACAACATGGAGCACATCCAGGGTCCGTACTCTTCCCATGGGAACGAGCCCATCTGTGACAAGTGAGGAAACCCATGATTTTTTTGTCGTGCCTCTTCAGAGGGGGAAACCCGTGATTTGTTTTGTCGAGTCCCTTTTGTAGTGTAGTGAGAATATGTCCAGTTTTAATTGTTATATCTAGTTTTTGCAGTATGCCTTATTTATTTTAGTTGTTCACAATGTGATGCTCTGTGCAATTATTTACTGTGCAGTACATTTCATCAATCCAATTTTAAACATACTGATAGGAATGCATATATTTGCTTGTTGTTAAGCCTGTTATAGCTAGCATATGCCTCTTATAAAGATTTTTGATTGTTTGGTTGTTTGTAGTTAGCATATGTACAGTTTCAAATGATGTCTTTGGTTGTTCGTAGTATGCCTTGTTTATTCCAGTTAGTCACAACGTGATCTTCTATATGTGCAAGTATGAACTGTGCAGTTCAATTTCATCAGTACCAGTTTCAACAATACCACTATGAATGACTACATTTGGTTGCTGCATCTTGTAGTTAACACACCTTTCCATTTTTATTTAACAATAACCAGTGTACTTAGTGAAGGAAATATGCCCTAGAGGCAATAATAAAGTTGTTATTTATATTTCCTTATATCATGATAGATGTTTATTATTCATGCTAGAATTGTATTAACCGGAAACTAGTACATGTGTGAATACATAGACAAACAGAGTGTCACTAGTTTGCCACTACTTAACTAGCTCGTTGAATCAATGATGGTTATGTTTCCTAACCATAGACATGAGTTGTCATTTGATTAACGGGATCACATCATTAGAGAATGATGTGATTGACTTGACCCATCCGTGTAGCGACCAGACCTCAAACAGTCTGATCTCTGTGCTTCGGTGTCATCCCTGGATCAGTAATGCTGACACCACACAGTACTCGAAGGATTTATAGCAGAGTAGCAATCACACACTTATTACATCGAGTGTCTCAAAAGAGAACTTATTACAATAAATATGGCTTAAGGCCATCTAATAACGATAACAGCGGAAGGCTTGGAAGATAAGTGAGTCCATCAACTCCAACGGCATCACTAAGTATAGAACCATGACCTAAAACTCCTTAATCGTCGTCTGAAAAGTCTGCAACATTAACGTTGCAGCCCGAAAACGGGTCAGCACATGGAATATGCTGGCAAGGTAACACAAAGAGAGTAATGGAATGAAACAGCTATACTACATGCATAATTGGCTGGTGGAAAGCTCTATGGTTACAGTTTTTGCGTAAAGCCAATTTTTCCCAACTTCAAAGGAATAAATTTAATTACTATCATGGTGGTTGTTAAACATTGAGAATGGTTGACAACATTCTCAATCCCAATTAAAGTAATATCATTAAACCCAACAAAATTTACTTTAGAGTAACATGTTGAGATTCACTTGATAATCAAGGTACTAGATACTCAAGATGTCCATAACCGGGGACACGGCTAACCATGATTAGTTTATTACACTCTGCAGAGGTTTGCGCACTTTTCCCCACAAGACTCGATCGCCTCTGTTGGATTTCTCGCACTACATGGTGTTTGAGAAGCGGATGACCGAGACATAGTCTTTCAGAAGCGCTAGCACCTTACGATCGGGTAGACCGTACCACCTACATCCCCTACATCTGCTAGTCTACCCTGTAAGAGTTCGCACGACTTAATCAACTATGCCAGAGCCCATAATGGCTTGTGGCTGCACACGGAAGTTTCTAGTATGAATAATCTTATGATCCCTTTGAGCCTGGGTGGCGGTCCAAAAGAAAAACAGGCAAGTCCTGGAATACCCAGGTGCCTCAATCCACCCAGATGTGTGTTTAGGTTGCCACCTTAGATAAACCATTAATTAACAATCTCACATCTGTCATGGATATCACTCACCCAATCCACGTCTACTAGCATAGCATGGCATAATAAGCAAACGTAGAAGTAACTCCCAAAGGTTTGATAATAAACAGGTAATAGGTACTACCTCATCTACTTCCCATCCCACAATTTAATTAGATCCTAATCATGCAATGTGTGAGGATTGATCTAATGCAATAAAACTGGGTTGTAGAAAAAGGTATGATCAAAGTGTTACTTGCCTTGCTGATGATCCGTGAAACCTAGAGATTCAAAGTAACAGGCGGCGCACTCCGGGTATTCTATCGCAGACAAACAAACAAGCATACAATAAGTACTCATCTAATGCACAGGCAAAACTCAAATAGAAGATCTAACCAGAAAGTTCAACTTAAGAACCCTGGTTTGCAAAAAGAATCAAATTGAATGAAGCAAAAGAAATCAAACACCGAAAGAAAACAACTTCGTTCTAGTAATCCGGATCTAAGTCAAACTTTACAGTAGCAAAAACTTGTTTAAGTTGATTATTCGGAAAGAGGGTTTCGAGACGAAACTCCAAGCGCTTGAATCGCCTGATTCCGATAAACAAGCGAAAAGTTATACTAAAACGAAAATCGGATCAGAAATCGCGATCAGAAAATAATCGCGGAAAAATCCGACGAAAAAGAAAAACGACGAACGGAAATTTTTTTCCTAAAAAAAAGCACGGATTTCGAGGGCGGCGAACCTCGGGCGACGCGCGGCTCCGGCGGATCAGCGGCGGGGCAGCGGCTGGCGGCGGCTGGGCCTAGGGTTTCGGGGCGGCTGGCCTTCGGGCTGGCTTGCCCCGGCTTATAAAGGCCCCGGCCAGGGGAGTCCTGCCGAGTACGGCCCATAGTCGGTTCCGCTGTTTTTTTTAAATAATTACGCTCGGAAAAAAATAAAAATAAATACTAAACGGACCAAAAAAATCCTGAAATAAATTTTCCCGGGTTTCTAAAATCAAGCCCGATAGAGTGAACATTTATTTGGGCCCTAAATGCAATTTTGAAAAACGCGCATTTTTCCTAAATTCAAATAAAAATACCGAAAAACTCTGAAATAAATCTTATTTGATTTTTTATTAAATCCTCAATATTTCTATATTTTGGGAAAGTCATTTTATTCCCTCTCTCATATTTTTGTGATAGAAATAATTGATGATAAAATAAATAAAATCAAATGATCCTGTTTACAAAATTTGAGAAAACTCAAATATGTAAATAACGAAATCCCCAACTCTCTCCGTGGGTCCTTGAGTTGCTTAGGATTTTCTAGGATCAAAACCAAAAGCAAAATAAAATATGATATGCATGATGATCTAATGTATAACATTCCAAATTGAAAAATTGGGATGTTACAAACCTACCCCCCTTAAGATGAATCTCGCCCTCGAGATTCGGGTTGGCTAGAAAATAGGTGAGGGTGGTCCTTGAGAAAATCTTCCTCTCGCTCCCAGGTGGCTTCATCCTCCGTGTGGTGGCTCCACTGAACCTTGCAAAACTTGATAACCTTGCTGCGAGTGACTCGGCTGGCAAACTCGAGAATCTTGACTGGTTTCTCCTCATAGGTCAAATCATTATCCAACTGAATTGCTTCTAATGGCACTGTGTCTCTCAAAGGTATGTCAGCCATCTCCGCGTGACACTTCTTCAACTGAGAAACGTGGAACACATCATGAACTCCTGTCAAACCTCCTGGCAATTCCAACTTTTAGGCCACTTCTCCCATACGCTCCAAAACTCGATATGGCCCTACAAATCGTGGCGCTAACTTCCCCTTAACTCCAAAGCGCTTAATCCCTCGAAGTGGGGATACTCGAAGATATGCTCTGTCTCCGACTTCGTAAACTGTCTCTTTGCGTTTAGAATCTGCGTAGCTCTTCTGCCTGGACTGGGCTATCTTGAGCCTATCGCGAATCAACTTCACTTTCTGTTCAGACTCCTTAATCAAGTCAGGTCCAAACAACTGACAGTCTCCAACTTCGTCCCACGACAACGGTGTCCTGCACCTCCTTCCGTACAAAGCTTCGAAAGGGGCCATCTTCAAACTGGTTTGGTAACTGTTGTTGTAAGAGAACTCTGCATATGGCAAATTATCGTCCCAACTAGATACATAATCTAGCGCACAAGCTCTCAGCATATCCTCCAAAATCTGATTGACTCTCTCGGTCTGTCCATCTGTCCGCGGATGAAAAGCTGTACTAAATTCTAGCCTAGTACCCAAAGTCTCATGCAACTGCTTCCAGAACTTTGAGGTAAACTGGGTTCCTCTATCTGATACGATGCTCCTTGGAACTCCATGCAAACATACGATCCTGGTCATGTATATCTTTGCCAACTTAGCACTGGTGTAAGTGGTCTTTACTGGGATGAAATGAGCTACCTTCGTCAATCGATCAAATACGACCCAAATCGAGTCATAGCCTGAACGAGTCCTTGGTAATCCCGTGATAAAATCCATGCCTAGCTTATCCCACTTCCATTCGGGTATCGGCAATGGTTGCAACAATCCTGCTGGCTTCTGATGCTCTGCCTTTACTCTCTGACATACGTCACAAACTGCTACATACTCTGCAATATCCTTATTCATTCCGGTCCACCAGAAAACATCCTTCAAATCCAAATACATCTTGGTATTTCCTGGGTGAATCGAATACGGTGAATCATGTGCCTCTTGCAGAATCAACTTTCTGATCTCCGGGTCATTGGGTACATAAACACGGTCTTCAAACCATAGGGTGTCATGCTCATCCTCACGAAATCCTTTAGCTTTTCCTTGGCTCATTTTCTCTTTTATAGAAGCAATCTCCTTGTCAGATTTCTGAGCTTCTCTGATTCTATCCATCAAAGTTGACTGAATCTCTAGTGCTGCTACATAGCCTCTCGGAACTATTTCCACACATAGTTCACGAAGATTTTCTGCTAACTCCTTGGGTATTTATCCCATCATTAACGTATTGACATGGCTCTTGCGGCTTAATGCATCAGCTACTACATTAGCCTTCCCGGGATGATAATGCAATCTCATATCATAATCCTTGATGAGCTCCAACCATCTCCTTTGTCTGAGGTTCAACTCCTTCTGCGTGAAAATGTACTTCAAACTCTTGTGATCCGTGTACACCTCACAATGATTTCCAATTAGGAAATGTCTCCATGTCTTCAATGCATGCACTATGGCTGCTAACTCCAAATCATGCATGGCATAATTCAATTCGTGAGGCTTCAGTTGTCGTGAAGCATACGAAACAACTCTCCCTTCCTGCATAAGCACTGCTCCAAGTCCTCGACGTGAAGTGTCGCAATACACCTCAAAATCCTTGGTCTGATCTGGCAAAATCAACACTGGTGAGGTAACCAAACGGTTCTTCAATTCCTGAAAACTTGCCTCACACTCCTCAGTCCATTTGAACTTAGTATCCTTCTTCAACAACTCCGTCATAGGCTTCGCAATCTTTGAGAAATTCTCAATAAACCTCCGGTAGTATCCTGCGAGTCCAAGAAAACTCCGGATCTCTCCAACTGTTGTTGGGGCTTCCCACTTGGTCACGGTTTCAACTTTAGCGGGATCTACTGCTATACCTTCTCCGGATATAACGTGTCCGAGGAATCCTACTTCCTTCAACCAAAACTCACATTTGCTGAACTTGGCATATAATTGGTGTTCTCTGAGCTTCTCAAGTACCAATCGCAAATGTTCTTTATGCTCCTCTTCATTCTTCGAATATACCAGGATATCATCAATGAACACTACGACGAACTTATCCAAAAACTCCATAAACACTTTGTTCATCATGTTCATAAAATAGGCAGGCGCGTTAGTCAGACCAAATGACATAACGGTATACTCATACAGCCCATACCTGGTGGTAAAAGCTGTCTTAGGTATGTCCTGCTCTCGAATCTTCAACTGATGGTACCCTGATCGCAAATCGATCTTGGAAAACACTTTAGCCCCTTGCAATCGATCAAACAGATCATTGATCATTGGTAGTGGGTACTTGTTCTTGATCGTTACTTCGTTCAATCCTCGATAATCAACAACCATTCTTAACGATCCATCCTTCTTCTCCACTAGAAGTACTGGTGATCCCCAAGGCGAAGAACTTGGGCGAATATATCCCTTATCCAGTAACTCCTTAATCTGCTTCTTAATTTCCACCAAATCCTTTGCTGGCATCCTGTATGGTCGCTTCGATATTGGCCCAGTGCTTGGCAAAAGCTCAATCAAAAACTCAATGTCTCTATCCGATGGCATGCCCGACAACTCTTTGGGAAATACATCAGGAAAATCCTTTACCACTGGTACTTCCTCCTGCACAACTCCTGATAAGGAATTTACTTGTGTCCTGTTTGGCACATGTCGGGATACATACTTGATCCTTCTTCCTTCCGGCGTTGTGAGAAAAATTGTCTTACTAGCACACTCAATATTCCCTTCATACTTTGATAACCAATCCATGCCTAATATCACATCCAATCCTTGAGATTCCAATACTACTAGGTCTGAGGGAAAAACATAGTTACCAATCCTTAAGGGTAATCGATCACACCATAGACTAGCCACATACTCTACTCCTGGCGAGGTTACTAACATGGGTGACCTAAGGGCTTGGGTTGGTAGGTTATACTTATCCACAAATCCCCTTGAGATGTATGAATGCGATGCACCAGTATCAAAAAGAACGAGTGCAGTAAATGACTTAACCAAAAACTTACCTATTACTGCATCGGGCTGAGTTTCAACCTCCTCCACATTAACGTGGTTCACCTGTCCCTTGTAGAAAGGGTTCGGCTTCTTTCCAGAGCTTCCATTTCCGTTTTGGCCTTCAGGACATTCATTGGCATAATGTCCGGTCTTGGAACACTTGAAACAGGTGACTTGACTCAAATCTCTCTTGGCTGGGGTTGATGGGGTGCTGCGGTTCTGACCATTGCTTCCTCCATTCCCATTACCATTCTTGGTGCCATTGTGATTGTGCGAGCTACCTACTCCATGGGTATGCTGAAAATGTCCTTCCGGTCTAGGGGTAAAATGTGGCTTTTGCTGAGCTCCTGAATTATACTTTCCTTGTCCATACTTCCTCTTGCGGTTCTCAATTTGCTGTTGCTTCCCTTCAATCATAAGAGCATGATCTACCAACTCCTGGTAGTTGTTGAAGGTGGCTACCATCAATTGCATACTCAACTTATCATTCAGTCCTTCCAGGAATTTCTCCTGCTTAGCTGCATCCGTAGCAACGTCATCTGGGACATAACGTGCTAGCTTACTAAACTCCTCCACATACTGGCCAACTGTCCGTCCTCCTTGGCACAAGTTACGAAACTCACGCTTCTTCATGGCCATTGCTCCTGCTGAAACATGGGCAGTACGGAAAGCCTGCTGAAACTGGTCCCATGTGACAGTGTCGACTGGGAAGGTGGCTGTGAAATTCTCCCACCATGATGCTGCGGGTCCTTCTAACTGATGTGCGACAAACTTCACCTTCTCCGCATCTGTGCATCCTGCTGTGGTCAACTCCCTAGCTGTCTTGCGGAGCCAATCATCTGCTACTATCAGCTCGGTGCTACTGGAAAACACCGGCGGATTTAGCCTAAGAAAACGGGCTAAGTGGTCAACAGGTGGTGGTGGTGGTGGGTTGTTGTTGTTGTTCCCCTGATTCTGATTTTGAACTAGCAACTGCATCAAGGTGTTCTGCTGCTGGATCAACTTGGTGAGCTCCGGCGGAAAGGCAAATCCAGGGTCACGTCTCGGAGGCATCTTAGGGTTTATAAAAGATTAGATATAAGAATAGAGGGGGTCTAAAGAGAAAACACTACCCATATGCACATGAGGCAAAAGCAAACAATTCACTTCACTCAATCAAACAAAGGCATACAATCGATCTAGTTATCGCAAGAGTGCTCGGACTACTAAATTTACATGGTGGACTACTACTACTGATGAGGTGGTCTACTAGAAATATTCTACGGTTGTAGACTCCATGATATCTGCTCCTGCTTCATCAACATAGTCATCATCGCTACTATCTGCTTCCGAGTCGATGCCGTCGATGATGATGTAGTCTTCCGGGATAATCTCCTTGGGTTCTTCGTCTTCATCTACTGGTGTCGGGCCTCCCATAAATATGCCAATCTTCTTGATCAGATCGTCATTCTTCTCCACCACTACTTCAATTTCTTCTTCATAATCTTCGCGAGCCTTGAGTTCTTCCTCCAGTTCCTTGATTCTAGTCTTAGCCTTCTTCAGATCTATCATGTCGGCGCACATCTGATTCTCCTGTCGTCGTATGTGCTGATTTAACTCCTGAATAAAAGCTACAATTGATCTATCTTTCCTGGTGCTGATCATCTCCCAGTGCTCATCTCGGCGCCCACAAATCTGGTAGATAGTATCCTTGAGATCCTTGCGGTAGACTTCGCCAATGCGTCCCATGGCGATGTGAGCTGCCATACTCTTATCAAAAGAAAACTCTATGGGCTCAGTGACTGGCATGAACTTCCTTCCTAGAACTTGAACTTGAATCATCCAACGCTCTTCTTCAGGTAAAGTGGCATTGTAGGTTCCCGTGAAGCTTGGTATTCCTATGTTCAGGTATCTAGTGACTTCCTTCAAGTGGCGTCCAAAGGGTGTATCTTCATCTGGTTGGGTGAACTTGTTCCTTGCATCCGCCATCCTAAAGAGTAGAAAAGATGAGAGGTCAGAGGAGAAGAGAGTGAGTAGTGATCTAGGTCTCTTAGCTTAGTGGTCGTGTCCTACAGTCAGCGTGTGCTCTGATACCATCTCTGTAGCGACCAGACCTCAAACAGTCCGATCTCTGTGCTCTGGTGTCATCCCTGGATCAGTAATGCTGACACCACACATTACTCGAAGGATTTATAGCACAGTAGCAATCACACACTTATTACATCGAGTGTCTCAAAAGAGAACTTATTACAATAAATATGGCTTAAGGCCATCTAATAACGATAACAACGGAAGGCTTGGAAGATAAGTGAGTCCATCAACTCCAACATCATCACTGAGTATAGAACCACGACCTAAAACTCCTTAATCGTCGTCTGAAAAGTCTACAACATTAACGTTGCAGCCCGAAAATGGGTCAGCACATGGAATATGCTGGCAAGGTAACACATAGATAGTAATGGAATGAAACAGCTATACTACATGCATAATTGGCTGGTGGAAAGCTCTATGGTTACAGTTTTTGCGTAAAGCCAATTTTTCCCTACTTCAAAGGAATAAATTTAATTACTATCATGGTGGTTGTTAAACATTGAGAATGGTTGACAGCATTCTCAATCCCAATTAAAGTAATATCATTAAACCCAACAAAATTTACTTTAGAGTAACATGTTGAGATTCACTTGATAATCAAGGTACTAGATACTCAAGATGTCCATAACCGGGGACACGGCTAACCATGATTAGTTTATTACACTCTCCAGAGGTTTGCGCACTTTTCCCCACAAGACTCGATCGCCTCCGTTGGATTTCTCGCACTACATGGTGTTTGAGAAACGGATGACCGAGACATAGTCTTTCAAAAGCGCTAGCACCTTACGATCGGGTAGACCGTACCACCTACATCCCCTACATCTGCTAGTCTACCCTGTAAGAGTTCGCACGACTTAATCAACTATGCCAGAGCCCATAATGGCTTGTGGCTGCACACGGAAGTTTCTAGTATGAATAATCTTATGATCCCTTTGAGCCTGGGTGGCGGTCCAAAAGAAAAACAGGCAAGTCCTGGAATACCCAGGTGCCTCAATCCACCCAGATGTGTGTTTAGGTTGCCACCTTAGATAAACCATTAATTAACAATCTCACATCTGTCATGGATATCACTCACCCAATCCACGTCTACTAGCATAGCATGGCATAATAAGCAAACGTAGAAGTAACTCCCAAAGGTTTGATAATAAACAGGTAATAGGTACTACCTCGTCTACTTCCCATCCCACAATTTAATTAGATCCTAATCATGCAATGTGTGAGGATTGATCTAATGCAATAAAACTGGGTTGTAGAAAAAGGTATGATCAAAGTGTTACTTGCCTTGCTGATGATCCGCGAAACCTAGAGATTCAAAGTAACAGGCGGCGCACTCCGGGTATTCTATCGCAGACAAACAAACAAGCATACAATAAGTACTCATCTAATGCACAGGTAAAACTCAAATAGAAGATCTAACCAGAAAGTTCAACTTAAGAACCCTGGTTTGCAAAAAGAATCAAATTGAACGAAGCAAAAGAAATCAAACGGCGAAAGAAAACAACTTCGTTCTAGTAATCCGGATCTAAGTCAAACTTTACAGTAGCAAAAACTTGTTTTGATTATTCGGAAAGAGGGTTTCGATACGAAACTCTAGGCGCTTGAATCGCCTGATTCCGATAAACGAGCGAAAGTTATACTAAAACGAAAATCGGATCAGAAATCGCGATCAGAAAATAATCGCGGAAAAATCCGACGAAAAAGAAAAACGATGAACGGAATTTTTTTTCCTAAAAAAATGGCACGGATTTCGAGGGAGGCGAACCTCGGGCGACGCGCGGCTCCGGCGGATCAGCGGCGGCGGCTGGCGGCGGCTGGGCCTAGGGTTTCGGGGCGGCTGGCCTTCGGGCTGGCTTGCCCCGGCTTATAAAGGCCCCGGCCAGGGGAGTCCTGTCCGAGTACGGCCCATAGTCGGTTCCGCTCTTTTTTTAAATAATTACGCTCAGAAAAAATAAAATAAAAATAAATACTAAACGGACTCCAAAAATCCTGAAATAAATTTTCCCGGGTTTCTAAAATCAAGCCCGATAGAGTGAACATTTATTTGGGCCCTAAATGCAATTTTGAAAAACGCGCATTTTTCCTAAGTTCAAATAAAAATACCGAAAAACTCCGAAATAAATCTTATTTGATTTTTTATTAAATCCTCAATATTTTTATATTTTGGGATAGTCATTTTATTCCCTCTCTCATATTTTTGTGATAGAAATAATTGATGATAAAATAAATAAAATCAAATGATCCTGTTTACAAAATTTGAGAAAACTCAAATATGTAAATAATGAAATCCCCTACTCTCTCTGTGGGTCCTTGAGTTGCCTAGGATTTTCTAGGATCAAAACCAAAAGCAAAATAAAATATGATATGCATGATGATCTAATGTATAACATTCCAAATTGAAAATTTGGGATGTTACAATCCGTTAGCTTAGCACGATGATCGTTTAGTTTGTTCCTAATGCTTTCTCCATAACTATACGTGTTCCTATGACTATGAGATCATGCAACTCCCGAGTACCGGAGGAACACTTTGTGTGCTACCAAACGTCACAACATAACTGGGTGATTATAAAGGTGCTCTACACGTGTCTCCGATGGTGTTTGTTGAGTTGGCATGGGTCAAGATTAGGATTTGTCACTCCGATTGTCGGAGAGGTATCTCTAGGCCCTCTTGGTAATGTACATCACTATAAGCATTGCAAGCAATGTAGCTAATGAGTTAGTTACGGGATGTAGCATTACGGAACGAGTAAAGAGACTTGCCGGTAACAAGATTGAACTAGGTATTGAGATACGGACGATCGAATCTCGGGCAAGTAACATACCGATGACAAAGGGAACAACGTATATCGTTATGCGGTTTGGCCGATAAAGATCTTCGTAGAATATGTAGGAACCAATATGAGCATCCATGTTCCTCTATTGGTTATTGACCGGAGACATGTCTCGGTCATGTCTACATGGTTCTCGAACCCGTAGGGTCCACACGCTTAACGTTCGGTGACGGTCGGTATTACGAGTTTATGTGTTTTGATGTACCGAAGGTAGTTTAGAGTCCCAGATTTGATCACGGACATGACGAGGAGTCTCGAAATGGTCGAGACATAAATATCGATACATTGGAAGCCTATGTTTGGACATCAGAATGGTTCCAGATGAGTTTGGGCATTTTCCGGCATACCGGGAGGTTATTGGAACCCCCCGGGGAGTATATGGGCCTTATTGGGCCTTAGTGGAAAAGAGGAGAGGGAAGGAAAAGGTGGGAGGTGCGCCCCCCTAGCCCAATCCGAATTGCGAGCCCCCCTGTCCTTTCTCCTCTTCTCCCCTTCCTTCTCTCCAACTCCTACTACATGGAAGGGGGAATCCTACTCCCAGTGGGAGTAGGACTCCCCTAGGGCGCACCATAGAGAGGGCCGGTGAGGGAGTCCTAGACTAAGGGGTCCTCGGGCGTCCGACCTATTAGACATGGGCCGGACTGATGGGCTATGAAGATACAAAGGCCGAAGACTCTACCCGTGTCCGGATGGGACTCTCCTTGGCGTGGAAGGCAAGCTTGGCGACCAAATATGAAGATTCCTTTCTCTGTAACCGACCTTATGTAATCCTAGATCCCTCCTGTGTCTATATAAACCGGAGGGCTAGTTCGGTAGATATATCCTCATAATCATAGTCATACATGCTAGACTTTTAGGGTTTAGCCATTATGATCTCGTGGTATATCAACTCTTGTAATACTCATATTCATCAAGATCAATCAAGAAGGAAGTAGGGTATTACCTCCATAGAGAGGGCCCGAACCTGGGTAAACATTGTGTCCCCCGTCTCCTGTTACCATCAACCTTAGACGCATAGTTCGGGACCCTCTACCCGAGATCCGCCAGTTTTGACACTGACATTGGTGCTTTCATTGAGAGTTCCACTGTGTCGTCGTCAAAAGGTTTGATGGCTCCCTCAATCATCTACAACGACACTGTCCAAGGGGAAGTCTTCCTCCCTGGACAGATCTTCGTGTTCGGCGGCTTCGCACTGCGGGCCAACACGCTTGGCCATCTGGAGTAGACCGAAAGCTACGCCCCTAGCCACCAGGTCAGATTTGGAAGCTTGAACTACATCTCAGATATCCGTGGAGACTTGATTTTTGACGGATTCGAGACCACGGCAGCCGCTCCCTGCCACCATGATGAACATGACGTAAATCTGTCATCGGTCCATACGCAGGAGATAGTACCTATAGCTGCTCTGGCCCTAGATCCGAAGCAGATTGCGCCATCCAGAGATGGGAAGCTCAAGCCCGCCGCGGAAGCCACAGACTCAGTGGGGTTGGAGCCGCACACAGACTTAACATCAAGTGACATCTATGTCACCGGAACCATGGACTCGTCTCCGGCTACAGGTTCCGAACCTTGTACGTCCGCGTACGTCGAGCTTGATCGGTCATCGATCGTCGAATTCAGCTCTACGAACATCTTCTAACACTCGCCCTTGGACGACGTGTTAAACTCGTTAAGAGCACTATCCTTAGCGGGGGGCTCACAGCCGAATTGTACCCGATTCAAACCGGAGGCTGGTGACGGAGAATTTCGCTTCCCACCCACCGCCCACTTCATACCACTATCGAAGACTTAACTGACATGCTCGATTATGGCTCTGACGACATCGACGGTATGGACGACGATGCCAGAGAAGAAGAGTCCCAAAACCCGCCGTTTACCGGACGCTAGATGGCCACTTCCTCGTATGATGTATACATGGTGGATGCACCAATAGAGAATAGCGGCGATGACAAAGAAGATCCAGTTGAGGATAAACCTCCCGAGATACATGTAACACCCCGGACACACCCGCCGGTGATTGTTACTCCTAGCGGGATCTAGACTGGCCCCACAGATCAATACTAGCCTTTTCTGAGCACTTTGTCCTCACTCGTGCGCACCCGGGAGCAACTTCCCAGTCGGTCACCCATCCTGAAATTACTCCAAGCTAAGCATGCTTAACTTTGGAGTTCTGTCTGAATGGGCTTCTAGAAAAGAAGGAATTCCTTATTGATATGAGTAGTCTATCATCCTTATTAATCCAGGCTATCACATACACCCACACTCAGAGGAACCGACATCCTCGTCGGGTCACAGGAACGTTCCCTCTTGGCACATACGTCTGTGCTTCTAGTCTAGCACATGTGCCATGCCGTGTGCCACGACGGGTCACAAACGTCATGAACAACATGAACGCGCACCTGTCCGCAAACATCCATGTATCCTCGAGGGTCGACTCTGATACCAACTTGTAACGCCACGGACACACCGCCGGTGGTCGTTACTCCTGGCAGGATCTAGACTGGCCCCACAAATAAATACTAGTCTTTTCTGTGCACTTTGTCCTCACTCGTGGGCACCCGGGAGAAACTTCCTAGTCGGTCACCCATCCTGAAATTACTCCAAGGTGAGCACGCTTAACTTTGGGGTTCTGTCTGAATGGGCTTCTGGAAAAGAAGGAATTCCTTATTAATATGAGTAGTCTATCACCCCTATTAAGCCAGGCTATCACAATACAACCAAAGCGCCGGCGTCAGTGGCGCCGCTCTAAGTCACGCTGCAGCAAAGACAGCAACACCGGAACAGGAGAAGATAACACTCCGGAAGGTGCCGAAGACAACGAAGACCCCGTTGATGCAACTGCCGAAAAAACAAATGGGAAGATGGGGAAGTTAGCCCTGATGGACAGGACACGCATGAAGACTCGAAGGACAATAATTATCTTCCGCTCTCCGAGGATGAGGCGAGCCTCGACACTGAGGATTTCATCGTGCCTGAGGAACCTCTAGAGCAGGAGCGCTTCAAGAGCCAGCTAATAGCCACTACAAGGAGCCTGAAAAAGATGCAGCAGCAGCTTCAAGCTGACCAAGGTCTGCTCAACGATAAATGGACCGATGTCCTAGCAGCCGAAGAATACAGCCTCAAGCGCCCAGCCAAAAGCTACCCAAAGTGCAAATTGCTACCTCAATTCGACGACGAGGCGCCGGAGCACATACCATCATCGCGCAATGCGGCTAACCGACCACCACCTGGACGGGATAAAAAGGCAACTAAAGCCGAATACCAGCCCGCCCGCCTCATCACAAATACAGAGGTAAAATAGCTCGTGATCATACATATGACCTTCGGCAGGACCTGAACAATAGAGCATGACATACCAGAACGATCTACGGATCGCGAGGACGTGCCTCGACATGTGAAGACGGCTATCTATTCGGATGTGACAAACCTAGTCATGCACGGGCCGGAAGCCGCAGACGGACTCTATTGGAGCTACGACACGATGCAGCCCGATATAGAGGCGCCGCACACCCTCTGTGCTTCACTGACGAAGTCATGGAACATGAATTCCTAGAAGGGTTCAAACCCGTGAATATCGAATCATACGATGGAACCACCGATCCCGCGGTATGGATCGAAGACTTCATTCTCCATATTCATATGGCCCGCGGCGATAACCTTCATGCCATTAAATACCCCCCCCCCCTAAAACTCAAAGGACCATCCCGGCACTGGCTAAACAGCCTGCCCGAAAATTCCATCGGTAGCTGGGAGGACTTGGAAGAAGCCTTTCTTGACCACTTCCAAGGTACATATGTTCAACCTCCGGACGCTAATGACTTAAGCCATATAGTTCAACAGCCCAGAGAGTCAGCCAGGAAATTCTGGACTAGGTTCCTAACTAAAAAGAACCAGATCGTCGACTGTCCAGATGCTGAAGCCCTAGCGGCCTTTAAACACAACATTTGCGACGAATGGCTCGCCCGCCACCTCGGACAAGAAAAGATAAAGTCCATGGCAGCCCTCACGGCACTCATGGCCCACTTTTGTGTGGGAGAGGATAGTTGGCTGGCCCGTAGCAAAAACAATGCAAACGACACCGGCGCCCCTGAAGCCAAAAATAGCAATGACAAGTACCGACGCAACAGATGCAAGCGTCGAAACAACAATGACAACACCGATGATACGGTGGTCAATGCCGGATTCAGTGGCTCTAAGTCTGGTCAGCAGAAGAAGCTGTTCAAAAAGAACAATTCGGTCTCATCTAGCTTGGACCGCATACTTGATCGTCCGTGCCAAATTCATGGCACCCCAGACAAACCACCCAATCATACCAACAGAGATTGTTGGGTTTTTAAACTGGCCGGCAAGTTAAATGCCAAAAGAAAGTAAAAGGGATCGCAAAGCAAAGACGACGAGGAGGAGCCCCGACCACCAAACATAGGGGGACAGAAGAAGTTTCCCCCTTGGGTCAAAATAGTGAACATGATATATGCTACCCACATCCCCAAGAGGGAGCGCAAGCGCGCGCTCAGGGACGTCTACGCGATAGAGCCAGTCGCCCCAAAATTTAATCCATGGTCGTCATGCCCAATCACTTTTGATCGCCGGGATCATCCGACCAATATCTATCATGGCAGTTCAGCCACACTGGTCCTGGACCCAATAATTGATGGGTTCCACCAGACGCGAGTCCTGATGGATGGTGGCAGCAGCCTCAACTTGCTCTATTAGGATACAATGCGCAAAATGGGCATTAATCCATCACGGATCAAGCCCACCAAGACTACCTTTAAAGAAGTCATACCGGGTGTAGAGGCCCGCTGTACGGGCTCGATCACACTAGAGGTTGTCTTCGGATCTCCGGACAACTTCCGAAGCGAGGAGTTAATCTTTGATACCGTCCCCTTTCGCAGCGGCTATCACGCACTGCTTGGACGAACCGCATTTGCTTGATTCAACGTGGTGCCACACTACGCTTATCTCAAGCTCAAGATGCCGGGACCACGCGGCGTCATAACAGTTAATGGAAACACGGAACGCTCCCTCCGCACCAAGGCACACACCGCTGCCTTAGCAGCAGAAGTACAGAGCGGCCTTTTCAAACAGAACCTTAATTCGGACTATTCTGCAGCAGGACAGCTCAGCTCGTCAAGAGCTCGACTAGCATTTCGGCCTCCATCCTAGTCCCGACCAAGTGGCAACAATTGTACCATGCGTACATAATTACGCACTCAAAATACCCTAGGCATGGATGAAGGCACAACTAGCTTGTGGTCCACAATACGGCTCGACTG
This sequence comes from Triticum dicoccoides, assembly GCF_002162155.2. Classification (NCBI taxonomy): domain Eukaryota; kingdom Viridiplantae; phylum Streptophyta; class Magnoliopsida; order Poales; family Poaceae; genus Triticum; species Triticum dicoccoides. Next base: position 448,862,408 of record NC_041388.1, on the reverse strand, counting down.
CCCCTGGGCACACACATACTTTCATTTTTTTTCCTTTTTCCTCCTTTTTCAGGTCTCTTTTTCAAAGGCACTTCCCCGACGGCTTGACCATCGGTTCTTTCTTGAAGGATAAATACACCAAGACGACAAGAAGCATGCACGTACTGCGGAAATTTTAGGTGGTTTCCTTAACGATCCCTTTACCTGTTTTCAGGACCCACACGCAGCTCTCCCTTAGATAAGGCATATTAAATAGCTTTCTGCTTATTGCACTACTTGTATAAATGCGCTTTGACGCACCAATGAAATTATAATGGAAATAGTTTGCGGCCCAAATTTTACGGCTTTTAGCTTACTACTCTTTCTTATTTTTCTTTTCTGGTAACTTTATGAGATAGCACCCGTACACTCTGACGCGTTTCAATTTGCCAGGGGCTTCATAGCGCCCCACAACATGGCAACAAAAGTCTGAACACTTTTACAGTATAGTTCGGCACCCCGAATTTAGCACTATATGCATTGGCTCCGAATCATGTCTTCAGTCAATAGTTGGGTTGCCTGGCTCCTGTGCTTACTACCTTACGTTCCGCTGTATGGACTAGGGTAGTAAAGGGAGAACTACTGCGATTGTGCCCTTGTTTAACTGGATGATCACCTCAGTAGAGAAAGCCGAAAACTGACTGTCATGATGCGGCAAGAGCCGGTTAGCTCTTCAGAGGACTCAAATCCTTAGAGATTTTTTCTGCATTACGCGAGGGATTGGTACTTACCCGATCAAGTGTTTACAGCATCCTAGTTCGGATACTAGGGGCTATGCCTATATTTCTATCAAACTCCTATGGCTAAGTGAGGGTGCTAAAGCCGCATAGTCCGATTGCCTGGTTTGTCGCGCTAAACACCTCTTTCAAGGACCAAACAATTGGATCAAGAGTGTTTAGATTACATCCCGAACACCCCCGTACTGCCTACGTGGGGGCAGAAGCCGACGACTGGCCAACTCTCAGATTTCACACAACATGGCCGCACAGGAGGAGAAATTCTTTAAATAATAAATATTATATTACATAACGACTTTGTTTCATCATACAAGGCAGAGACAACATGAATGTATTCATTCAAAAATAATATCTTGTGCACATTGCGTTGCCACAAATACGAGACCCCTCCAGGACATCTGCAAAATACCGGCCGGGTGTGTGGTGCTCCTTACCCTCCGGCGGTCCCTCTGTCATAAGCTTGACTGTGTCCATCTTTGCTCACCACACCTCGATGCGGGCGAAGGCCATGCGTGCACCCTCAATGCAGGCCGATCGCATGACGACGTCCAGCCGAGGACAGGCGTTCACCAACCGCTTCACGAGCGCGAAGTAGCTGCCAGGCATAGCCTCGGCAGGCCATAGCCGGATTATTAATCCTTCATGGCCAGTTCAGCCACCCTATGCAGCTCGACCAACTATTTTAGTTGATCGCTAAAGGGCATTGGATGTTCTGGCGCAAGATATTGCGACCAGAACAACTTCTCCATCGAACTCTGCAACATCAGACACACTGCACGACATATCTACAAACGCCCCTGGAGAACTTCGAATCCGGGTTAGTAAGAAATACTTCTTCTTCTTCACATACTTGCTTTGCATACTAAACGCCTTACCCGCCACGATCTTCTTGGCCTCCTGGATCTCCTGGAGGGCGCCCTGGGCCTCAACCTGGGCCTCTTCCACGCTTTGGCGGGCCTTAGCGAGTTCGGTCTCTCGAGCCAAAATGTCGCGTTCCAAGGATTCACATTTCTTCACTGCATCCTGGAGCTCTTGTTGGACCTCATCAAGCCTGGCCTCGTGCTTCTCTCGAGCAGCTTTCTCCTTGGCAGCTTTCTCCTCGGCCTAGGCCAAGGCCTGTTTAAGGACCTCGACCTCGGTCGCCGCTCCTACACGTATCATGGCACTACAGTCAATACACATTATTTATTCTATCTGAATATACGGCCAGTCAGTACATACCTTGCTGGTATTCCAGCTACTTTCTCGCTTGGCCGAGCTCCTTCTCGGCCCGCTCTAGCCTCTTCTTTAGTCTGGAGACTTCGGGAGTGTGCGGTCGTGGCCAGCAACAACGCCTGCTTATTCATATAAGACATATTTAGTTAGTCTCCTGCGAAAATAACTTGATCCTCTGTCCGGCTTTTCTTTCCGAACACCGGACAGTGTCTCAGGGGCTACTGTCTATATGGGGATTTTCTCTTTTGCGTCGCTTACCTCAAAACCTGCCAGCAGGCTACTGCAGGCATCGGTTAGTCCGCTCTTGACGTACTCAACCCTCTCAATCACCGTACCCATAAGGATATGGTGTTCATCCACAATGGAAGCGCCTCGTAGCGCTTCCAGCAGATTATCCGGTGCCTCTGGTTGGATAGAGGTCACCGATGCAACAGGCACACCCCCTTCTTTCGAAGGAGGTTGCTCGTCGGATTTCGGAGCCGTATAGGTTTCCGGACTTGTATTTGGCTGGGGGCCGGATTGAGCAAGGCTCCCATCCCCAGTCGCCATGGGGGTCTGCCCCCCCATGTGTCCGGCAGCCGAGGCTTCGCCCTCTAGCGCCACCTTGGCGGCCTCCTAAACCTCTCCCTGACCGGGGAACGTCCTTTGGGACAAGACCTCGTCGTCGCCCTTGGCCACAGGAGAGTGAGCGGCCGGCAGTGACTCGCTGGCCATCGCCTTCGAATCCAACGAACCTCTTGATGAGGATCGCTAGGAGCTGTCGTGGGCCGGACTGCAACGGCATCATTTGAACATATTAATATCATGAAGCAAGAGAGGCCAGATGTATGGAAGTATGCGGGTTTTTAGTACTTACGACACGGCCAGAGGCTTGTTTAGGGGGCGTCGCTCCGGGTTGCTGTTGACGTCCCACACGGAGTTATCCGCAGGGGGACCCTTCCCCCTCTTGGGCGCCTCCTCCTCCAGATTTATGGAGGCCGCCCTCTTCTTACTCCCCCCATCAGGGGGAGAGGTGCTTTCTTCCTCCTCATCATCATCATCTTTGGCGGCGGAGGAGAGAGTCTTGTCTTGAGATGACACATCCGAAGCTCCCTTGTGGTGAAGGCCACTCCGGACCCCCTTGGCCTTCTTCTTGGCCTTCTTCTCCGGCGCCTTATAGGGTACCGGCAACATCATCTTCGCCAAGAGTGGGATGACTGGTTCTTCGGGCAGCAGAGCCGAATAGTGAATCCACTCCGCCCTCTTCGTCCATACCTGAAAAACCATTAGTGATAAGGTTTAGATATCCTAGTTGAATAAAGCAAGTAGAGGATGCGTCTGGAGACGTGAAAGGCTTACCGCATTAGCAGAATGGGTAATATCGTGCCCACGGTCCGAGTCTATGGCGGGCGGCGTCTCATTGCCCTTAAAGAGCAACTTCCAAGCATCTTCGTGAGTGGTTATGAAGAGCCTTTCCAATGTTATGTGCTTCTTTGGGTTGAATTCCCATAAGGGGCAGCTTCAACTCTGGCATGGGAGGATCCGGCGTACCAGCATCACCTGGATGATGTCAACGAGCTTGATGTTTTTAAGCACCACGCTTTGGATACGCGTTTGCAGAGCTATCAGTTCGTCCGATGAAGAACAATTTGGGCCTTTCTCTATCTAGGAGGTGAGCCGCATTGGGGCTCCGGAGTTGAATTAGGGAGCCGCAGCCCAGGTGGCGCCTCGGGGCTCTGTGATGTAGAACCACAGTTTTTGCCACTCCTTGACGGTCTCCACAAAAGTACCATGGGGCCATGTGACATTGGGCATCTTGCTCAACATGGCGCCTCCGCACTCCGCGTGCTGACCGTCCACCACCTTCGGCTTCACGTTGAAGATCTTGAGCCACAGTCCGAAGTGTTGTTGGATGCGGAGGAAGGCCTCGCACATGACAATGAATGTTGAGATGTTGAGGAAGTAGTTCGGGGCTAGATCATGGAAATCTAGCCCATAATAGAACATAAGCCCGCGGACGAAAGGGTGGAGAGGAAACCCTAACCCGCGGACGAAATGAAGGATGAACACCACCCTCTCGTTGGGCTTCTAGGTGGGGACGATTTGCCCCTTAGCTGGAATCCAGTGGGCGATTTGTTTCCCCAGATACCCGGCCTCCCGAAGCTTGGTGATGTCCTTCTACCTAACGGAGGAGGCCATCCACTTTGCTTGCCTCCCAGGTCCAGACATGGCTGAGGGCTTCCTTGAGGCGGGAAGAATGAGAACTTGGGCGCTGGAGCTCGAGAACGGAAGGGCAGAGAAAGAGAGAAGGCATGGGTGAAGAAAGGGAGTCCTTATCTCCTTATAAAGGAAATGAATATCAAGCGCCTTCCCACTAGCCTTAAAACTCGCCTGTTCCCAAGGGTTGTGTAAATAGCACGGTTATATTACCCACGCTCGTATTGATGAAAATCCCGCAATAAGGGGACACGATCTCTGCTTCGATGAGACGTGGAATGGCAGACGGAAAATGGTTCGAAATGATGACCAAGCGGACGTGATGTCAGATTACAAAAAGTTGTTAGTGGATTGGACTCGAGCAATATTATATTCTCTACGGTGTGTGGTGCTTGTATTGCATATCTGGACATGTTCATTACGTCCGAAGACTATCTTGGATTATCGGAAAGGGGAAACCGCCTTGCAATGCCGAAGACAATCTGTGTGCCGGACACCTTGTCATTGAAGCCTGGTTCAGGGGCTACTAAGGGTGTCCTAGACTAAGGGGTCCTCGGGCGTCTGACCTATTAGACATGGGACGGACTGATGGGTTGTGAAGATACAAAGGCCGAAGACTCTACCCATGTCCGGATGGGACTCTCCTTGGCATGGAAGGCAAGCTTGGCGACCAAATATGAAGATTCCTTTCTCTGTAACCGACCTTATGTAACCCTAGATCCCTCATGTGTCTATATAAACCGGAGGGCTAGGTCTGTAGATATATCCTCATAATCATAGTCAAACAGGCTAGACTTTTAGGGTTTACACATTACGATCTCATGGTAGATCAACTCTTGTAATACTCATATTCATCAAGATCAATCAAGCGGGAAGTAAGGTATTACCTCCATAGAGAGGGCCCGAAACTGGGTAAACATTATGTCCCCCGTCTCCTGTTATCATCAACCTTAGACGCACAGTTCGGGACCCCCTACCCGAGATATGCCGGTTTTGACACCAACAGTCGGCCCCTCCCCTCCTCCACTCCTTTATATACGGGGGAGGGGGCACCCAATAGACACACAAGTTGATCATTGATCTTTAACCGTGCGCAGTGCCCCCCTCCTCTATAATCCACCTCGCTAATATCTAGCGGTGCTTAGGCGAAGCCCTGTTCCGGTAGCAACATCATCACCGTCATCACGTCTTCGTGCTGATGAAACTATCAGAACCCCGATTCCAAGCCACATCGATCTAGCCGGTAACACCTCATATCACTTTGCGGCCTCACACACGGTATCCCATGGGTGTCGCCTTACCATGGTCCGGGACCGTTTGCGCCTTTTGGCTCACGTATATGATATTGTCGCTAGCATCCATATGACAGAGAACCCGGGTCGACATGGCTAGTCGTGAACCCAAAGCGGCACAGACCTATGGAGACAGGCATACATGAATCACATCGAGCATGTCGGTCATCAGCGAGTGATTCTGGGCTGTAGCACTGGGCTAACAGGACTCCGGGGAACCCGGGCTGTAGCAGGCTAGGCAGGACTCCGAAAGTCACCGCATGACATTTCCCCGAAGGGACAGACATAGGAACGAAGTGAAACACATGCCGGCCAGTCAAGTGTCCTGAACTGTAGCGGACTACTATGGCTCGAGGAACACTAGACTACATTTCCCCATAAGAAAGGCTGCCAAGGATAAACAACTAGATTGTCAGATCCCACTCATACCAAGCATTTCAATCATACACACAATATGCCCGATATGAGTACATACAACATGGCATCACAACAAAACTCTACAACTCAAGTACTTTATTTAGAGGCTCTAGAGAGCCATACATAACATGTTCATACAGATAGGGGTCACATGACCCGACAGTCAAGTCATACAATCATACAAGCACATGCGGAAACAACCGGTCTGAGTACAGACACTAGAAAGAAAGAAGGCTTCTCGAAGCCTGTCTATCTACATAGGGCCCTCCATGGCCAGGATCACCACCTGGGTGGCTAGTCACTCATCGACATCAAGGTCTACATAAAACCCATCGGAGGGGGCAGTGTTGTCGTCTGAAAACAATAAATAAGCAAACAGGAGTACAGGGTACTCAGCAAGTCTTACATCAGAACCTACTATACATGCTCATTCTCAAGAAGGTGGTGGGGTTATTGTAGCAAGCCAGCTTTGACTCTTGGCTAAGCTATCCTACGGAACTTCTCTAGTAAAATAGTTTTCGCACACGAGTCCACTACTCACCAACACAATACTCCACCGGGGATCCTCCCTCGTCATCCTACGAGAGGGCCATCCTCGGTACTCACACTTATCTTGAGTCTTTTAGTAGTATCCATTAACTTGTCTATGAACTGTATAGGCAACCAAGTAGTCCTTTACCGCGGACGCGGCTATTCGAATAGTTTTATACCCTGCAGGGGTGTACTTCGTCATACACGCTTTCACCCCTTACCGCCGTTTACACGACATGTACTCAGAAACCTTCAAGCGGAAGCCCAGCGAGGGTGTCGGCCACGGCCTACCTAAACACTTAAGTCTCTAGTCCAGGTTTATCGCCTATCCAGGTTCCATCCGCAGGGAGTCCGGCCGAGGTTTCCACATACGGCCCCGAACGATGTGAACAGGGTCCCGAGACACCAAACGGGCACCCGACATACCCGGCCACGGTGTATCTACCGCAACATAGCCCACCCCTAGGGTCGGCGCTACGCACGGCCGCCAACACATAACCTACAAACACCAGAAACTATTTGCAACTCCTGGACAGAGTACTAGGGTTATTAAGAAGCCGAGAGGGTCCATTCGTTTCGGGCCCAATGTACGGTAGTAACTGCATCTTAAATCACACATACATATCTTAGTTCTTATGGACGGCCTCAATGAAACAACCCACCATGTACTCCTACATGGCCTCTCACCGATACCTTTACCAAAACATGTTCAACACATTCCTCATATTATTGACATAATCATAACACTCTAGCCCATCACCCAGATGAACCAGACCTGACACAACTCTAAGAATAACAGGCATAGCAAGGTAGGAATCACATACATGGCTCAATCAACTCCTACACATGCTAGTGGGTTTCATCTAGTTACTGTGGCAATGACAGGTCATGCAGAGGATAAGGGTTCAAGTACCGTAGCACACAGCAGTTTGAATCGCGATGTCTTAATGCAGTAAACAAGAGCAGAAGCGAGAACATGGGTTGTATCGGAATGATCAATGGTTGCTTACCTGTTGTAGAGGTAGTAGGGTACTGCCCTTCGGACGGATACTCGGGGTTATCCTCGGAATAAGAACCTACCACGAAAGACACACCGAGCATAATCAACACATGGCAATATGCAACAATATGATGCATGCTATGACATGGCAAGATGAAAGTGTCTTGGCCTAATGCAAGATGAAACAGAAGGGGATGAACTCATTTGAATCAAAGATTCAAATACTAGCTCATTAAACATGGCCTTATTAGTGCATTACATTATTCTGCTTAAACAGCAAGGTAAACTTGTTTTGTCATGCATGAAACCATTACAGATGGATAGATTGAATTTTTCTGATAATTTTTCATATATAAATTATTTCATTTGGAGTTACGGTTGAGTTTCTATGATTTTTAGAAGTTTTAAACATTTTCTGGAATTTCCTGAATAAAAATAAATCCAGAAAATGCATTACTGCGTCAGCATTGCGTCATGCTGACCTCAGCAGGTCAACGGACCCGATCCAGGTCAAACCTGACCAGTGGGTCCCGCGTGTCAGTGTCATTAGTCTAACTAGTTTTTAGTTAGTCCTAATCCTACTTAATTAGCAGGCGGGTCCCATTTGTCATTGACCCAAAGGGGTCAAACTCAGCCCACCCGGGGGTTAACTCGGTCAGCGGGGTCAAACCCCTGGTCGGCAGGTCAAACCCGCCGGCGACTCGACGCCGGCGAGGCCCGAGACGGTGGCGCGGCTCGGAAAACACCCACAGGGCACGGGCGAGGCCATTCTTGGGCTCGTTGGAGAGCTCTTGTAGGCGCGCATCTAGTGGTGGTGGAGGCCGGGCCTATGGTGGCCGGAGACAACGAAGGCGAGCTCCAAGGCGGCGGCCGGAGTTCGGCCATGTGCGCGGTTTGGGCTGCGGCGTGCAAACGCGGAAGCTGAGGCGCTAGCGAGGCACTACGTGATGCGGCAAGCATCTTGTGTAGCACGGGATGACCAAATGGTCGCCGGAGCGACGCCGGCGACAAGCTTGAGCGGAGACGAGCTTCGGCCATGGTGGAACTATGGCCTAGAGGGTGCAAACGCGTGGGAAAGAAGAGGGGAAAAGCAGCAGAGCTCACAAGGATGTCGATGAGCAGATCAGTGGGCTCGGGGGCGACCGGAGCGAGGCGAATCGATGAATGGCGTCCGGCGGGTACCGAGGTTGAAGACGGCCCGATGGCGGCGATGCAGGGCCTCTGGCCAATTGTGGCTCGGTGGGGAGGGCGAGGGCGTCGCGGCGGAGCTTCTGGACATGTCAGAGAGGCGAGGGGGTGGCTCTGGTGGCATCTACGGCAAACGGCGGCGAGGATCGCGCTCGGCCATTGTGGGAGAGGGTGAGGGAGACGCGGGGGAGAGTGGGTGAGGATTAGAGGGGGACGTGGGGGTCGGCGTGGCATCCCTGGACGTCTCCAGGGCATCGGCAGAAGCAGGAGGTGGCCGGAGCGTGGCCGGCGCGCGGCGAGCACGCGCCCCTGCCTCCTGGCGCGAGGTAGGGGGTGACTGGCGCTGGCCAGTCGGCTGGGCCGAGCCAGGTGGGCTGGGCCAGCACAGGTAAGGCCCAGGTGGTTTCCCTCTCTCTCTTTTTTCTGTTTTCCTTATTTATTATTATTTCTGCAACTGTTGGGCTTTATTAAAAATACTAAAATGTTTCCAAATATCCTGAAAATAATTGTGGGCTCTGTTTAGAATATATCCAATAGCAAACATTTATTTCCAGAATTATTTGAGCATTTAAATTATTTTATAGCATTTAAATGCCGAAAATCAAAAACTTATGATTTAATTCAATGACCTTCTGTTGACCTAGAAAATTGTGCACCAATTTTGCCAGAGGTTCTAACCCAAGACAAAGAGGGTGAACTTTTTTTAGAAGGGCATTTCAGGTTCATTGAAAATAAATTTAGTAAACCCTATTTTTTTCCAGGGTGGTCCTGGGGGTTCTGTCTTCCCCATTTCAAATTTAAGTGGAAATTAAACATGATGCACACTCTAATGCTTGAACTAAACTAGGGTGTGACAACTCACCCCCACTCAAAAGAATCTCGTCCCGAGATTTAGGATCCTCCGGGAAGAAGGTGGGGTACTTGAGTCAAAGACGATCCTCCCTTTCCCATGTGGCTTCTTTCTCAGAATGGTGTGACTATTGAACCTTGAGAAACTTGATATTACAACGTCGAGTGGTACGCTCGACTTGATCAAGGATACGAACGGGATATTCCCGATAGGAGAGGTTATCTTGTAGATCAAGCGTTTCGTGGTCCACTCCACGGATAGGATCCGCGAAGCAACGCCTGAGTTGTGAAACGTGGAAGACATCGTGAACTCTGGAAAGATGCGGAGGTAGTTCTAATTGGTAGGCAACTTCTCCTCGTTTGGCAAGAATGCGAAAGGGTCCAATGTAACAAGGAGCCAATTTGCCTTTGATACCGAAACGATGGGTTCCCTTTAACGGAGTAACCCGAAGGTAAGCCTTCTCATCGACTTCATAAGTCATAGGCTTATGTTTACGATCATATTGACTCTTTTGATGAGATTGGGCTCTTTTCAATTTCTCACGAATAACGCGAACCTGCTCTTCTGCTTCCTGAATCATATTCGGGCCAAAGAGTTGTCTTTCCCCGGTTTCTGACCAGTTAAGAGGCGTTCGATATTTTCGTCCATAGAGAACTTCGCAAGGAGCTTTGCCCAAGCTAGCTTGATAACTATTGTTATAAGCAAACTCCGCGAATGGGAGCCATTTCTCCCAACTCATTCCGAACGAGATAACAGAAGCTCGGAGCATATCTTCCAGAATTTGATTGACTCGCTCTACTTGACCACTTGATTGAGGATGGAAGGCGGTGCTAAAAGAGAGATGAGTCCCCATAGCATTTTGGAAACTTTCCCAAAATCGAGAGGTGAAGAGACTCCCACGGTCTGAGTTAATTTCCAATGGGACACCATGAAGAGACACTATTCAGGAGATGTATAATTCGGCTAGCTGGCTAGCGGTGATACTCTCACGAACAGGTAGGAAATGGGCTACTTTGGAAAGTCGGTCGATCACGACGAAGATGGCATTATTCCCTCTCTTGGTCCTGGGAAACCCAGTGATGAAATCCATACTGATTTTATCCCATTTCCATTCAGGAATAGCCAAAGGTTGAAGGGTGCCAGCAGGCCGTTGATGCTCTGCTTTAACACGACGACAAACGTCGCAATTAGCAATGTATTGAGCGATTTCTCTCTTCATCCTAGTCCACCAAAACCTCTGGCGTAGGTCTTGATACATTTTAGTACTACCGGGATGAATGGTGAGAGGGGATTCATGAGCTTCCTTAAGGATCAGCCGCCTCAGGTTTTGTGCCTTTGGAACCACTAGGCGATTTCCTAAGTATACGACACCTTGATCATCAATGGAGAAACAATTCATGACTCCTTTCTTAATGTTTCTCTTAATACGGGAGATTCCCGGATCTACCTTCTGTGCCTTGATGATCTGATCCGTAAGGGTAGGTTTCGCCACCAGGGTAGATAGGAATCCTCGAGGAACAATGTGAAGATTAAGCTTACGAAATTCCTCAAGGAGAAGTGGTTGACTTTGTTGTAACATCAGGTTGTTACAATAGGATTTACGACTTAGTGCATCAGCCATGACATTGGCTTTGCCCGGGGTGTAAGTTATTCCTAAGTCGTAATCCGAGATCAACTCAACCCAACGTCTTTGCCTGAGATTCAAATCTGGTTGGGTGAAGATATATTTCAAACTTTGGTGATCGGTGAAGATCTCGCAACGATTACCAAGGAGGTAATGTCGCCAAGTTTTAAGTGCATGGACTACAGCTGCCAGCTCTAGATCATGTGTGGGATAATTTTCCTCATGTGGATGTAATTGCCGTGAAGTGTAGGCAATTACCTGTCGATCTTGCATGAGTATGCAACCTAGTCCTTGTCGCGAGGCGTCACAATAGATAATAAAGTCCTTGGAGAAATCTGGTGGTACCAGTATGGGAACAGATGTCAGGCGTCTTTTTAGTTCCTGAAAGCTGAACTCGCACTGTGGAGTCCACTCGAACTTTTTATCTTTCTTGAGGAGTTCAGTTAGAGGTTTAGCAACCTTGGAGAAATTCTCGACGAAGCGGCGGCAATAGCTCGCTAAGACAAGGAAGCTCTGAACTTGCTTAACCGTCTCAGGTGGAGTCCAATCAAGGACGGCTTGAACTCGCTCGGGATTGACATCAATACCCTTGCCAGAGATTACATGGCCTAGATAGGTCACTTCTGGCAACCAAAATTCACACTTGGAGAATTTGGTGTAAAGGCGATGCTCTCGAAGTTTCATCAATACCAGCCTTAAATGTTCGGCATGTTCCTCTTCATTCTTGGAGTAGATGAGTATGTCATCGAGGTATACTACGACGAATTTATCCAAGTACTCCATGAAGACCGAGTTCATTAACCGAGAGAAGGTAGCTGGGGCATTGGTTAAACCGAAGGACATGACGGTGTACTCGTATTGGCCATAACGAGTAACAAAGGCCGTTTTGGGAATGTCCTCGTTTCTGATTTTGATTTGATGGTAGCCCAACCTCAAATCCATCTTGGAAAAGACTAAGGATCCAGCGAGCTAATCATACAGATCGTTGATCCTGGGAAGCGGGTATTTGTTCTTGATGGTGACCAAATTGACAGGTCGGTAATCCACAACCATTCGATCCGTTCCATCCTTCTTCTTGACGAAGAGGACGGGGCAAGCCCAAGGAGAGGAACTAGGACGGATGAAACCCTTTTTCAAGGACTCATCGAGTTGGTTCTTAAGCTCGGCTAGTTCTAAGGGTGCCATCTTGTAGGGTCTTCTAGAAATTGGAACGGTTCCCGGAACAAGGTCTATCACAAACTCGACATCCCTGTCAGGTGGAACACCTGCCAGTTCTTCTGGAAAGACATCCGGAAAGTCTCGGACTACCGGAACATCCTCAAGGTCTGGAAGGGGGTTGGCATTTAGGGAGTAAAGTTGGCGCTTGGCCACTCGAGTTAAGACATTGACTGTCTTGCCCGATGGGTGAGTAAGTTGAACGGTTCTAGTGGCACAATCGATCTTAGCATAATGAGCTGACATCCAGTCCATACCCAAGATGATGTTTATGTCCGAGGACTTGAGAGCTATTAAAGATGCAAGGAAGACAAGTCTATCGACAAGAATTTCGTTCCCATGGCATACTCTAGAAGTTTGCCATCTAGAGCCAGGGGTTTGAATTTCCATGGTAGAGGGCATGTCACAGAATGTCGTGTTGTGCAATCGAGCATAGTTCTCGGATATGAATGAATGAGATGCTCCAGTATCGAAAAGAACAGATGCCGGATGGCAGTTAACAAGGAGCGTACCAAGGACGACGTTGGGATCCTCATGAGCCTCCTCGGCTGAAACATAGTTGACATGGCCACGCGCAGTGGTGGCCGGCTTGGCGTAGAATGTTTTTCCCGCGGGCTTACCACGGCCAACGGACTTTCCAGTTTGATTGGGGTTGTTGTGGGGACACTCTCGGCTATAGTGACCCGGCTCTCCACACTTGAAGCACGTCACCACATTGGGGCGTGGAGTAGCATTAGCAGCGGGGCCACCATAGGGCTTGGGCGGTGCAAACTGTTGGTTGGGACGAGGCGCCTCAAAGGATGGCCTCGGGATGAACCTGGGTGGCAGTGCCGTGCTTGGGATCCACACCCGGCGCTTCTGAGCTCCAGAGCCGGATGAAGAGCCAAAATCACGGGAGTGCTTGCGTGAAGCATCATAATCAGTCTGGCTTGTCTCAGCACTGATGGCTTTATTGACCAACTTCTGAAAGGAGGTGCACTCGTGCAGATGAAGATCGCGGCGAAGCTCAGGGCTAAGTCCCTTGCGGAACCTTGCCTGCTTCTTAGCGTCAGTAGATACCTCTTCAGGGGCATAATGTGCTAGATTCCCAAATTCACGACTATAAGCATCCACAGTCAGTCTTCCTTGGGTGAAGTTGCAGAACTCCTCCCTCTTGCGATCCATGAGACCTTCCGGAATGTGATGCTCATGGAAAGCCTCACTGAATTCAGCCCAAGTAGTGATTTGGCCGACCGGGCGCATGGCTTCGAAGTTTTCCCACCAAAGGCTAGCAGGGCCTTCGAGGTGATAGGCAACATAAGTAACCTTGTCGGCTTCGGCTACGTTGGCAGAATGTAGCTTGTGGGTTGTGCTGCGAAGCCAGTCATCTGCGTCGAAGGGCTCGACGGAATGATTAAAATTTGGTGGGTACAGCTTGATAAAGTCATTGATTGACACCAAGTCATTTCGCTGATGGCGTGCAGTGTTCTCCTCAATCCGCTCTAGCAGGCGGTTAGTCTCACGCTTGTTTCTTTGCGCCTCCAGCATTACTTCGGCCAGAGAAGGCGGGTGAGGCAGATTCTCACCCCTAGCTGCACTGGCTTCCCCCTGCTCCGGGGCAGCAGGGTTGCTGCGGGTGTTGACCATCCTAGGAGAAAACAAGACAACGGGTTAGACAAGGATGGCTCAAACTTAGCAAGGAAGTGCAGAATGTAATGGATAACACAGAATGCAGAGATGTTCATCCGTATGTCATGGTAATATAAAACTGCCATATATATACCAACGATCATACACATCGTACATAGTTTAGTACAAGCCCAGGCTACAGTACAACTATGATGAAAGACGTTACATCTCATCGGAGGCATTCCAAGCTCCTATTCATTATTTGTCTACACCTCCAAAATTGATTACACACAAAGTCATATTCCACAAGTCACGCAGGATAGTGGAGATAGAACTACTACAATACTAGTGATACTACTACTAACTCAGACAGCTCCGTAGTAGTCCTCATAGAAGTCACCTCCATAGCCTGGAAGTTCAACGTGATCATCCGGGAACAGACGGTCCTGAGGAGCCTGTGGACCATAGGGACTAGGATGAGGTCTTGGACCAACAAACGGTGGCCCGCGGGGACCACGGGGTCGGGTAATGCCTCCCACATCACGCCAATCCACCATGTCTGGCAAAGCAGATCTCACAGGATACAGATCCCTTGTATCCATGCATCCAGCTTGCACCGCAGGTGCAAACCGAGTCAATGTAGCCCAATGATCAGCACGGGTATTGAAAAGCTCCAGCCTCAAGGCCCGATTCTCTCGGTCCTTATCTTCGAGCATCTCGGCAGTGGTACGATTTAATGAGTCCTCCTGAGTGGAGGCAGCATAGATAGCCTGAAGATACCCTTGCGCTCCCGGAAGTGAAGCTGGCATGTAACGGAAGTCGGTGTTCCGAAGCAGGCCAGTCCGGACTCGCATGATGGTCATCATGGAATAGGCAGCATCCTGCACAGCCATCTCAACAGTAACCTCGAGTCCATAGGAACAGTGAAGGGGCTCAGTAGATCCAGGATAAGAAGGAAATATCCTGATGGTGCAGAAATATTGGCTTTGATTAAAGTCTCGGAATTGCTCTTCGACGGTGTATTCGGGATACCAACGGTAACCCGTCTCGATCATTACCCGGACTAACATAGCAGTATGACCGGGCACATCGAGGCACCGGGTCAGGCGAACCACTTGGTTTTGAGCACGGTTGGCCATCTGAAAGCACAATCACAATGCAAAGACATTAGAATTTCTAGGGAAAATTGGACAGCATAACAGTTGTAAATGCTCAGAAAAAGATTTGAGACATCCACAACAGTTCGCAATACCACTCAACAACATCATATCAAGGTTTTGATCCAATTAGCAACATACTAAAATAGTAGAAACTGAACTGGGGCTTGTAACAACAATCCTATAAGCTACTACGGATTAGTAACACGTGAACCTGATAGAAGAAGAGAGCCTAGTCCTTAGCCCACGTTGAAAGAGAAGAGAATGACTCAGATCAGAGACATAGGGTAAAGGAGTAAAAGAGCCTTACGTTCCCTTCCACAATCAATTCCCCTACATATAACTAAAGCATTTCTAGACTCGACATCGACCAGTTTGGCTCAACGAACCTACAGGCAGTCCGGCTCTGATGCCAACGCTGTCAGGACCCCGATTCCAGGCCACATCGATCTGGCCGGTAACACCTCATATCACTTTGCGGCCTCACGCACGGTATCCCACGGGTGTCGCCTTACCATGGCCCGAGACTGTTTGCGCCTTTTAGCTCACGTATATGATAGTGTCGCTAGCATCCATATGACAGAGAACCCGGGCCGACATGGCTAGTCGTGAACCCAAAGCGGCACAGACCTATGGAGACATGCATACATGAATCACATCGAGCATGTCGGTCATTAGCGAGTGATTCCGGGTTGTAGCACTGGGCTAACAGGACTCCGGGGAACCCGGGCTGTAGCAGGCTATGCAGGACTCCGAAAGTCACCGCGTGACATTTCCCCGAAGGGACAGACATAGGAACGAAGTGAAACACATGCCGGCCAGTCAAGTGTCCTGAACAGTAGTGCTGGGCTAGCAGGACTCCGGTGAACCGGGCTGTAGCGGACTACTAAGGCTCGAGGAACACTAGACTACATTTCCCCATAAGAAAGGCTGCCAAGGATAAACAACTAGATTGTCGGATCCCACTCATACCAATCATTTCAATCATACACACAATATGCCTGATATGAGTACATACAACATGGCATCACAACAAAACTCTACAACTCAAGTACTCTATTTAGAGGCTCCAGAGAGCCATACATAACATGTTCATATAGATAGGGGTCACATGAACCGACACTCAAGTCATACAATCATACAAGCACATGCGGAAACAACCGGTCTGAGTACATACACTAGAAAGAAAGAAGGCTTCTCGAAGCCTGTCTATCTACATAGGGCCCTCCATGGCCAGGATCACCACCTGGGTGGCTAGTCACTCGTTGACATTGCAGCAAGCCAGCTTTGACTCTTGGCTAAGCTATCCTACGGAACTTCTCTAGTAAAATAGTTTTCGCACACGAGTCCACTACTCACCAACACAATACTCCACCGAGGATCCTCCCTCGTCATCCTACGAGAGGGCCATCCTCGGTACTCACACTTATCTTGAGTCTTTTAGTAGTATCCATTAACTTGTCTATGAACTGTATAGGCAACCAAGTAGTCCTTTACCGCGGACGCAGCTATTCGAATAGTTTTATACCCTGCAGGGGTGTACTTCGTCATACACGCTTTCACCCCTTACCGCCGTTTACACGACATGTACTCAGAAACCTTCAAGCGGAAGCCCAGCGAGGGTGTCGGCCACGGCCTACCTAAACACTTAAGTCTCTAGTCCAGGTTTATCACCTATCCAGGTTCCATCCGTAGGGAGTCCGGCCGAGGTTTCCACATACGGCCCCGAATGATGTGAACAGGGTCTGGAGACGCCAAACGGGCACCCGGCATACCCGGCCACGGTGTATCTACCGCAACATAGCCCACCCCTAGGGTCAGCGCTACGCACGGCCGCCAACACATAACCTACAAACACCAGAAACTATTTGCAACTTCTGGACAGAGTACTAGGGTTATTAAGAAGCCGAGAGGGTCCATTGATTTCGGGCCCAATGTACGGTAGTAACTGCATCTTGAATCACACATACATATCTCAGTTCTTATGGACGGCCTCAATGAAACAACCCACCATGTACTCCTACATGGCCTCTCATCGATACCTTTACCAAAATATGTTCAACACATTCCTCATATTATCGACATAATCATATCACTCTAGCCCATCACCCAGATGAACCAGACCTGACAGAACTCTAAGCATAGCAGGCATAGCAAGGTAGGAATCACATACATGGCTCAATCAACTCCTACACATGCTAGTGGGTTTCATCTAGTTACTGTGGCAATGACAGGTCATGCAGAGGATAAGGGTTCAACTACCGTAGCACACAGCAGTTTGAATCACGATGTCTTAATGCAGTAAACAAGAGCAGAAGCGAGAACATGGGTTGTATCGGAATGATCAATGGTTGCTTGCCTGTTGTAGAGGTAGTAGGGTACTGCCCTTCAGACGGATACTCGGGGTTATCCTCGGAATAAGAACCTACCACGAAAGACACACCGAGCATAATCAACACATGGAATTATGCAACAATATGATGCATGCTATGACATGGCAAGATGAAAGTGTCTTGGCCTAATGCAAGATGAAACAGAAGGGGATGAACTCATTTGAATCAAAGATTCAAATACTAGCTCATTAAACATGGCCTTATTAGTGCATTACATTATTCTGCTTAAACAGCAAGGTAAACTTGTTTTGTCATGCATGAAACCATTACAGATGGATAGATTGAATTTTTCTGATAATTTTTTATATATAAATTATTTCATTTGGAGTTACGGTTCAGTTTCTATGATTTTTAGAAGTTTTAAACATTTTCTGGAATTTCCTGAATAAAAATAAATCCAGAAAATGCATTACTATGTCAGCATTGCGTCATGCTGACCTCAGCAGGTCAACGGACCCAGTCCAGGTCAAACCTGACCAGTGGGTCCCGCGTGTCAGTGTCATTAGTCTAACTAGTTTTTAGTTAGTCCTAATCCTACTTAATTAGCAGGCGGGTCCCATTTGTCATTGAACAAGAGGGGTCAAACTGGGCCCACCCAAGGGTTAACTCGGTCAGCGGGGTCAAACCCCTGGTTGGCAGGTCAAACTCGCCGGCGACTCGACGCCGGCGAGGCCCGAGATGGTGGCGCGGCTCGGAAAACGCCCACAGGGCACTGGCGAGGCCGTTCTTGGGCTCGTTGGAGAGCTCTTGCAGGCACGCATCTAGTGGTGGTGGAGGCCGGGCCTATGGTGGCCGGAGACAATGACGACGAGCTCCAAGGCGACGGCCGGAGTTCGGCCATGTGCAGGGTTTGGGCTGCGGCGTGCAAACGCGGAAGCTGAGGCGCTAGCGAGGCACTACGCGATGCAGCAAGCATGTTGCGTAGCACGTGATGACCAAATGGTCGCCGGAGCGACGCCGGCGACAAGATCGAGCGGAGACGAGCTTCGGCCATGGTGGAACTATGGCCTAGAGGGTGCAAACGCGTGGGAAAGAAGAGGGGAAAAGCGACGGAGCTCACAGGGAGGTCGATGAGCAGATCAGTGGGCTCGGGGGCGACCGGAGCGAGGCGAATCGATGAACGGCGTCCGGCGGGTACCGAGGTTGAAGACGGCCCGATGGCGGCGATGCAGGGCCTCCGGCGAAGCGTGGCTCGGTGGGGAGGGCGAGGGCGTCGCGGCGGAGCTTCTGGACATGTCAGAGAGGCGAGGGGGTGGCTCTGGTGGCAACTACGGCGAACGGCGGCGAGGATCGCGCTCGGCCATCGCGGGAGAGGGTGAGGGAGACGCGAGCGAGAGTGAGGGAGGATGAGAGGGGGACGTGGGGGTTGGCGTAGCATCCCTGGACGTCTCCAGGGCATCGGCAGAAGCAGGAGGTGGCCGGCGCGTGGCCGGCGCGCCCCTGCCTCCTGGCGCGAGGTAGGGGGTGACTGGCGCTGGCCAGTCGGCTGGGCCGAGCCAGGTGGGCAGGGCCAGCACAGGTAAGGCCCAGGTGGTTTCCCTCTCTCTCTTTTTTTTGTTTTTCTTATTTATTATTATTTCTACAACTGTTGGGCTTTATTAAAAATACTAAAACGTTTCCAAAAATCCTGAAAATAATTGTGGGCTCTATTTAGAATATATCCAACAGCAAACATTTATTTCCAGAATTATTTGAGCATTTAAATTATTTTATAGCATTTAAATGCCCAAAATCAAATACTTATGATTTAATTCAATGACCCTCTGTTGACCTAGAAAATTGTGCACCAATTTTGCCAGAGGTTCTAACCCAAGACAAAGAGGGTGAACTTTTTTTAGAAGGGCATTTCAGGTTCATTGAAAATAAATTTAGTAAACCCTAGTTGTTTCCAGGGGGTGCTGGGGGTTCTGTCTTCCCCATTTCAAATTTAAGAGGAAATTAAACATGATGCACACTCTAATGCTTGAACTAAACTAGGGTGTGACAGAAACTCTCCCTCGAAGCTCTACTGGATCATGAGTTCGCGGGACATCACCGAGCCGAACATGTGCAGATCGCGGAGGTGCCGTACCTTCGGTGATAGATCGGTCGATCGTGAAGACGTACGAGTACATCAACCGCGTTGTCATAACGCTTCCACTTACGGTCTACGAGGGTACGTAGATGATACCCTCCCCTCTCATTGCTATGCATCACCATGATCTTGCGTGTGCGTAGGAATTTTTTGAAATTACTGCGTTCCCCAACAGTGGCATCCAAGCCAGGTTTATGTGTACATGTTATATGCATGAGTAGAACACAAAGGAGTTGTGGGCGTGGGTATATACATATTTCTTGCCATCACTAGTTGATTCTTGATTCAGCGGCATTGTTGGATGAAGCGGCCCAGACCGACATTACACGTACACTTACGCGAGACTGGTTCTACCGACGTGCTTCGCACACAGGTGGCTAGTGGTTCTCTGTTTCTCCAGCTTTAGATGAATCGGATTCAATGAACAGGGTTCTTTCTGAAGATAAAAAAGCAATCATTATACCGTGTTGTGGTTTTTGATGCGTAGGTAAGAACAGTTCTTGCTCAGCCTGTAGCAGCCACGTAAAATTTCCAACAACAAAGTAGAGGACATCTAACTTGTTTTTGCAGGGCATGTATGTGATATGGTCAAGACATGATGCTAAAGTTTATTGTATGAGATGATCATATTTTGTAACACAGTTATCGGCAACTGGCAGGAGCCATATGGTTGTCGCTTTATTGTATGAAATGCAATCGCCATGTAATTGCTTTACTTTATCACTAATCGGTAGTGATAGTTCTAGAAGAAATAGTTGGCGAGACGACAACGATGCTTCGATGGAGATCAAGGTGTCAGTCCGGTGACGATGGTGATCATGACGGTGCTTTGGATATGGAGATCAAAGGCACAAGATGATGATGGCCATATCATATCACTTATATTGATTGCATGTGATGTTTATCCTTTATGCATCTTATTTTTCTTAGTTCCGCGGTAGCATTATAAGATGATCTCTCACTAAATTTCAAGGAATAAGTGTTCTCCCTGAGTATGCACCGTTGCTACAGTTCGTCGTGCCGAGACACCACGTGATGATCGGGTGTGATAAGCTCTACGTTCACATACAACGGGTGCAAGCCAGTTTTGCACACACGGAATAATTGGGTTAAACTTGACGAGCCTAGCATATGAAGATATGGCCTCGGAACACTGGAGACCAAAAGGTCGAGCGTGAATCATATAGTAGATATGATCAACATAGTGATGTTCACCATTGAAAACTACTCCATCTCACGTGATGATCGGACATGGTTTAGTTGATATGGACCACGTGATCACTTAGATGAATAAGAGAGATGTCTATCTAAGTGGGAGTTCTTAAGTAATTTTATTAATTGAACTTTAATTTATCATGAACTTACTACCTGATAGTATTTTGCATGTCTATGTTGTTGTAGATAGATGGCCCGTGTTGTTGTTCCGTTGAATTTTAATGTGTTCCTAGAGAAAACTAAGTTGAAAGATGATGGTAGCAACTACATGGACTGGGTCCGTAACTTGAGGATTATCCTCATTGCTACACAGAAGAATTACGTCCTGGAAGCACCACTAGGTGACAAACCCGCTACAGGAGCAACGCCAGATGTTATGAACACCTGGCAGAGCAAAGCTGATGACTACTCGATAGTTCAGTGTGCCATGCTTTACGGCTTTGAACTGGGAGTTCAATGATGTTTTGAACATCATGGAGCATATGAGATGTTCCAGGAGTTGAAGTTAATATTTCAAACAAATGCCCGGATTGAGAGATATGAAGTCTCCAATAAGTTCTACAGCTGCAAGATGGAGGAGACTAGTTCTGTCAGTGAACATATACTCAGAATGTCTGGGTATACTACAAAAAAAAGACACATCCGTGACATTATGGGCCGAACGAAAAAAATTTCCTTCATACATATGACATTTCTATGACGATAATTGTGACAAAACCAGGTATCATCATAGATGTGGTGGGCTCCTACTTCTATGATAAAAAATCATGACAGAAAATGGGCTTTTCGTCCTGGGCGAGCCGGAGACGCAGTTGCATGACATTCTTTGGGCTGTCCATGATGGAAAAAACCGTGGTAGAAGCAAGGGGGAGGAAAATTTCGGGGAGTTCCCGGTTACGGTGGGAGGTCGGGGGCCGAGCGATGCGCGTTTCTCTCGTACACGTACGCGCGTGTGTGCGAGGCTTTGGCTCCAACTGAACCCGAGCGAGGCGTTGGGCTCTAACTGAACCTGAGCGATTGCACTGCAGGCTACGCGTTACTGAACCCGAACGATCGATCGATGGCTGCTAACTGAACCCGATCGAGTGATTCCTTCACTACTGCTGCTAACTGAAGCC
>NC_041388.1:448832926-448840343 GCF_002162155.2 Triticum dicoccoides | reverse complement strand
ACCCTGTGGTGTGGAGGGCTGGATGAACAGTAGACGGTGGAGGGGTGCCCGTGGAGGGGTGGTTGAATAGGACCCCGTGGTATGGAGGGCTGGATGAACAGTAGACGATGGAGGGGTGCCCGTGGAGGGGTGGTTGAACGGTAGCCGGTGGAGTAGCACGCGGTGGAGGCTAGATGAACAGGAGCCCATGGAGGCTGGAGGAGGTCGACGGTGGAGATGAACAATATCCTGTGGAGTCCCGTTTTGCGGTACGCCACACCCCTCCCAATGAACAGGACCCCCGTTTCGACCGTAGGAGGTCTGTTTCGTCCGTTTTGCGGTACGCCACACCCCTCCCAATCAACAGGACCCCCGTTTCGAATGTAGGAGGTCTGTTTCGTCCACTTTGCGGTACGCCACACCCCTCCCGATCAACAGGACCCCCGTTTCGACCGTAGGAGGTCTGTTTCCTCCGTTTTTCGGTAAGCCACTCCCCTGCCGATCAACAGGACCCCGTTCCGAACGTAGGAGGTCCGTTTCCTCCGTTTTGCGGTATGCCAGGCCTCGTTTCCATCGCCTCTTCCGTCCAAGCCCTTCCGATGAACACGACCACGCATTCCGTTCCGACCCAGCCGATTGGCTCCCACGCGTTTCGTTGCCTCCCGATGAACACGCCGCATTCCGTTGCCTCCCCATAAACACGACGCATTCCATTGCCTCCCCATGAACATGACGACAACGTTGTTTCTATGTTCCGACCCAGCCATGTACACGAGCCCTGGCCGTACGTAAGCGCGAGTAGGCGTTCGAGACCCCGCCCGTCTGTACACATACGTCACCGTATTTTCTTTCTTGCACCCTAGCCACTGTACGTACGTGTATGTGCTACGTGCGCGCCTCTACTACGACACATACGTGCCTCTACTACGACATGTGCGCGCCTCTACATCCACCAGTATATATGTATGTACACGTTCGCGACCAGAATGACAACGCTATTTATGCTTCGACCAGGTGGGTCCCGAATGTCAGGCACTTCCTTGCGTGCGAAGATGTAGCTGGTGGGTCCCAGCAGTCAGGGGGGCGAATTGTTTTTTTTGCCTAGACGCACTTCCTTGCGTGCGAAGATGTAGCCGGTGGGTCCCAGCAGTCAATGGGGAAAATCGTTTATTTTTGCCCGGACGCACTTCCTTGCGTGCGAAGATGTAGCTGGTGGGTCCCAGCAGTCAGGGCAAACATTTTTTCGCGAAATACGATGGTCTGTCCGGTGGGTCCCTGCTGTCAGGTAGAGGAATCATTATTTTGCGTGTAATAAGAAGGCACTTCCTTGCTGCGGCCGTGGACCCAGCTGTCAGCCTCTCCACGTATAGTCCACGTCCGATGGAAGTCGTTCCTTGACCACGTTGACCACGCCGCCCCGAGAGCACCATGGCGGTGGACGATGGCGAGGACTAGGAAGGGGACGACTCAGAGCCGGGGAAGATGCAGCAGTGGATGCCCATGCGAAGAGGAGTACGAGGGTTCACTGGTTCGGCTGCGGTGTGAGGCTGCTATCGCCGCAGAAAAACATGGGGTGTGGGTGAGTAGAGGGATGGCCTGGCCAGCGGTTGGAGTAGTAGGGGGCGGTGAGGCCTCCGCGGCATCATAGCCGGCCACGGGAGGCAGGAGCATGCGGCAAGACCGGCGTTGGTTTGGGCGGCTGGAGCAAGAAGACCAGAGGTTGAAGAAGCACTACGGTCGTTGGATGAACATCGTACGGTAACAGGAGGTAGAATCGTTCATATTGACTAAGTTGACAAAGCCCTCCATCCTCGTCAACTTGGTAGGCCCACAAGTCAGCCTCCCACTATGCTGGGTTCCAGCTGGCAGGGGGAATATTCATTTTTTGTGCGTAATAAGGAGGCACTTCCTTGCGTGCGAAGATAGCTGGCGAGCCCGACATGTCAGCGGGGGGCACGTTATTTTTGCGAAATACAGAGGCCCTTCCGGTGGGTCGCAGATGTCAGGTGGAGGAATCATTATTTTACGCGTAATAAGGAGGCATTTCCTTGTGTGCGACCGTGGACCCAACTGTCAGCCTCTCCACGCATAGTCTACTTCCGATGGTGTCGTTCGTTGACCACGTTGACCATGCCGCGGCGAGCGCATCCAAGTTGGTGGACGACAGGGAGGCCCCGGACAGCAACGAGCCGGAGATGGGAAGACGCGGGAGTAGAGTCGCGGACGGAGAGGTGTACGAGGGTTAACAGGTTCTAGTGCGGTGTGGTTCGGCAGTCGGTGGAGAAGAACAGGAGGTGTGGAGGGGTGGAGGGATGGCCTGGCCAACGGTGGAGTAGCGCTTCATTGTGAAGCGTACTAAGCAGAGCTGCTAGCAGCAGGAGGCGGGAGGTGGTCCCGGTGGTGCTAGAGGAAGAAGACGAGAGATTGAAGATGGATGCCGGTCGTTGGATGTAAATCCAATGGCTAACATGTCAGAATCATTGCTTGACTAAATTGATAACGACTTGCGTTGGCTTGGACCTATTGGCCCACATTTCAGCCTCCAAAAATGTGGCACGTATTCAACCCATTTTTTCAGAATTTACAGTCTTTTGTTTGCGCGGTAGAATTTACAGTCAATTTGATCTCTTTTTTTGAATTACAGCCATTAGCTGAGCTGGGTGAACAAGTAATGTAGCGTCCATGTGGCCCATTTATTTTATTTCCTAAAAAATTACAGGCCATTTGCACATTCTCGAAATACACAATTTTGCTAGGCTGATTCTAATTATAATGTTGGGTTGGGCCAGCAATGTTATCAAAAAATAAAAAGGGGCTTAGCATTTTGTTATAAATATATTTAAATAATAAGTGATATTATTACATTTGTCCTTAAATCTTACCAAGCTTTTGTACACAAGCACGAGGATTTTCGTGCCAAAACAATCCAGGATTTTATTTGTTAAGAAATTATTTTTATAAGTTAATAAGATGTGGGATATTGTTTTCTTACATATGTAAGTATCTGTTAAATATATGATGACAATAAACATAATATATAATAACATATAAAATAATTTAAATATATATAATATAGTTAGAAGGGAAACATAAGTTGGACCTGGCGTTCCTATTCTTATATAGAAAAATAGAACAGACCTCTGCATTTTCTTCAAAAAAATTCATAAATTGGGCTGCCAAAAATAAAACCTCGGATGGGAGGTCCATATGCCGGTCGATACATGACGGCCCTAAAAAAATACAAACAGGCCTATGGACCTCCCATCCGAGGTCGTGGGCTGCGCATGTTAAAAATGAAAGCCTAGACGAGGCAGCCCAAAACCACGTCCAACACTTGCCAAAACTTCATCCCTCATTTTCTCTGTGTTTCGCACAATCGATATTGTGTGGGCATTTTGACTGTGCATCATATGAAGATGTGCTATGCATGAATGTTGATCAACATGATGTTAGCTGGCTGGTAGTTCCATTTTCGACCATGAATAAAACTTCCAACATGATGTTAACCCTGTTTGAAAAGGCCGTATTAATATAAATGCCCTGCCTCTGAAAGTTGCAGTTTCTTATCTGAAACTGAACTTGCAGTTTCTTATCTGAAACTGAAACTTGCAGTTTCTTCTCTAAGAATCACGTTGTCTGCACTTTTATGCTCCTATGAAACTACATTTATTAAGTGCTAAAAATAGATCTCTAGAATTCATAAAATACTTCATATGATCAATACTGCAAATCAGAAATTCAAAAGACATTCATATCTAAAAGTACTCTCAAAATACACAACACAAAACACAATTCACAACCTACAAATACTGACAACCCTAAGCTCCTCCTGACAATTCACAACCTGCCCGACTATTGGGCTGGGGGGGCAGCCCCCTCCTATTCCTCGGCGACAGACAGCCGCCCCGTGAGACGATGTGAACGGCGAGGGAGACGATGGCGGGGAAGCGTCGTCGGGCCAACTGCTTTTCTCCTCTTGTATTTGGGTTCGGTCGACGAAGACTCCACCGGCTCGCTCTGGCAAGACACCCTCACAAACGGCACCCTATAGATGCTCGATCCTTCAATCTCTGATAGATGCTCCATCTGGGATCGATACTCCCCCTCACGATCGGATTCGGTGAATCTGTTTGCTCCATGGCCCAGAGGAGCAGCTCTATGTACTCCGGCGTGACTCCCTCTGGGAGTATCACCGCCTTTTCGCTCTGTTGCAGATATTGGGCCATGGATGTCGCCGTCGGCGCTAGTTGGTCCTTGTTGTCAAACCAAGGCTGTATCTCCAACATCCTAGCTAGCTTCACAGGGTCGCTGAGGGAGTCCTGGATGAGGGGGTCTCCGGACAGCTGGACTATCTCCATTGGCTGGACTGTTAGACTATGAACATACAAGATTGAAGACTTCGTATTGTGTCCGGATGGGACTCTACTTGGCATGGAAGGCAAGCTAGGCAATACGGATATGGATATCTCCTCCTTTGTAACCGACCTTGTGTAACCCTAGCCCTCTCCGGTGTCTATATAAACCGAAGGGTTTTAGTCCGTAGGACAACAACCATAACATACAATCATACCATAGGCTAGCTTCTAGGGTTTAGCCTCTCTGATCTCGTGGTAGATCTACTCTTGTACTACCCATATCATCAATATCAATCAAGCAGGACGTAGGGTTTTACCTCCATCAAGAGGGCCCGAACCTAGGTAAAACATCGTGTCCCCTGCCTCCTGTTACTATCTAGCCTAGACGCACAGTTCGGGACCCCCTACCCGAGATCCGCCGGTTTTGACACCGACATTGGTGCTTTCATTGAGAGTTCCTCTGTGTCGTCGCCGTTAGGCTTGATGGCTCCTACTATCATCGATAGCGATGCGGTCCAGGGTGAGACTTTTCTCCCCGAACAGATCTTCGTATTCGGCGGGTTTGCACTGCGGGCTAATTCGCTTGGCCATCTGGAGCAAATTGAAAGCTACGCCCCTGGCCATCAGGTCAGATTTGGAAGTTTGAACTACACGTCCGACATCCGCGAAGACTTGATCTTCGACGGATTCGAGCCACAGCCGGGCGCGCCGCACTGTCGCAATGGGTATGACCTAGCTCTACCGCCGAACAGTACCCCAGAGGCTGCGCCCGCATCAGCTCCGACCCGTAGCTCGGAGCCAACTGCGCCTCAGAGGCTGCAGTCTCAACGCTGATCAAGCCGAACACCAGCCTAACCCTCTGCGCAGCCCGTGACTCCAAGGTGTCGTACTCTTTTCCGGACTCCGAACCATCCGCGCCCCTGCCAATCGAATCCGATTGGGCGCCGATCATGGAATTCACCATCACGGATATCTTTCAGCACTCTCCCTTCGGTGACATTCTGAATTCACTAAGGTCTCTCTCTTTGTCAGGAGAGCCCTGGCCGGATTATGGCCAACAGGATTGGGATGCGGACGACGAAGAAATTTGACGCCCACCCACCACCCACTTCATAGCCACTGTCGATGATTTAACCGACATGCTCGACTTAGACTCCAAAGACATCGACGGTATGGACGACGATGTAGGAGACGAACATGAACCAGCACCTATAGGGCACTGGAAAGCCACCTCGTCATATGACATATACATGGTGGATACACCCAAAGAAGGCAATGGCGACGGGATAGCGGAGGATGACCCCTCCAAGAAGCAACCCAAACGCCGACGTCAGCGGCGCCGCTCTAAGTCCCGCCAAAGAAAAAGTGGTGATACTGGCACAGGAGATAATAACACTCTGGATAGTGCCGAAGACAACAACAAACCCCTCCAGCAAGATTTAGAGTAGGAGGATGGAGGAGCCAGCTCTCCTGAGAGAGCGGCAGACGGAGAGGAGGAGGATGACAATCACAGGCCCCCCTCCGAAGACGAGGCAAGCCTCGGCGACGATGAATTCGTCATACCAGAGGATCCCGTCGAACAAGAGCGCTTAAAGCGCCGACTCATGGCCACGACAAATAGCCTGAAGAAAAAGCAGCAGCAGCTTCAAGCTGATCAAGATCTGCTAGCTCACAGATGGACTGAAGACCTCGCGGCCGAGGAATATAAACTCGAGCGCCCCTCCAAGAGTAACCCAAGGCGCATGTTACTACCCCGACTGGAGGAAGAAGCGTATGATACGGCTGATCGGCCACCTCGTGGCCGCGATAGAAAGGCATTCTAGCCAAAAGCTCAGCCTCCACCCCAACGCCATTCAAATAAAAAGGCATGGGGAGATACGCCAGACCTGCGAGACATATTGGAGGACAAGGCAAAGCATTCAAGATCGATCTACGGATCACGAGGGCACACCACACTCCGAGACGACAAACGTCACGCCGGATATAGTAAAAGCAAATCCGGCCGGGCCGAACACAGCAGGCAAGACCTATTCGAGCTGCGTCGCGATATAGCCCAATATAGAGGCGCCGCACACCCCTTATGCTTCACAGACGAAGTAATGGAACATCAATTCCCAGAAGGTTTCAAACCTGTAAATATTGAATCATACGACGGCACAACAGATCCCGCAGTATGGATTGAGGACTTCCTCCTCCACATCCACATGGCCCGCGGTGATGACTTACACGCCATCAAATACCTCCCACTAAAGCTCAATGGACCAGCGCGGCATTGGCTTAACAGTTTGCCAGCGGACTCCATTAGCTGTTGGGAAGATCTGGAAGCCGCATTCCTCGACAACTTTCAGGGCACTTATGTGCGACCACCAGACGCCGATGATTTGAGCCACATAATTCAGCAGCCAAAGGAGTCGGCCAGGCAATTCTGGACTCGGTTCCTTACAAAGAAAAACCAAATCGTCGACTATCTGGATGCGGATGCCTTAGCGGCTTTCAAGCACAACATCCGAGATGAGTGGCTAGCCCGGCACCTTGGTCAGGAAAAGCCGAAATCTATGGCAGCTCTCACGACGCTCATGACCCGCTTTTGTGCGGGAGAAGACAGCTGGCTGGCTCGCAGTAATAACATATCAACACTACTAGGAAAAGGTCTATAGATGGAAATGACACTAATGGCGCACCAGACATGTGGTGCGCCATTACTATATACTAATGGCGCACCATCTGTTGGTGCGCCATTAGTGTGGAAGACACTAATGGCGCACCAGGCACACGGTGCGCCACTAGTAACAAAATGTTTTTTTCATTTTTTCAAACATACTAATGGCGCATCCGGGCAGAGTGCGCCATTAGTAGTTAGGACTACTAATGGCGCACCAGCCGTAGAGTGCGCCACTACTGTATTTTTTTTACTTTTTTGCAAAACTAGTAATGGTGCACCGTTGCATATTGCGTCATTACTAGTTTAAACTAGTAATGGGCACTTTTTTTAACTTTTTGATATCATGAATATTTTTAAATCTCATGGGCACTTTTTGAATTCATGAATATTTTTTCAAATTTGATGATATTTTTTCATATTC
>NC_041388.1:448831852-448832443 GCF_002162155.2 Triticum dicoccoides | reverse complement strand
CCCTCCCCCGTTCCACTGCTGCCGCCGATGATATTTTCAAATAACAAATTTGATGATATTTTTTAAAAAATTATTACTGTTTTTATAAAAAATTATTACTGTTTCATATTCATATTCATTTTCTAAAAAATAATTATAAAAAATTGTAGACTACAATTGTTGTTAAACAACAATTATTACTATTTTTATAAAAAAATATTATTGTTTCATATTCATATTCATTTATTAAAAAACAATAATAATAAATATACTAATGGCGCACCGGCCTGGTGGTGCGCCATTGCTATCTAAAAAGAGACTTCTAATGGCGCACCGGCGGTGGGTGCGCCATTGCTATCTAAAAAAAGATTTCTAATGGCGCACCGACGGGTGGTGCGTCATTAGTAAGCTTCCCCCTATAGCTAAGTCCTCCCTCTCCCTCGCCAGAGATCCCCTTTCGTCCCTCTCTCCCTCGCCAGACCCACGACGCCGCCGCCCCGACCCCCGCCGGACTCCATCCCCGCCGCCCACGCGCCACCGCGCCCCCACCCCCGCCGCCCCCACCGCCCCCACGCCCCCACCCCCGCCGCCCCGACCCTCAACGTCTTCGCC
>NC_041388.1:448777928-448831664 GCF_002162155.2 Triticum dicoccoides | reverse complement strand
ACCCTCCTCCTCCCCTTCCCCTCCTCCTCCTCCCCTTGCCCCCTGCCTGCGCCGGGGCTAACGGCCCCTTCTTTCTCTCGCAGGGCAAGGTCTCCGGCACCTCTACGACACCAACGCCTCCACCGTCTAGGGCGTCTGCACCTTCTTCCACCTCTGGCCACCGCGGCCTCACCGTCGATCCCCGCACGAGCTCGGCATCGTCTTCCTCTAGGTGAGCTGCACCGGTTCCCCTCCCCCCCCCTTTCTGTTAACTGAACATTGTCAGGTTTAGGTTCTGTTAACTAAAAAAGTTTAGATTCAGAAACATTGTTGGACTGGTAGGAAGTTTGTTGAACAGAGCAATCTACACCTGTAATTTCTACTGTTATGCCTCTGTTGATTGTGATCTCTGCACATGTTTAATGTCTATGCTGTTGTGCGGCTGTTATGTGTGTCTATGTTGGTGAGCTTCTGTTATGCACTTATGCGTTTTGATGTCCCCCCTTACCTTAGTTTTTTCATGTCACTGGTCCTTTTCATTGTATTGGTCCTTTTCATTTTTGTCAAAGAGGCCCCGAGTTCTCTCTTCACTTGTGTGGTGATTTTCTTGGTCCTTTTCATTTTTGTCATGGCATTCTTGAGGTGCTGATGTGTCTGAGGGCATGAACCATGATCAAGTTGAGTTCAGATTTCATTAGATTAGATGGATTATCATGCCTTGTGTCCTGATAGTTGGATATTTGAGTAGTATTGTCAACAGTAATAACTTTTACATGTTTGCATTGCTTCCAAGAGTAACAGCAGGTGCTTATGACACCTTTAGGAGATCTACTCATCTCTAATCATGCTACTCAAGGATAGGAACCGTAGGCATCTCTATATATTTTTTCAGTGTCCTTTATTGGTGGTTCTATGATGTAGTCCAGATGAAACCAATTGCATGCATTGAGCAATAGAGTATTAAAACAGGACTTGACGTGGTTTTCCACTTAGCTATCTGAATTGAGAAAAAACATAGCTTTTGCAGTCTTTGAGGCAAAACTTTCTACTCCATATACAACTAATACTACTACTAGACAAGATACTACTACATATACTACTAATACTACTACTGTATTTCATTTCAAAGTTCAAAGTGCTGGTACTGAGATTTTCATTTCCAATGAGTGATGTTTTTCCTAGCAGTAGAAAAAACATAGCAACTTCTCTGTTTTTATAAAGTTGTTCTTATATGGGTGAAACTTCACTTGTTTTTAGGCTAGTGCAGGGTGTTGCTTCTTCTGTATGGGCCAACTATGTCACAAATAAATTGTTCCTTCTTCTGTATTTGACAAGTAATGACTTTTAAAGATGATGATCATCTTGCTAGTTTGCTGGGTTTTGTCTCCGACCATTGTGTCATGATGAATTTGCAGGTACCCTGAGAGGCCCTTGAGATTGCCGGAATGTCGATTAACTTATGTTCCAGCAAATTCGGGTACTCCATATGTCCTATTTTTAGCAAAGGCCATGCCGAAATTTTCCGTGAATTTTAGCATGAATTTGCTAAAAATAGGACATATGGGGTACTTGCGACTAATGCATGCATCGGCGTCGACAAAACCTAAATGATGAAAGCTTAGG
The DNA here is from genome assembly GCF_002162155.2 of Triticum dicoccoides. Lineage (NCBI taxonomy): Eukaryota > Viridiplantae > Streptophyta > Magnoliopsida > Poales > Poaceae > Triticum > Triticum dicoccoides. Next base: position 448,830,062 of record NC_041388.1, on the reverse strand, counting down.
CTTTTAGGGTGCCTCGACGTCGACAAACCCTAAATGATAAAACCTTGGCTTTTAGGGTGCCTCGGTGTTGATAAGAACCTAAATGATGAAAGCTTAGGCTTTTAGGGTGCCTCAGTGTCGACAAACCCTAAATGATAAAAGCATAGCTTTTAGGATGCCTCGGTGTCGACAAACCCTAAATAATGTAGTTTTGAATTATGAATGTAGGATATGTCGTCATCATCATTGGACGACGAAAGTCTCCCGGCGGAGTGCGACTGGTGCCACGACAATCGAGGTCTGTGTGACATGCCTCACCTGGACGATGATCGGCGCTTCAACATTAAGCTCGAGGAGACCTTCGAAGTTGAAACGGTACACAACGACGACAAGTGTTATTTTCATAATTAAGCATGACTTCAACTATTTCAACGTGTAATTTTCATCTTTTACAATTCGAGTATAGCTTATCCCATGCCATGCAAGACGCTATGTCTTGGAGAGGATGGATTTTGAAGACCATGAAATTTCTGAAACAAAGAAAATTCACCTAAGGACTCATCACGATGTGGACTTTGAAGTAAATCTATATAATTCTGAGAGCGTAACCCATTTTGGTTGCAAAAATTGGGAAGCATTTTGCAAGATGTATGGTTTTGATGAGGGTATGCTTATCACCATGGATCTTGGTAATCCTGACATCAACCAAGACAACATGGACATTTGGGTCCTTGTTGATACGAGTCCAGTTCTACCGCTATGTGAGTTTCTCAAACATAGTTATTAGCTAATTTATATTGTTTATTTCAAAATAGTTGACAGCTTATTTCCATTGATAGCTTATTTTTATTTTTCAAAGAATGTGCGGGAGATGGTAGACAAAACCCACTACACCGATGGCTCTGAATTAACAACTTACAAGGAGAAAAATCATCTGGTCGGATTTTGTACTGACATTTAGAATTACACTATCCACAATCAAACTCCTCGACATTAAGGTAAATACGTGCCACTAGTGCATGTGTTCAACTACGGTAACTACCATGGAGATACCGTGGTAAGGTTTTTACTATTACGACATCCGTGCATCTTTTGCATACTTCTAAAACTAGTACATCATTGCTACCTATGAAGTTATTACTATGTTTTTCAACAGATAATCCCAGAGAATTGTGTGCCTCATATGATGTATCAGAAAGGTAGTGTTAATGTTTTGAACATACAGCCAGGTCGTCCTACGAATCTCAACTGTCCATACGAGATTTCTAAAAGAAGTGGAGACATGAAAATCAAAGGATGGAAAAAATGTATGGACAGTCGTAAGGAGCTTCTTTTTTTTGAGTATTTACTGTAGGGTAAAAACCCCATAGCCCTTTATTCCAGTCACCAAAAAAACAAACTGTACAGAAAGGGAAGAAAAAGATTACAAACCTAAACTAAAGGGAAGAAGAACTTACAATTACGTAAGGAGCTTCTTGGAAGCAAAAGGAAGCGAAGAGCAAGAATTGGAGACAGGATGTTCTCCATTCTCCATAATGGAGAGTCAGGGTCTATATTGTTTTATGCTATTTTAGCTTAAATAGGGTATTTAGGTCCTGCCTAATACTGATGATCATGTGCTAAGAACAATTAAGTAGGGTTGGTTCGATGACTATCAAGATGATGATCGTATGACTTGTTATGAATAACGAGTAGAAGTTGTATGATGATGATTAGTAGGACTTCTTAGGATTAGTATTACTTCCGACAAACTCGATACTCATGGTCTCGAGACTTGTAATGTTTTATCTTTGTTCGGTCTTTTGAATTCGGAGACTAATATGATGAATTGTTTTCGGAGTCTAATCTTCTATTTTATTCAATGAATCTGTTGTTGCTGTGTGCTACTGTCTATATTCAGTCAAATAATATATTTTGTAACCTGTGCAAAAATCAGAAAATTAAAAAAAACCTAATATTCATACTAATGGCGCATCACTACATAGTGCGCCATTAGTATGCCAAGTATACTAATGGCGCATCCATCCGTAGTGCGCCATTAGTGTGCCAAAGCACATGGTTAATATGGCCCTGGGAGGCATACTAATGGCGCATGGTGTTATATACTAATGGCGCACTGGGTGGTGCGCCATTAGTAATAAATACTAGTGGAGTGATACTAATGGCGCACCAGTGATGCGCCATTAGTAGGCAAAACTGGTGCGCCATCAGTAGGCCTTTTCCTAGTAGTGCAAAGAACCATGGTACCTTAGATACCAAGGACGGCAATAGCAGGTCACGTCGCAACAAGCATAAGCGCCGCATTAACAGCGAAAATACTAAGGATACGGCAGTCAATGCCGGATTCAAAGGCTCTAAACCCGATCAGCGGAAAAAGCCATTCAAAAGAAGTACGCCGGGTCCGTCCAGCTTGGACCGTATACTCGATCGCTCGTGTCAAATACATGGCACCCAGACAAGCCAGCCAATCACACCAATAGGGATTGTTGGTTGTTCAAGCAGGCCAGCAAGTTAATTGCCAAAAACAAGGACAAGGGGCCGCATAGCGATGACGAGGAGGAGCCCCGGCAGCCGCACACTGAAGGACAGAAGAGGTTTCCCCCGCAAGTGCGGACAGTGAACATGATATACGCAACCCACATCCCCAAGAGGGAGCGGAAGTGTGCGCTCAGGGACGTATATGCGTTGGAGCCAGTCGCCCCAAAGTTCAACCCCTGGTCCTCCTGTCCGATCACCTTCGATTGCAGGGACCACCCCACTAGTATCCGTCATGGCGGATTCGCCGCACTGGTCCTAGACCCAATCATCGACGGATTTCACCTCACTCAAGTCCTTATGGATGGCGGCAGTAGCCTGAACCTGCTTTATCAGGACACAATGCGCAAAATGGGTATAGACCCCTCAAGGATCAAACCCACAAAAACGACCTTTAAGGGCGTCATTCCAGGTGTAGAGGCCCATTGCACAGGCTCAATTACACTAGAAGTGGTCTTTGGATCCCCGGATAACTTCTGAAGCGAAGAGTTAATCTTCGATATAGTCCCGTTCCGCAGTGGTTATCACGCGCTGCTCGGGCGAACCGCATTTGCTAGATTCAATGCGGTACCGCATTATGCATACCTCAAGCTTAAGATGCCAGGACCTCGCGGAGTTATTACAGTCAATGGAAATACAGAGCGCTCTCTCCGAATAGACGAGCACACCGCAGCCCTCGCAACAGAAATGAAAAGCAGCCTCTCAAGGCAATCAACCAGTTCGGCACTTCACAGCCCGGACACCTTCAAGCGTGCTCGGGGCAATCGGCAAATAGACCGCCTGGCGCGATCTGAGCTCGCGTAGCAATACGGTGGCCACCCCAATCCCAGCCCAGCGGCAAAACTTGTGCTGCGCGTACATAATTACGCATTAAAAATACCATGGGCACAGGTGGGGAGGGGGCACAACTGCGGCACGCCCCAAGACGCGGCCTAAACCACACTAGGGGCTTCCCGTTCGGTTATTTTTCTTTTTCTTCAGGACCTTAATCTCTGGAAACACTGTCCGGCAGCACTATTGCCGAACACATGATGCAGCAACCAAGGAGGCAGACAGCTACGTTATACCACGGAATTCCCAGGTTGATTACAGTAATGAGTGAAATATTCAATTTAATATCATTCCTCAGCTTGCCCTTGGAAGGGACATAGTCCTACTGTTTGCTTATCGCACTATCTGTATCACTCTGCTTTAACGCAATTTTTAATAAACAATGCATGACATTACTAGTATTATTGCATTCTTGTTATATATATATATATATATATATATATATATATATATATATATATATATATATATATATATATATATCTATGTGCTCATTAATGACGCCTTGCAACCGTACACTATGGTACGGCCAATACACCAGGGGCTTACATACCCCACAATGCGGTGTGAAAAGTCCGAACACTTTCACAAGTGCGGCACCCCGAACTTATAGCATTATATGCATCAGCTCCGAATCATGTCTTTGGTCAAATTGTGGGTTTGCCCGGCTCCTATGTTTTGGTACCTTACGTTCCGCTCTATCAGCTAAGGTAGCGCTAGGAGAACTACTGCGATTGTGCCTCGGTTCTACTGGGTTCAGCACCTCAGTAGAGAAAGCTAAAACTGACTGTCATGATAAGGCGAGAGACTGGTCGCTGTTCGGAGAGGTTTTCAAGTCCCTAAAGACTTATGCCGCTTAGAGCGAGGGGACGGCCCTGTCCGGCTTAAAGGCATGTATCGCGCCCCGAATTCGGCCTTCCGAATACCAGGGGCTTCGCTGAAATTTAAATTTATAGAATTCTATGGCTAAGTGAGAGTGATAAAGCATCATTAGTCTGGTTGCCTTGTTCGTTGAGCTGAGCACCTCCCTCGAAGGACCCAAACATGGGAATAAGTTTGCTCAGGTTTATCCCGAACACCCCAGCACTCGTGGCATGGGGCCAGAAGCCGAGGACTAGCCATCTCTCAGATTGGATAAACAACCAAACAGAAGGTAATATTTTAAATTCCAACAAGCGTTGCATAGCGCATATGAAACAAGTTTTCATACATACAGGATAAAACGAGCAAGTCTCATTCAAATATTACATCTTTTGAACACTCGTCTGCGATGAGACGGGCACCCGGCAGAACACCCTCGTAGTACATCTTGGGGTGGCGGTGCTCCTTGCCCTCTGGCGGCCCCTCCTTGATCAGCTTCACGGCGTCTAGCTTGACCCACTGCAATTTCACACGGGCGAAATCCCGGCATGCACCTTCAATGTAGATAGATCGCTTGACGACCTCCAGCCGCGGGCACGCATCCACAAGCCGCCTCACCAGGCCGAAGAAGCTGTTCGGAAGGGCGTCGCCAGGCCACAGCCAGACTATAAAGCTCTTCATGGCCTGATCGGTCGCCTTATGTAGCTCGACCATCTGCTGCAGCTGGTCGCTCATTGGCACCGGATGTTCGGCCTCAGCATACTGAGACCAGAACAGCTTCTCCGAGCTTCCGTCCTCGGCCTGGTAAAATTGTGCGGCATCGGACACACTGCGGGGCAAATCTGCGAATGCTCTTGAAGAGCTCCGGATCCGGGTAAGTAATCGGTAATTTACTTTTACATGCTTGCTTTGCATATAGAAAGCCTTACCCGCCGCTATCTTCTTCATCGCATCGACCTCCTGGAGGGCCTTTTGGGCTTCGGCCTTGGCACTTTTTACACACTCGAGGGCCGCGGCAAGCTCAGACTCCCGCATCTTTGAGTCAAGCTCCAACGCCTCATGCTTCGCCACAAGAGCCTGGAGCTCTTGCTACACCTCGCCCACCCAAGCCTCGTGCTTCTCTCGCTCGTGCGCTCCTTGGCCGCTGTATCTTCGACCTTGGTTAGCGCTTGCTTCAGGGTCGCCACCTCGGTCGTGGCCCCTGGCAACCATATGATGATCCTGTGATTTTGCAATCGTGTCCTGTTTTATATATATACATAAGACAGGGTATTACTTACCCTTGTTCTCCTCGAGCTGACTCTTGGCAAGGCCACTCTTGGCAAGGCCGAGCTCTTTCCTGGACCCCTCGAGGTCCTGCTTCAGTACGGCGACCTCAGTAGTTAGTGCGACGGACGCCAGCAGCGAAGCTTGCATATGCATATTGACATACTTATATTAGATTCCTGCGATATTATTTGATCCTCCGTTCGGCTTTTCTTTGTGAACACTGAACAAAGCATCAGGGGCTACTATCTATGTGGTAATATTTCTACTACATTTTAACACTTACCTCGAAGCCTATTAGAAGGCTGGCACAGGCTTCAGTCAATTCGCTCTTGGCGGACTGAACCTTCTGGATCACCGCACTCATGATAGTGCAGTGCTCCTCGTCGATCGAAGCGCTGCGAAGCGCTTCCAGCAGATTGTCCGGTGCTTCTGGATGGACAGAGGTCACCGACACAGGCATCTTGCCCCTCTTAGAAGGAGGCCGCCTGCCCGAGCCTGGAACCGCTGGAGATTCCGGCGCGGTGTTTGGCTGAGGGCCGAACTCGGAGCTCTCAGGGGCCCCGTCCCCTCAGCTCCCGGAGTCCGTAAGGTCGCCTTGAGGCGCCTCCGGGACTGTCTCCCCTCGATCTGGTGCCTCTTCTTCTACTTCCTCGTCTTCGGGGGAGGAGTGTGCCGCAGAGTTATCGGACGATGAGTCTGATAACACCTGGCACCGGGAACTCTTTCGGGTTCGCTTGGCCTTCTTGGTCTTCTCCGGCACCTTGTAAGGAGCCGGAGTCAGCATCTCTGTCAGGAGAGCGCCCGTAGTATCTTCGGGCAAAGGGGCCGGATAGTCGATCTGCCCCAACATCTCCACCCAGTCCTGTCAAAGGCCTGGAGATTAGACCCTGCACATAATTAAGCTAGGAAAAATAAATGTCTTAGGGGACGTATTGAACTCACCGAACGCGCTAGGCGCTTTGCGCTTAGTCCATGATCCTCGGCGAGAGAAGGAGGGACCTCGGTGCCCTTGAACAGCACCTTCCAGATGTCCTTGTGCGTCGTATCAAAGAGCTCACTCAGAGTCTGGTGCTGGGCCGGGTCGAACTCCCATAAGGTAAAATCCCGTTGTTGACACGGGAGAATCCGGCGGATGAGCATAACTTGGACTATGTTGACAAGCTTGAGCTTCTTGCTTGCCATACTCTGGATACATTTCTGGAGTCCGTCCAGCTCCACCGATGAACCCCACGACAGGCCCTTCTCTTTCCTGGAAGTGAGCCGTGTAGGGAATCCGGATTGAAACTCGGGGGCTGCCGCCCATTTGGCGTCGCGTGGCTCGGTGATGTAGAAACATGCCGACTGCCATCCCTTTATTGTGTCCACGAAGGAACCTTCGAGCCATATGACATTGGGCATCTTGCCCACCATGGCTCCGCCGCATTCTCCTTGTTGGCCTCGTACCACCTTCAGCTTGATATTGAAGGTCTTTAACCATAGGCCGAAGTGTGGCCGGATGTGGAGGAAAGCCTCACACACGATGATGAACGCCGAAATGTTGAGGATAAAGTTCGGGGCCAGATCATGGAAGTCCAGCATGTAGTAGAACATGAGACCAAGGACAAATGGATGGAGGGGAAACCCTAGTCCGCGGAGGAAGTGGTGAAGGAAAACTACCCTCTCGTGAGGTTCCGGGGTAGGGACGATCTGCCCCGCAGCAGGCAGCCGATGCGCGATGTTCGCGGCTACGTATCCGGCTCCATGCAGCTTCTTGATGTCTCCCTCCATGACGGAGGAGACCATCCACCTGCCTCCCGCTCCAGACAGGATTGGAGAAGGTCGAGGTGGGAAGTGCGGACTTGGGCGCTAGAGCTCGAGTGTGCGAAAACGGACGGGTAAGGGAGGAAGAAGGCGTGGACAGAAAGGTGAATCCTTATCCCTTTATATGGGCGAACGAAACTAAGCATCCCCACTTGCCTGGTAAAACTCGCTTATCCCCCAAGTGCCACAATTGATGGCGCGGTTGGGTTACCCACGCCTGTATTGATGAGAATCCCGTAATAAGGGGACATGCTCTCTGCTTTGACAAGACGTGTCGAAAAACTGCCTCGCGTTATGTGCGGGGCTGGTTAAAAGAAACGGTTCAAATAATCACCGGGCCATGACGTAACGTCATGCTGCCAAAACAAGCCAGCAAATTAGATATGCGAAAATATTATTCTCTCCATGGTGGAATGTGGAACTTATTTTGCAGGGTCGGACACTATCCTCGTATTTAAATTCTTCTGTGATGTATTCGGAGAAGGAACCCACCTTGCAACGCCGACGACAAAACTGCGCGCCGGACTCATCGTCATTGAAGCCTGGTTCAGGGGCTACTGAGGGAGTCCTGTATCAGGGGGTCTCCGGACAGCCGGACTACCTCCATTGGCCGGACTGTTAGACTATGAAGATACAAGATTGAAGACTTCGTCTCGTGTCCGGATGGGACTCTACTTGGCGTGGAAGGCAAGCTAGGCAAAACGGATATGGATATCTCCTTTTTTGTAACCGACCTTGTGTAACCCTAACCCTCTCCGGGGTCTATATAAACCGAAGGTTTTAGTCCGTAGGACAACAACCATAACATACAATCATACCATAGGCTTGCTTCTAGGGTTTAGCCTCTCTGATCTCGTGGTAGATCTACTCTTGCACTACCCATATCATCAATATCAATCAAGCAGGATGTAGGGTTTTACCTCCATCAAGAGGGCCCGAACCTGGGTAAAACATCGTGTCCCTTGCCTCCTGTTACCATCTGGCCTAGACGCATAGTTCGGGACCCCCTACCCGAGATCCGCCGGTTTTGACACCGATAGTCGCCGTCTGCGATCCTCACATATCGGTTGTACTCCTCCATCGATCTACTTCTCCATAGCACCTTCACTCGCCGGCGGTGGTTTTTGAATGGAAGAGGAGAGGAGCAGCGCTGGTTTTGGATTTGAACGGGAGAGGAGCGACGCTGGTTTTGGACTGGAACAGGAGAGGAGGGGCGGTGGTTTTGAAATGGAAGAGGAGAGGAGCGGCGCTGCATTTAGATTGGAACAGGAGAGGAGTGGCGGTGGTTTAAGAGGAGAAGAGCGGCGCTGGTCTTGGAAGTATTTTTTTTTGTTGTTTTGCGTATTTTGGGTCAAAGTTTGACCACGTACTGTATTTGACAAGCAAAATGTGAATGCATGTCACCAAAAATTGTATCGTTTGGTTCGTATCTGAATGTAGTTTCAAATTATATTATTTTTGCAACTTATAACATATATTTTATGTGCGAAAATAATGGTCAATTATGACCCAGAATAAAAGGGAGACTAGTTAATGTGGGGTCGCTTTCTTAATTGAAGGGTAATTTGATTTTGATTTTGATCCAGTCACAGCGCGCCGGCCCTCTCGTCCAATCCTGAATCGCTGCCGCACGCTCCTCTCCCTCTTCTCCATTGCAAAACCACCTCCTCTCCTCTCCATCATCTCCATTCCAAAACCACCGTCTCGGCTCTCCCTCTTCTGATCTTCTCCATTGCAAAACCACCTCCTCTCCTCTATAACATCTCCGTTCCAAAACCACCGTCTCGCCTCTCCCTCTTCTGATCTTCTCCATTGCAAAACCACCTCCTCATGCATGTGGCCCAGTGGCGCAATTGTCGTCATTTTGATCTGAAGCGCCGGATTATAACATATAACATGAAAAAATGCCACATGACAAGAAATCATAACCTCACTGCCCAAAGGAGACAACATGAATCCCGACGGACGAACTAGATGTGGAACAAAGCTCAAAATTAAAGATAAACTCGTAGAAAAGGGGTCCGTCGATAGATGTCCTAATTAACATAGCCGGCTTGACCTAGATGGCAGCCAAGTAGTCACTGTTCGTGCATGTGCCCCCAATGACTAGCCCAACTCAGTTGTCGCTGTTTAACCCTCACAGTGATCTGAAGCACATGACACCTAATTTTGCGAGATGTCAAGAAACCTTTTTTAGATTTCTCACCTCAACTATGGCCATATACAACATAGCCTGCATGATATGTAGACGATAGACAATCCAGGCGTGTCTGCTGGAGTCTGGTCACATGCATGGACGAACTGATCTTCCGTGTCTTGCAGGGATCGTCCAGGCACCAACGTAGTACAACACTTCTCTAGTACTATCGCTCGTCTCCCTCTTCTATTAAGTCACCCGACTTGCGGGGCCGGGGAGTGTGCCTATGGTCGGTTCTCAATTGCCATCCCACATGTGTGTGCAAACGAAATATGACGCGCGTTCCATTCGGAGAGCAGCGTGCCAGACCGACCGACCGTCTGGGGTGCGACGCAAACGTGACGGGCATGTTGTGTACTCCGTACATGTGTACCGCCGTTTTCTAGACGCTTTGCTCCATGGCACGGGTGCAATCCATGGATACAAAATTAGTATATTTTATACTATTTAAAAGTCGAGGGCGGGGCTTTTCCTGCGCGGTAGGCGGCGGGGCAGTTCCGCCTAGTCGGTTCGACAGAGACGCGAGAAGACGAGGGAGTCGCTGCTGCAAACATAGGGTCCTGTGATTTGGCAGCGAGTTATTGCCGGACAGGTGGGGCCCCGTGATCATGGGAGAATGGAAAGCCACTACCCTGCCGTTCGTACGCTGGCAGTTCGCTCCTACTCGTCCCCGCACGTCCTTCAATACTTCGGCGGTTCACTCCTAGTCGTCCTGTCCACTCACATTACGGCAGTTCCACTAATCCTAACCCTCCGCCCAAATCCATGGCGTCCCAAATCTCCATGATCGGCGGTGAGTACAAGGTTAGAACCATCACCGGCGATGAGTTCGACGTCATCTACACCCGTTCTTCTGCGATGGTGAAAGGATGCCTTTCTCGCTTTAGAAGCATGTTCGAAGACTCAGATGATGAGTGGGTCGCTAGGCTAGATGTTGAGTACACCACAGTCCTGGGACCAGAGAAGGATCTAAAAGACGAAGAGAGGAAGAAGACCGCCGTGATCCAGGTTTGCGTGCATGACTTATGCTTGGTCTACCACATATGCCATGCCGATGTTGAGTGCCAGGATTTTAAGGACTTCCTCCAGAGCAACCTAGTCAAATTCGTTACTATAGACTTTGGTAACGACAAAGAAATCCCATGTTGGATAGGCCTCATTGTAGGCAACACCTTCGACCTCCAGAAGAATCGGCTGGTGTCCTCTTGTCAGCCTTCAATGCTGACCCTGGCAGGAGCCATGGTTCATCCTTCGTACTGTAAACTAGAGAAACCTCCATACACGTTTCATCGTCATGCATGGCAGCGTAATGTACTAGATATAGACCACATCCATTACGCTGCAATGGATGGCTATCTTTGCTTCAATATCTACAAGGGTTGGATGAGGAGCAACAGCCAAGTGTGCGGTTCAAGCAAAGAAGTATGGGCCAAGAGGAAGAGGGACAAGGACGAAGTCGAGGACGTGGACGAGGACTCCGAGTAAGGTGGCAGTGTCGTTGCTCATGGTGGTTCTAATGCAGTGTCTACCAGAATAGTTGCAAAGTTTAATTTCAGGTGTGCTTAATTTAATTTGAGGGGTGTGTTGTGCTGAGCCCCCAGCAGAACTATGTTATGTTTCTTCTCGTTACTTTAACTCTTCAGTACATACATACTAGTATTTCTTAAATTTCATATTTTAGTTGGTATAGTACTACCACTCGTTTCTTCACATTATATATGTACAATATATATGGCCAACATCATATAGCCAGCAGTTTAGTTGTCAAAGAATTTCAGGGTGCTTAGTTTTGTCAAACAATTCCAGGATGCTTAGAGGGTGCTTGGATCCAAGGGACTTATTTTAGTCTAACTAAAAATAGTCTCTTTAAGAGGCTAAAGTTCCAAGAACCCCTGACTAAAGAGGGGCTAAAACTAGTCTTGAGACTAAAAATTTTTAGTCAGGGGTACCTGTCGGTGTCAAAACCGGCGGATCTCGGGTAGGGGGTCCCGAACTGTGCGTCTAAGGCGGATGGTAACAGGAGGCAGGGACACGATGTTTTACCCAGGTTCGGGCCCTCTTGATGGAGGTAAAACCCTACGTCCTGCTTGATTAATATTGATGATATGGGTAGTACAATAGTAGATCTACCACCAGATCGGAGAGGCTAAACCCTAGAAGCTAGCCTATGGTATGATTGTATGTTATCCTACAGACTAAAACCCTCCGGTTTATATAGACACCAGAGGGGGCTAGGGTTACACAAGGTCGGTTACAAGGGAGGAGATATACATATCCGTATTGCCTAAGCTTGCCTTCCACGCCAAGTAGAGTCCCACCCGGACATGAGACGAAGTCTTCAATCTTGTATCTTCATAGTCCAACAGTCTTGCCAAAGGATATAATCCGGCTGTCCGGAGACCCCCTAATCCAGGACTCCCTCAGTAGCCCCTGAACCAGGTTTAAATGACGATGAGTCCGGCGCGTAGTGTTGTATTCGGCATTGCATGGCGGGTTCTTCTCCGATCTTCAAGTGTTCATAAGCAGTGTTCGGCTCCATAAATGTTGAACCTCTTGGCTTCTGTGCCGAATAAGGGCTATCTCCCACGCGTCGAATGAATACGAGGCGCTAAGGCGTTTTTACATTCGCCCCCTAGCTAGATAAATAAATTGTCTATTAAAGGGATGGGGATTCTTAGATCCGATCCATACCATCCTCCCCCCAACGAGAATCCATCAGAGCGCGTTTCAGAAAGATCCGTTGCAGCATGGCCGACCTTCGCAGCTCCTCCTCCCGCCCCCGTAGCCCTAAGCCCGGTGATTGGGAGAGGTGTTCAGTCCCGCATAGTCGATTAGTCGAACTGCAGACTAAGGGATTTCTCCCTCCGGCGTATATGGTGCCCGTTCGATCCAGGCTTGCCACCTACAATGGCGGGGAGCAAGCGAAGAGCTTTCCATGTCCCTCCATGGGGGAACGGGTCTGCCTTGTTCCTTATCTACTAAGGGGACTCGGATTTCCAATTCATCCATTCCTCCGCGGGCTCCTGGAGTTCTACGGCCTCCAATTACACAATCTCACCCCTGCCTCCATTCTACACATCACCGGCTATGTTGCTCTCTACGAGTTGTTCCTGGGCTGCGAGGCTCACTTCGAGCTGTGGAAAAGGCGATTCTGCCTCGTCCCTCGCATACAGGGGAGATCACTTTATCAAGTGGGCGGAGCCGAAATATGGCGCATCGCCTATACCAGATACCCGTCCGGTACCCCGAAGAAGTCGTCCGAAGACTGGCCTTTAGAATGGTTTTATATGGAGGATGTTCCCCTTCCGGACCCCATTCGGCGGGGTCTTCCTGAGTTCGACAATGCTCCACTGAAGAAGCGCCGAAGTTGGCGCCCACAGAGCCCCCAGGCGGAAGACAACAGAGAAGTCCTCTATCTGATGAACCGGATCAAAGCAATGGCTCAATCGGGATTGACAATGATCGAAGTTATGTCGATTTGCATAATGCGGGGAGTGCAACCACTTCAATACCGAGGTCACCCCTTGTGGTGTTATAACGGGGTGGATGACGCCACCCGCTGCGGGCGTAAGGGTCCGGACAATGCTGCCGCTTTAGCGCAGATTCTTTCCGAATTGTTCAAGGGTGAGGAAGAGGAGTTCACCTGCATCAAGCCACGGTACAATCCTCCAAGCTGGGTAAGTTATATCTCCCTGCTCCCATTTTTCCCGCACTCTTTGTCGTAAGTATTCACCTTGCCACTTTGTGGCAGGAACTGTGAAAAGCCATAAAGGAGGTCAGCAGCCCTTCTCCACAACCAGAGGACCTTGATCAGGCCCTCGACTCCAGACTTGAAGAAGATTCAGTTATATTTGTTGAGCTGATAGACCGGCAGTTCTATCAGTTTAGCTGCGACGATGCCATGGTGGCCATTACGTCCGATTATCCCGGACTGCTCCCTGCATCGCAAGTAAGGAACACCAAAAATCCCAACTCCAAAACTAGGATCCCCTTTTAGGCACTTCACCAACCATACACACATGGCATCTTTATAGGGAAGGCATTCGGGATGCCCTGCCGAACCCGCAGCAACGCACCAACAGGAGGCACCGAGGCCGGGTAGGCCAAAAAGGAAGGCGGTCAAGACGGAGACGCCGGCACAAAGGTATAACAAACCCTGCTCCGTGGTTGTCGTATTTCTGTAAATGTAATGACGCCCGTGTTTCTTTAACAGAAAGAACACTCATCGGAATATGTCCGGCGATGTTGCCGATCACGCTTCCACCAGTCGGGCGCCAGGACCGGACATGGAGGCAGAAGCCGATATGGGGCACGCGCCGGATAATCCCCCTACAGAGGATGCAGATAGATTATCCGCTACAAACTCAGAAGTGGAAAGCGCCATGAATCATAGGCGCCGCCAGGCCGTACACCGTGACGCTTGTTTCTCACCAAAGGCGTTTGATGCCTTCAATTCTGGAGAGGCGTACCTCCGTGCCGCTCAAGATGGTCTAGCCAGAGCCACGGATCAGTATGTAAAGGATGTACAGGTGAGTGAATCTGACGATTTATATGTATCAGTAGCCCCTGAGACTTGAAATAGTTAGCAGAACTGATTTAAGGATCATCTTTATTGTGCAGGTTCATACAGAGAAGAATACTAGTGTCACAGCCCTAGAATTCTGCTTTGTAATTAGTTGCATCAGTGAGTTGCATCCATGCATCATGTTTTAAATCAAGAAACTGGAATTGAGGGAATTCCAAAAGCCACAAAATTCAATTAAAAGAAGGGTAAGAACCCTTAAACTTGCATTCAGTGAAACCAAAATGGCATTCATTAATGTTTGATATTTTTGGCAAGGGTTTGGGTCTAAACCAAAAATAGTGAACATTTTTAAGGAATCATTTTGGCATTGAATTTAAATCACTATGGTATTTGAATTTGAATATATATTCATATTATAAAGAATATATTTTCAAATGCTTTGTTATATTTATGTTCATTTGGAGAAGTTCTTTGAGTGACATAAAATATTCAGAGAAGTGTTTTGGCATTGTTTGAATTTGCTTGAATTCAAAACAGTGGCAAAAGATTAAATAAAACAAAAACAGAATAGAATAGGAAAAAATGAGAGCTTACCTGGCCCAGACCTACCTGGCGGCCTAGTTGGCTGGCCCAGCCCAGCAGCCTTCCCTCCATGTCGTCTTCTTCGCGCCAGTGGGCAGTGCGCGTGGCCGACGCACGCCGGCACGCGCCCGGCCACCTCCTGCTTGCTGCCTCGCCCCGGACCGACTTGAAACGCCACGCGCCCCCTGAATCCCCTCGGCCTCCCACTCGCTCACTCATCCCCTCCCCGTCTCTCTCTCCTGCGAACGCCCGAGCGAAGTCGTCACCACCGCCGCCGTTTAGCATGGCCACCGAGCTCCCCAGGAGTCGTTTCCGTGCCCCCGTGCTCTACCCCAACCCCAAGCACCTCTCCGACGACCAACGCAAGGCCGGACGACCCGAGGACGACGCCGCGACCTGTCTTCCCCGGCCATGGCCGCCGGATGCTGCCGTCCGATTCGCCATCGTCCCTGCCTCCCTGAGCTCCATGACTGGCTCTTTCGAACCGCGGTGAGCTACTGACCGTTTCCCCTCTGACCCCCTTGCTTGCTCCCGCCCTCTAGCCATAGCCCTGAGGTCACCCGAGTCCACCGTCCGCCATGGCCGGCGAGCCCGCACTCCCAGGCCTCTCCTGCTCGCTCCAGGGGCATCGACACGCTCCTGGCGCCTCCAGGAGGCTGCCTAGCTACTACGTTTGCTCGCTCGAGCACTAGAGCCCCAGACCCGCTCGAGCCCAACTCCGGCCGGCGCTTCTGCCCGCTGCCGTCGCCGCGACACGCCGTTCCCAGCAACCCCGCTTGCACCCTTGGATGCAGCCGAGTGCCAGCTTTCCAACGGGACCGACCGTGGCCGAAATCGTCCCCTGTAGCGCTTCCCGCGTCGTCTCCATCGTCGGCTTTGGTCGCCGCCGGCTGAACTCCGCCGAGGCTGACATGGCGCCGTCATTAGGGGCTAATCACCCCGCTAACTAAACTATGTGCCACTGACAGTGGGCCCCACGCCCTATTTAATCCCGGTTTTGTTTCTGTTTAGGTTAGTTTAAAACCTAGCGGGACCCACATACCTGAGTTGACCCTGCTGACGTGGACGTTGACCGGACCCACTTGTCTATGACACTAAATGTCATTGGTTCACTAACTAGTGGGTCCCATTGGTCAAGTTTGACCTGGACCGTCCCTGTTGACCTGCTGACGTCATGATGATGTCGTGGTGACGCAATAACTCTTTTCTGGATTTTAAATAAGTCATAAATTATTTATTTATTTTAGAAAATATCCAAAACTTCTAAAAATCATAGAAATTCAACCGTAGCTCAGAATGAAATAATTTATATATGAAAAATTATCAGAAAAATTCAAGGAATCCATCTGTACCATTTTCATGCATGTTTGAACAATGTCTGTCCTCTGTTTTAGACAAAACAAATAAAGGGCATTTAAATAATCATATATGGAGTTGGAATTTGAATCATGTATTCAAACCAACTTCATTTAAATCATAGCTAGATGCATTAGCTCAAATCACAGCATATTGCCATGTCATGATCATGCATCATATTGTGGCTTTGCATTGATTGTGTCCTTTCTCAGTTGCCGGTGATTGTCCCCTCTTGATAGACGTATTCCGACGATGAGTCCGGTGACACCGATGAAGAGTTATACTATATTCAGAAGTGCCAGGCAAGCATAACCCCCTTGTTCATTCCGACACAATCCCACTCTCTCACTCCTGCTCTCTTTTACTGCATTAGGACAACAACCATTCAACTGTTACATGATGTGGTAGTTGAACCACTTTCCTCTGCATGAACTATCATTGCCATAGTAAATAGATGAAACCCACTAGCATGAGTAGGAGTTGTTTGAGCCCTGATGTGCCTACTCATTCATGCTTGTTTGTCATGCCTGCTACTGCTTAGAGTTGAGTCAGGTTTGATTCATCGGGGATGAATTGGAATGGCGATGAACATGTCCTACTGTGTGTGAACACGATTTGGTAAAGGTAGCAGTGAGAGGCCATGTAGGAGTACATGGTGGGTTGTCTCATTGAAACCGTCCTCATGAACTGAGTTCTGTGTTTGTGATCCATGAAAAGCTACTACCACTCATGGGATCCTTAATTGACCCTCTCGACTTATTAACTGCCCTAGTCCTTTGTCCAGGAGTTGCAACTAGTTTCTCGTGTTTATAGGATATGTCTTGGCAGCCGTGCGTAGCGCTGACCCTAGGGGTGGGCTATGATGCGGTAGATACACCGTGGCACGGTGTACTGGGCGCCCGTTTGGTGTCTCGGGAACCCTGCAAACATCGTTTGGGGCTGTGAGCGAAACTCCGGCTGGATCTCCTCGCGGATGGAACCCGAATAGGCGATAAACCTGGACTAGAGACTTGTGTGGTTAGTCAGGTCGTGGCCGACACCCTCGCCAGGCTTCCGCGTGAAGGTTGCCGAGATACGTGACGTGTATATGGTGATAAGTGGTGAGAGCGTGTGTGAAGAAGTAGACCCCTGCAGGGTTATCATTATCTATTCGAATAGCCGGATTCCTCGGATATGGAAACTTGGACCCCTTGCATAGTTCATAGACAAGTGAAAGTGGTTACTCTAAAAATCGCAAGATAAGCGTGAGTGTTATGGATGGCGTTCTCGTAGGGAGACGGGAGCGGATCCATAGTGGTGTATTGATATGGTGAATATGTGGACTCGTGTGCGCCACCTCAAAAGAGTTGCTTGCAGTCGTAGTTCAGGTTAGCCACTGAGTCAAAGATGGCTTGCTGCAGTTAAACTCCACCACCCCCTTTATTGATACCGATGCATATGTAGATAGTTCTGATGTAAGTCTTGCTGGGTACATTTGTACTCACGTTTACCTATGCTATGTTTTGCAGAGAGACGTCAGTGTCGGTGTCAAAACCGGCGGATCTCGGGTAGGGGGTCCCGAACTGTGCGTCTAGGATCGATGGTAACAGGAGGCAAGGGACACGTTGTTTACCCAGGTTCGGGCCCTCTTGATGGAGGTAATACGCTACGTCCTGCTTGATTAATATTGATGATATGGGTAGTACAAGAGTAGATCTACCACGAGATCGGAGAGGCTAAACCCTAGAAGCTAGCCTATGTTATGATTGTTGTTCTGTATGTTGTCTATCGACTAGCCTAGCCTTGGTTTATATAATGCACCAGAGGCCTAGGATAACAAGAGTCCTAGCCGAATACGCCGGTGGGGAGGAGTCCTTGTCTTGATCGCCAAGTCTTGTGGAATCTTCCTTGTATGCGGCAGCTGTCCGAACTAGCTCATGAGTATACGGCCATGGGGGTCCTCGGCCCAATCTAACAGATCGGGAGATGACGTGGTGAGTACCCCGTAGTCTAGGACACCGTCAGTAGCCCCGTGAACCGGTCTTCAAGTTAGGGACGCTCCTCGATTCTTCCGAACTGTTCTTCATCTTCGGTCGCCGGTCTTGAAAACTGGTTCAACAAATCTTCTCATCTTCTAGCTTGAGGATCGCCGAAATGCATTCGGCGAGTTTACACGTCGGGTATCCGAGGAGCCCCTTTAATTTTCCGGCCTTTACCAATGCCTTGTTATTTTTATGCCACACCTCGGGTTTGAAGTTGTTCCCGGGAGGCAGTGTCCTCTTGCGTCCGAGCTCCAATGCCGGACTACATTCGAGGTATCTTTTGCAGCCAAGCACCAACACCGGACCGCTTCCCAGCTCTAACGCCGAAATGTATCTGAGCTCCAACGCCGGAATGTATCCAAGCTCCAACGCCGGACTATGTCCGAGGTGTCGTAAATCACCTTGGTTCAAAGAAGTTTGAAGGAGTTTAGCCGAGCTTAATGCTGGAAATGCCCTCTATGGAGCCAGCAACTAGCACCCGAGCTTTATGCCGGACTACTTCTGAGGTAGTGCACCACCCCGAATGTGGGCCGATTTTTGTTAATATTTTTGATTGGTGCAATTTTATTCTCTGCCGAGATATATAGCCAGTAGCCCTCAAGGTGGGTATCGGTCTAAAACCCGAGATGCACATGAAGGATGACATAAGACCGCTGATCCCAATAGCCGCTGAGACTCAGGTTGATTTGCAAAATCGGTCTGAGGATCAAGTCCTAGCTCGGCAGAATACTTCGGGACACAAAAAGTGGCATGCTCAGTCCTCGAGACTCAGGTTGGGTGTGGCCGACCAACCTGAGGATCAAAATCTCCTCGGAAACTGTATTACACTTAAAATTTTCTGCATTGGACAGGCAATGCAGTAGCCCCCGAGACACTGGTCGGGTGGCAACACCAGATCAGGGGATCGATGTGCCCCTTTAATATTTGTAAATAATAAGCCCGAAGCCCAGTAGCCCCTGAGCCTTAATGCGGGCATGGGTGGCCAAATTAAGGATCGATATCCATAGTAAAATCACAAATTATGTGTAATGTCTCTATGTATCCAAGTACTTTATGTCATTAATGCTCGGATCTGCATTGTACAAAACTTTGTTGACCGACCATCGGCTTCCACCTCCTCAGCCAGTCGCCGAGGAGTGTTTGTCCTACTTTATAAAGCCTTTATGAGGGCAAATATTTACGACAAACAAGGCAAACTGGCCATACGATTTTATAAACAAAGGTACGCAGAGAGATATGTTATATTACTGTTTAACAGAAGAAATGTCTTCCAAAGAAAATAATCCCGCTATGGGTTCCTTTCTTTGGGTTGTCATACTAAGCATGATCATGAAACCTCAGCTCGAATGTAAGAGCAAAATATCGCGGATTTAGTTTGGGAGGCCAGTTAATAGCCCCCGGTAGTGTTCGGCGACAGTCGAGGTCAAGCCGTAAACACTTCGTCCATTGTTAGGAATGGCCCGTCATTTAACACCGTCATCGGATCGCTGACCAGTTTACGCTTATTGTGACAGTCAGTTTTCGGCTTTCTCCACTGAGGTGCTTAACCATGTGAGCTGGAAGCACAATCGCAGTGGTTCTCCCTTTACACACCTAGCCGAACAAAGCAGAACATAGGAGGCAAGCGCAGGAGCTGGGCAACCCAACATGACCGAACACACAATTCAAAACCGATGCATATATAGCAATATCCGAGAATGTTTTTGTCGAATCTCTAAAGGTGTCCAGCGTTGCACTGCGAGACTTTGCTGAAAACACACAAATAGTTTAAAAGTGCCACAACCTTGGAAAACCAAAAAACGTCAGTAAAAACTTGACGTCTGAACAAGATCAAGTGTTCGGTGCCAATCTGAAAATTGGCCTTAGAAAAAAAGTGCTTCTGTCGTGCTTTAACATGACACATCCTATCTCAAGACTTCAAGTGGGTCAGCCTACGGCTTCAACCTCCTATCCCGAAGGCGGAGTACTTCTCGTTAGGCCAGCTTAGCAAACTAAACTCTAGCGGCTTTGAGAGAGAAATTAGGCTCCCCGACTAGTGACCACACACTCGTGTCGAAAAAAGGAGTGATAAATAATAATAGTAATAATAATAATAAAACTTTGCAACGACTAAGAAGAGGGACACTTATTATAAAACGGCTCAAATAATCTTAAGAGCCCCCAAGTGACTTGAGTAAAAGAATGATTGCATGTACCGAAGTACTTATATCATATCTATGTTCAACCGAACTTTAAACGCGTCTTAACCAACCGTCAGCTTCTCCCTCTTCGGTCAAGGACAGAAAAATGTTATGTACTCCATCTATCAAGAATATCGACGGTGTTTCCAATAACCAAGCAATCAGGCCATAAGACTGTAACAGACAAAGCGCGCTCAGGGAACTTATGCTATATTACTGCAAAGTGTAAGAAGCATCTTCAAAGAAAATAGTACCCCCACCGATACCTTTCTTCGGTGCTCATTGTTATTATGAGACTTGTGCAATAGATTTTTTGTACTCATGAGTTCCGTTGTGTGCCGACCATCATTGAAAACAATAAGAGCGCTAGCTTTCGGCTTTACCCAGTCTGAGGTCCGGCTCGGGTGACCCGATCGTGACAATCGCAGAGGTGCTCCGTTTACTCCCTAGCCGAACAATCGGGAACGTAGGGGTAAACATAGGAGCGAGGCAACCCAGCCTGCAAATCGCTTAAGTCAATATGGTGCATATTGTGGCGTAATACAAGAACAAGGAACGAAGCCGTACAAGTATAATCATATGCAAGAAGAAAAGCTTCATAAAGGAAGCCCCCAAGTAAATGGGGTATTTGAATTTATGCGTCACAAACAAAGTTTGGACAAGGAAATTTTTTACAAACAACTTTTTTCCAAAAAATTATAATGCTTGGTTGAACCGAACTCAAGTTAGAAATAAAGCTTTGAGCATGAAAGCGACTTAGCTGGTTAATGTGTTCGGTATTGATGACGCGGTCCGAGCTTGATGCGGGGCAAGGTTCCATCCCCTAAGCCGGTCCCGAGGTGGCGGAGTGGAGAGCTCAATACGCCGAAGTGGTGACATAGCACGGTCAATGCAGACCGGCAGAGTGATGCCGAAGTCCCCGGATCATTTTCCTGTGCACAAAAAATAGTGCAAACCGAAGATAATAGTAATAATGATAATAGTAATAAAAGAAATATGGCCTGGCACCGAAGTCAATGTCGATGCTGGGCGTCGACGTGATGCGGTAAAGGCATGGCAAAGCCTGAATTCACAGGTCGGTCCGAGTTCCGGATACGGCGTTCGCCGGACTATGTACGGAAACTGACCGAACCATCACGCGACCGTCGTTAATGCGGCCATCATTTGATAGACCTGTGTACAGATGATGGACAAACCAGAGTAATAATTCCATCGGAAAAATAAACCCAAACAAGCAAAAAATACTAGGATTAATAGCACCTGGTTTATTTGTTGTAGAAATCCAAAGAAAAATGACTCCCAAAATCGGGAATCGATCCGTACACCATTGCCTGATGGGTGATAAAGCGATGGCCTGGGGATGCTAGCAAAGGTTGGCTCGCCGAGGAAAAGCCCGTAGTCCAGCTAATGCGATGAAGCTGGTCGGCTGGTGACGCCGAAGTCTCCGAAGTAAGTTCATGAAGAGATGGTCTAGCCAAGGAGACGGAGCAGGTCGGTAAGGAGACGTTGCAACTACCGTGACAGCCGAGGTGTTGAAGCAGTTCGGCGTGATGAACATCGGCTTGAAGAAGCAACAGTGCGGCCATGCCGACGCAGGTCGTAACTTGTGACGCGGACAATGCTGGTTTGATAAAGTGACCATGCGGCGATGCCTATGTTTCCGCTCCGTGTAATACGTGGGGCCACGATGTTGGTGATGATTTATCCTTTGCGATGCCGAACTCTTGTTCGGCTTGCCGAGATGATGATCGAAGGAATTGAGCTCGGCTCAATAAAGCAGCGACGTGTCTAGCGCAGGTTGGCAGCCATGGAGCAATAACGCCGGACTGGTTTGACACCAGCGTGATGGTGAAGATTACCTCGAAGGAGGCTTAAATTTTTATGGGTACGTGTTTAAAAACAACGCACAATACCATAGAAGAAAATTCCTTAAAAAGGTTGGCCAATATCACGTTTATAAAGAAACATGAATTCGGGTCGGATCCGTATTCGCGCAGAAAACAGATCCGTAAATTGGTCCACTCATCGGAAGTTTCCCGGAGTTTGAACCGTTGGATCGAGCTGAAATTTGGAGGGGTGGTAGATATGGGATTTCCGCAGTAGATGGACGGTTGGATCTTCAAAAGGCCCTCCGAGATGGGCTCCGGAGACCACGACCTAAACTCGTCCAGATTCCCGTCCAGATTTGACAGGGCTCCGGTATATCGTAGATTGTCGGAGATTCCTCCATCGGAACTCGACGAAATTTTCCAAGATCGTTGTAGACTCAATTTCGCACAATTCCACCAAAGGGATCATCAAAGCGATGCTCTAAGAGGTGCTGGCAGCAGATACAAATTTGCTATTCGAAAAAACAGCACGGTTGCCCGAGGGCAATGTTGATGTTGAGCCCCCGAGCTCCATGGATGATTCCTCCATGATCTTGATAGAGATCAGAGTTGATGTTGATGAAGGCCCTCGTCCGAACATGACGATCGGAGATGGAGCACGGTCCTCGGTCGAGCCAAGGTGACCAGTCGAGCCGGCGACGAAGATGCCGGCATCGCAGTTGACGTGTAGACGAGGCATCAATCCTTTTGCCGATCACACAGCGGAACTCTCAATGAAAGCATCAATGTCGGTGTCAAAACCGGCGGATCTCGGGTAGGGGGTTCCGAACTGTGCATCTAGGATCGATGGTAACAGGAGGCAGGGGACACAATGTTTACCTAGGTTTGGGCCCTCTTGATGGAGGTAATATCCTACGTCCTCCTTGATTAATATTGATGATATGGGTAGTACAAGAGTAGATCTACCACGAGATCGGAGAGGCTAAACCCTAGAAGCTAGCCTATGTTATGATTGTTGTTCTGTATGTTGTCTATCAACTAGCCTGGCCTTGGTTTATATAATGGACCAGAGGCCTAGGATAACAAGATTCCTAGCCGAATACGCCGGTGGGGAGGAGTCCTTGTCTTGATCGCCAAGTCTTGTGGAATCTTCCTTGTATGCGGCAGCTGTCCGAACTGACACATGAGTATACGGCCATGGGGGTCCTCGGCCCAATCTAACAGATCGGGAGATGACGTGGTGAGTACCCCCTACTCTAGGACATCGTCAGTCAATCTCGCTAGTAGTTCCGTGTGGACTTCGACGTTTAGCTTGATACCTCAGCTACAATCTTGTGCCCTCGGCAGGATCTGGTAGATAGTCAGGCTTCTTAGCCTTTTTCATTTGTAAATGTCTGTACTCAGACATGTTAAGCTTCCGCTTGTGCTTTGATTTGTATGCTATGATTGTTTGGTCATGAGACCCATGTTTGTAATATCTCGCTCATCGGAGCCTAATGGACAAATACTTGAGTCGTAGAGTTTTGTTGTGATGCCATGTTGTATTTACACATATCGAGCATATTGTGTGTATGATTGAAATGCTTGGTATGTGTGGGATCCGACAATCTAGTTGTTTATCCTTAGCAGCCTCTCTTATGGGGAAATATAGTCTAGTGCTTCCATGAGCCATAGTAGTCCGCTACAGCCCGGTTCACCGGAGTCCTGCTAGCCCAGCACTACTGCTCAGGACACTTGACTGGCCGGCATGTGTTTCACTTCGTTCCTGTGTCTGTCCCTTCGGGGAAATGTCACGCGGTGACATCCGGAGTCCTGCCTAGCCTGCTACAGCCCGGGTTCCCGAAGTCCTGTTAGCCCAGTGCTACAGCCCGGATTCACACGCTGCTGACCGACATGCTCAATGTGATTCATGTATGCCTGTCCCCATAGGCTGGTGCCGCTTTGGGTTCATGACTAGCCATGTCGGGCCGGGTTCTCTGTCATATGGATGCTAGCGACACTATCATATACGTGAGCTAAAAGGCGCAAACGGTCCCGGGCCATGGTAAGGCGACACCCCTGGGAATACCGTGCATGAGGCCGCAAAGTGATATGAGGTGTTACCGGCTAGATCGATGTGACTTGGAATTGGAGTCCTGACAGATTTGGTATCAGAGCCTGACTGCCTGTAGGATTACCAAGCCAAACCGGTCGAAGTTGTGTCTGGAAATGCTTTAGTTATGTAAGGGAATTGATTGTGGAAGGGAACATAAGGCTCTTTTTACTCCTTTACCTTATGGCCTTCTGATCTGAGTCATCTTCCTCTCTTCTACGGGGATTAAGAACTAGTCCTTCTCATCTATCTATCAGGATGATGTGTTACTAATCCATAGACTTATAGAATTGATAGTTTCAAGCCTCAGTTCCTGTCGGTGTACAAAAAGAGGGGTACACTTTTTTGTACCCCTATAACTGTGCACGGGCAGTCTGAGCCACGGGCACCACCACACTGAGCAAGGCAAGGGAGGTGAGCCAAGGTAAGGCCGAAGCCCAGGAGAAGTAGAACGACGCCAAGACCAAGACCACAGAGAGCAAAGGGGATGAAGCGGACCCCCCCGCAAGGTCCTTGCCGGGAGGCAGTTTTAGCAAACCCGGCAAGACCCTTGCCGTGGCAGCTCGCCCCACGCCTACGGAGTGAGTCACCCTTGAGTCCACTGCCCCCATGGGGCAAGGATTCGGGAGACATCCCCGTGGCGGCATGCAGATCTTTGTGAATGCATTCAAGATCAGATACACCCTTTAGAAGATGATGATCCTTGGCGGGATCCCAGCCAAGGAAGACCACAAGGCCCCCGGCAAGAGCCTTGCCGGGGATGACAGCAGGCGCCACGGCAAGACCCTTGCCGGGGCCCCGGCAAGACCCTTGCCGAGAACACCCGTAGGGCCACCATCAGGCCCACGCCAGTCAAACCTCCACCACCATTCACATGCAGCTGCCGACCCAACCAGCTGGGCAGGCACATGCGTGGCGGCATGCAGATCTTCGTGGAGACCTACCACTGCGCCACCTCAGCTGCCTGCCTGCCTACATGGCACCACGGGCGCCGCTGGCCAGGGTGCGTGTCAACACAAGAGGGAGCGGTGACGGACGAGACAGGGCTCTCCCCCATCCCCGATAAAGCAAGGACACCTGGGCAAGACGCATTAAATGCGCCTTGTCATGTAATGCGAGGGATAACCTCGCATCACTGTTCCCTTTCCACCTCCTGTGTGCCACTATGGCTACCCCTTTCCCTATAAAAGGAGGCCCAAGGCGACCAGGAGAGAGATTCGGCTTTTTGGAGCTCCTCACGCCCCATAGCTAGCTCAAGAACACAAATATACAATCCACCAAAGCAGGAGTAGGGTTTTACGCATCCTCGCGGCCCGAACCTAGATAAACGAACCGTGTGCTACCTGTTAGATCCGCTCTTCTCACGACCCCGCGCCCCGCAACCGTAGCAGGGATTCTTGTGATCCCATAGGTGTCGTTCGTCACCGACATCTTTGGCGCGCCAGGTAGGGGTGCGTAGTTGTGAGAATCAGCTCTAGCAATCATCTCAGCACTCCTTCATCTTCGTGGCTCTGAAGAAGAAAGGAGGCCAGAAGATCGACACTCGAGCGGTCGCAAACAAAAGCTAAGTGGCACGGAATCTTTATTTATGTTACCCTTCTTATTTGAGGTTATTCCCCCTGGAGATATTCGCTTTGTATGAGAAGCATGCACGCTAGGGGGCTGTACCACGATCGGCAACGCCCTTGCCCTGTTTCGAGTCCGGTCAACAGCTCAAGCGGCTGCGTCGAGAATGGCAGAGTAGCCTTCCGTGATCTGCAATGCCCCCGATTCTGACTCGAGTCAAACTCGATAGTTCGAGCGGCCGCGTTCAGAACGGAAAGGTGGATCGTCCGGCAGCACGCGTACCCGGCTGGCCATGGGGATCCGTCCCCAAAACGCTGCTAGGGGCTTCCGCGCCGGCAAGCCTACCCAATCGGCGTAGGGCGCGCATACAAAGAGGAATTGAACAGGGAAATAACATGCATGAAATTAAAAGTACTGCAAAGTTATATTACATCACATCATTGCGGCGGTTCTAACTAAAGATAAAATTTGTCTTGCCGGGAACCCGCAGCGGTGAAGAAGACGGGATGCCTAATCCCGGCGCTGGCCTTCCACCCTCTTGATTTCGTCGATGTAGTCGGTGATGGGCTTGATGCACTCCTTGAGCACCGTGATATCAGCACCATCTGGCAAGCTCTTCATCACGGCCGCGAAGTCAAGGTCGGGATTCCAGTACGCCATCTTGGTGAGGACCTTGGTCAGACACTCCGGCAAAGTCATCGGGCCTCCTCGGCCAGCGTGGCCGTCCTGTTGGAGTGGAGATAAGCCAGGGCTCCGAGGACGCCCTCGAAGAATAGGGTCAACTTGGTGTTAACGTTCCCGCTGCGCTCTGGGGCGTACCTCACGTGTGGCATCCCCATGGTGGCCAACTGTGAGGTGACCCTGCCGGCGACCTCCTCCAAACGGCTGATCCATCTGTTCTCGCCCGCCACATAATCCTGGTGGGAGGCGGCCTCGTTCGCCCGCAGCTGCTTCTCCTCCTCCAGGCTCCTGGTCAAGGTCTCCTCCCGAGCTCTGCCCTCCGACAGTGTCTTCTCGAGATCCTCCAGCTTCAGCTTGAGGTCTCTGACGGAGTTTTGCGCTTCGGAGAGCTCCCCAGCCTTGATGATGACCGCTCCTTGCGCCTCCACCAAGGCGCTGTTGAGCGTGCTCTTCTCGTTGGACAGCTTGAGGGCCTGCTCCTTTAGCTCGTCTTGCGCCACCTCCACCTCCCTTACCTTGTCGGCATGGGCCAGAGCCTGGGCATCGAGTGCCTCTTTGTGCCTCTACTCCAGCTCGTGAGTCCGCCGCGCGACAAGGGCCTCAAGCTCCTCATCCTTTCCACGGAGCACTGCGGCAAGCTTCGCCTCACGCGCGGAGAGGTCCTCTTCCTTGGAATCCAAGGTGGCTTGATGTTGGTTCCGGGCGGCCTCGGCCGCGGTAGCGAAGTTTGCCGCCTTTTCCTGGGCCTTCTCGATGTCGGCCATCTTCATGGTGAGCTCTACATTGCGCTCGGCCAATTTCTCCTGAAAGGCCCTCTGCTCCTCGCGAGCCTGGTGAAACCAGGTCTGCGTCTCAGCAACGCGCGCCTTGAAGTCCACCTCTGCGTTTTGCACCGTTGCCATCCTGGACTTGACCTTGTCCAGGCGAGCTCGGTAGAGCACTTGGATCTTCCGGAAATTGGCCCCCATGGTGCGGAAGAGCTGCTCTTTTGGAGAACCGTCGCCACCAACGCCCGGCTCATCAACCACCTCGATCCTAGTGGCGGCAAGCACCTCGCCGTCGAAAACTTCCCCTTCGGCGGGCGCCCGGCTAGACGCCCCTGGGAGGTGGACGAAGAGGTCGTCGCCCACCTTCAGATATCTGCCGGGGCCCGAGGTTGAGGAGGAGGGAGGCTGGTCACCCACCACCTCTTCCTTGGCGGAGGCCTTGCCGGCCTCACTGGCAGGTCCACCGCTGACGCCCCCGGCAGAAGACTCGCCGGTCGCCTTGGCGGCCCCCGCCACGGTGTCCTCGGCAGCATCCTTGGCGGCCTCCTCAGCAATGTTCCCAGCAGCAATATCCACGTCCTCCGTTCTTGTTGAAGGAGGTCCTGGACAGCAACGGGAGCAATGAAGCGAAGAAAAGAGTAAGGGAAAAACAGAGACGAAGGACAGGCGACTCACCAGTGCCAGGCTGTGAAGCAGAAGTCCCCTCTCCGCCAGCATTTGGCGCCATGGTGGAGCCACCAGCGCCCAAGTTCCCCTCTTCCTCCATGGGTGTGGGCTTCGTGCCTGATGCCCTCGCCGGGGACGCCCCCCGCGGCGGCATAGTCGATGGGGGTGGTGTGTTAGGAGTAGCCCTCTGTGGCTCCTCCTACTGCCGCTCCCCTCCTGCAAACCCGGCAAGGTCAGCATCATAGCATCAAGCACCTACCACATGATGAGTAAGAAGAGAATGACGAACTTACGCTGGGTGTTGCACTGGGGGCTGCTGTCCGGGCTGCTCAGCACCACCAGTGGTGTCTTTGAAGCCCCAGCCGGGGGCTGGCTGCTCGCCGAGGTCCTTGCCCTCTTCGCCCTCTAGGCCAACGTCTCTGTCTCCCTACGGAAGCAAAAATGGATCAAGACAAGTGACCCAATTCAAGGAAATGGAAATGACAGTAAGGAACGGAGAACTTACTCGTCATCCGTCTCCTCCTCTTCCACCAGCTTCCTTTTCCTCTCCGGGCTGAGAGGCCTGAGATCAAAAGGGAGCTCATCATCATAATCCGAGTCGACGCCTGGCGGAGGAGGCGAAGGAGGCGGCGGGGTTTGTGTGCGCCCGGATGAGGAAGGGGTCGTTGTCTTCTTCTTCTCAGCGGCCTTCGTCAGCCTCTTGGCTGCCTTGGCCCTCGTGTGGCGCCCAGACCCCTCCAGGGTTAATTGAGGCCGCGCAGCCCTGCCGGGCCAGACCGGCTCACCGGAGCCAGCCCGCCGCGGGACACGCCCTCTTCCCCCGGTTGCCGTCGAGCCCGCCGCCACGCCCTCCTCCAACGACGACTCGTCGGCTGCGTCCTCGACAAGCGGAGCTCCAGTTTCGGCGCTACTGGCCTCCCCAGAAGCCGCCGCCCATCGGGTGAGCTCCTACTCCTCCGCCGCTGTTGCTGCCTTGTCCTCCACGCCTCCGGCGTTGCCGGCCTCCACGGCAAGTTGTGCCTCCCTCGCCCTAGTGGCGATGTAGTCCAGCTCTGCCTGGGTGGTGTCCATGATAAGCCACCGCTCGGCGTCGGCGTTGACATACACCTCGATCAGGGTGTCAAAGAATTGCTGCACATCCTCAACCTTCGGCTCCTTCCAACTCGGGACAGGGCCGTGCGCATTACAGTCCGGCATCATGGCGATGATCTCAGACCGACGCGAATTTTTGCACAACGGGACCACCCCCGCTGGCAGCTTGAAAAATGGCCCCTTGAGAGCCTTGCCGACCTTTGCGGCAGCCCTCGCGGCCTTGCCAGTCCGCTCGACCTCGCCGTCGCGACACACATCAAGCTGGAAAAGCCGCTGACAGAAGTGGGCATGCGCCAGCACTGTGAAGTTGTGATCAAGGCCGGGGCGGAGTCGCATAATGTCAGCCGGGTTCGTAAAGACCCAAGCTGGCCTCCCCTTGGTATGCAACGGGGTGATCCGGCGGCGAATGAAGTCCGCCCCGATCATCTCAAGGGTGAGTCCGGCCTGGGTGAGCCGGAGAGTCCTGGTGGTGGCGACGGTGAGCCTCTCGTCGGCGGCGTCGACATCGCTCCAATCGCTGCCGCGGACCGGCGGCACCCGGCGGACCTTGGAGAATTCCGGCGGGTTTTCATCTTCAATCCAGCACCACTGGCCGCGCCATTCCTCCCACCTCTCCTTTGTGGCACCATCCGGGTACGCCTCCTTGGATCTTGAGATCCAGGTGACGCAACCGGAGACGGCTCCTCCCGGCTGGATTCGAGGGAAGAAGTAATGGCAGAAGAGCGCCATGTTGGGCCGCACCCCGGCAAAGCCTTCACAAAGATGCACAAAGAAAGCCATGCACGCCACCGCATTCGGAGTAAAATCCAAGAGGCGGAAGCTGAAAGTGCGCATAACATCACAGAAGAAATCGGAGAAAGGAGGGCATAAACCGCAAGAGAAGTAATCAACGAAGAAGGGGTACCGATTTAGGGCAGGGTCAGCGCAAGCGGCAGGAATGACGCGCGTCGCCGGGTGTCCCGAATCCTCTCCCCCCGTCTTCACTCCCCATAGGGGCTTGAAGGAGGCCCGGAGCTCTTGAACATCAACCATCAAGGGGAAGAAGAAGGTGGACTTCGTCCGGTCCCCCGACAGCGCACTTGCCGGCGGCTCCACCGCCCCGGCACCCTTAGCCACCCCCTTGCCCTTGGGGAATTTGGGAGCCATGGCGACCAAGAAGTTCAGAGGGCTGAGGAAGGGGGATGGCGAAGCGACAATGGCGGGCGACGGCGGAAGCTACGGAAGGAAGGAAGAGAGGAAACGGCGGCTCTGAGATTGGAAAAGGCACAAGGGAAGAGGAGAAAGTGAGCAGCGTGCCCACGGCTATTCCTTCTTATGGGGGAAAAACGCGGGCCGCCTCCTTTCACATTAACTGTGATGTGACGCATGCCCGCGGGAAGCAACCCCACGCATGCCGCCCACGTCACACATGCCGCGCCACGCGCGGGAGTCGTGGGAAGCGCAGCGCGCGAAGAAACTTACCGTGGTAAAAACAGCCCCGCCTGCCTGCGCACCGTTTCTGGGCCTAGCCCAACGATGCGATTGCGCTTACGTGTGGCTCAGGCCCGGGGGCTCCTGTCGTTGTACAAAAAGAGGGGTACACTTTTTTGTACCCCTATAACTGTGCACGGGCAGTCTGAGCCACGGGCACAACCACACTGAGCAAGGCAAGGGAGGTGAGCCAAGGTAAGGCCGAAGCCCAGGAGAAGCAGAACGACGCCAAGACCAAGACCACAGAGAGCAAAGGGAACGAAGCGGACCCCTCCAGCAAGATCCTTGCCAGGAGGCGGTTTTAGCAAACCCGGCAAGACCCTTGCCGTGGCAGCTCGCCCCACGCCAACAGAGTGAGTCACCCTTGAGTCCACTGCCCCCATGGGGCAAGGATTCGGGAGACATCCCCGTGGTGGCATGCAGATCTTTGTGAAGGCATTCAAGATCAGATACACCCTTTAGAAGATGATGATCCTTGGCGGGATCCCAGCCAAGGAAGACCACAAGACCCCCGGCAAGAGCCTTGCCGGGGATGACAGCAGGCGCCACGGCAATACCCTTGCCGGGGCCCCGGCAAGACCCTTGCCGAGAACACCCGTAGGGCCACCATCAGGCCCACGCCAGTAAAACCTCCACCACCGTTCACATGCAGCTGCCGACCCAACCAGTTGGGCAGGCACCTGCGTGGCGGCGTGCAGATCTTCGTGGAGACCTACCAATGCGCCACCTCAGCTGCCTGCCTGCCTACATGGCACCGCGGGTGCCGTTGGCCAGGGCGCATGTCAACACAAGAGGGAGCGGCGACGGACGAGACAGGGCTCTCCCCCATCCCCGATAAAGCAAGGACACCTGGGCAAGAGGCATTAAATGCGCCTTGCCATGTAATGCGATGGATAACCTCGCATCACTGTTCCCTTTCCACCTCATGTGTGCCACTGTGGCTACCCCTTTCCCTATAAAAGGAGGCCCAAGCCGACCAGGAGAGGGATTCGGCTTTTTGGAGCTCCTCACGCCCCATAGCTAGCTCAAGAACACAGATATACAATCCACCAAAGCAGGAGTAGGGTTTTACGCATCCTCGCGGCCCGAACCTGGATAAACGAACCGTGTGCTACTTGTTAGATCCGCTCTTCTCACGACCCCACGCCCCGCAACCGTAGCAGGGATTCTTGTGATCCCATAGGTGTCGTTCGTCACCAACAGTTCCGTTCCTACTACTTCCGTATGTTGACAGTTGATCTCGGAACCTTGATATTGTGTTGTTGAGTGGTTATGCGACCATTTTTCAGGATGTCTCAAATCTTTTGAGCATTTATAGCTGTTATGCTGTCCAAGTCATCCCAGGTCTCTAACTAGTCTGATGCATTTGCAAATCCCTTCTTCCCGTTTCCGATGTCCTTTTGGGCCAGATTAAGCACACTAACAGTCTGTTGAGGTACTCTACTGCCTCAACATATATGTTGGAGCTATTATTATGACCCTAGGTGTTTTAGGGAGTCACCTAGTAATCTAGCCATATTTTGTGTTCCCGGTGTGATGATTCTGGCCACCATTCCTTGAAAGCATCCCGTGATGCCATTTAGTAGTAGGTATTCTACTCTTGGGTTCTTGACCCAAGATCCACTCTACTTACCTCGTGTTGATAGTGTTGCTCGTACCTTTAGGATATTAGTAATCTTTGCGATAGTCCTCGAGGTTCATGGTATATCCTTCTTCCAAATATCATGAACTGCTTATGGTAGAAGTTCCTCGCGGAACTGACAGGTCACAACTATAGTGCTCTTGATGAGTTCCTGATTCTATATTGTGATTCTGCCAGTTCTACCTTTCGGCATGGGTTATCTGGAAGAAACCTATTGAACTTGGTTCGACATATTAATCTATGCATCCACAACTCAGAAAGATATATGTCCCCTTGAGTTGTTCCTCTTCATTTGTATTTCGACCATCATCTATCAATTGATAGTCAGGAGTAATTGTGCATTCGTGTTTATCAATGCTTATTATTCTTGTGGTCCGTCAAGCCATACTATTCCAGAATGACTAGGAGAAACAAGCTCCAGTACCTCATCTGTTTCTAGGATTGGGTCAAAGCAGTTGTATTCCGCAGATCAAATGATATCAAGCTTTTGATTCTGTTCTACCCGGAAGTATTACCCACTTTATGTCAAGAATATCGTGGGAATTGCACCATCTCTTACGAATTCTTGATGCAGTGATACTTCGCACCATCATCATTCATTTCTCGGTCCTCGGGTTGTTGTAACCAGAATGCCGACAAGTGATTGTGATGTGTAAAATAATACTCCTAGCAACTAGTTGCTTGGTAGTAAATGGACAATATTCTAATTCTTAGCACGTTGGTTATTAAATCATCATCTCTAAGATAGATTGTGCTACCTAGTCCTTATTTCTGGAGCACTCTTCGATCAAGGAGTCAGGATTGTGCCAATCCTTGCTTATTTGATCATATCATCTTGCCTGAGAAGCAAGATTGTTCTCGAGATTAGTAACATATCGGTGGTTCATGATTTTCTGATTATCTTCTCGGAAGTATCACTAGGTTGTCCCCTGACTGTTATGTTGAGCTCGTGATCAAGTTGGTTTCTTGTAAATCACCCCTTCTCCAAGAATCTCTGTTGGATACCCTGAACTGGTTGGTTAAGCTAAACAACGACTTGGAGAGTTGGAAGATGAAAGCTTGTCCGACTTAGTTCAACTCTAAGGGATATCCTTTGTGTGTGTGTTGAAGAAAGATGATATCTTCGTTGATTGATCCTCGTGATCAGTTGTCGGTGCTATTATCTTATCCAATCCTTTGTGTGTGTGTTGAGGAAAGATGATATCTTCGTTGATTGATCCTCGTGATCAGTTGTCGGTGCTATTGTCTTATCCAATCCTTGATTTGAGTATGGGCTATCATCAAATCAAGCCAGAACCAATGATGTCCGTAATGTTGTCTTACTCGTGGTTGATCCCTTGAGCATACACCATTACATCTTTTGGTCTGACCAATGCTATCGCCGTGTTCACATGATGGTGGAAGCCCAGTGATATGGAAATTCCGATGAGTTGCTATTGAGTCCATCAGCAGCATCTTGTCTCCTCCTTGATTCATGTTGAACATCAAGTTAGTGTTGGAAACTTTTGTAAGCATTATCTTCATGTCCCGTTTATGAAATATACATTTGGATGAAAGAAGTGACTTCCTCTAATTCACGTGCATTCAATGTAAGTTGCCGCGGTGGATTCGAGAAAGCTTGTTTTGCTTCCTCTGGAATCATCCCTAGTTAGTCATGCACGTGCGAAGTATACTATGGCTTGAGAGATTAGCTACCTCCATCCCATCGGTATTTCCTAGCACACCAAGCCACTGATTGATTTGTACAAAGAAAAGAAGTGCATGCGCTAATCGTGAAGGAACCGGACGGTTATGCACAAGACTTCGTTATCCCAATGATGGTTCCCAATCAGGACTCGGTAGTGTTTTTATCGTAAGACTACTATGTGATCATCCTTG
Source organism: Triticum dicoccoides (assembly GCF_002162155.2). Taxonomy (NCBI): domain Eukaryota; kingdom Viridiplantae; phylum Streptophyta; class Magnoliopsida; order Poales; family Poaceae; genus Triticum; species Triticum dicoccoides. The sequence goes on along the minus strand of NC_041388.1, from coordinate 448,796,243 downwards.
TCTTGGACAGCGTGTTCACATGTTTGTAGCAGAACCAACTCATGTTTTGGAGTTTGCTACCGTAGTTCATTTCCTGAGAATCTCGCAACATCGTCTTGTCGATTTATGTTGCAAACTTTATTTTCCAGACATGATGTCTGAAATATCCTGTTACCATCCAGATCTGAATCTCAGGCAGATATGATGGCTGGAACATTCCCAACAATTGCATTTTGTTCCTAGCTTGCACCGCCATTGTGCCAATTTCCATGGGCTGCCATTCTCAGCAGTTGTTGTCCAGGATCATCTCCAAAAGTGGTCCTACCATGGGTCCCATCCATTTTCAATGATAAGCGAAAATCATCCATTGCGTTGTCTTCAACAAGGTAGTCCACATCATCCATTCTAGTCAGGGTATGTCATTCTTTCGAACTCCTTCAAACGATTGCTCGAGATTTTCCCTAGGCTGGTATAGAGAATTTTATTGATCTCTGGATCAAAAGTAATTCTTTTTGCCACTTAAGGGATAATTCTACGAGTCATCCTTCTCTAGGGTGTCTCGTTATGGTATCATGGAAACTCAAATCCTTGCTATGTTGACAACCGTTCACCACCCTCTTAGGTGTGGAATTGTTGTCTACCTAGTAAACCCTCGTCATCTGTTCCACTCCACCCCTCTAGATGTGTACTTCGTGTCTCAGCTCGAGAGATGTTTCAATGTCTCACTCCATGAGTTGATCCTGAGTTGTTCGATCTTCGATATGATCAATCCTTCTAGAGTTTTCTCTTTCCTCTCATTGTCATGTTAGTTGGAGTTCTCGGGGCAAGACATCGAGACAATGATGGTGATCGAATCAACGTTCTTATGAAGTGCCACCTGCATCATGAAGATCGTGTTAGTTTGCGTTCCCCCTTCTTTTTTCCCTACGCTTGAATCTCGGGACGAGAATCTTGTTTAGTGGGGGTGAGTTGTCATAGCCCTAGAATTCTGCTTTGTAGTTAGTTGCATCAGTGAGTTGCATCCATGCATCATGTTTTAATTCAAGAAACTGGAATTGAGGGAATTCCGAAAGCCTCAAAATTCAATTAAAAGAAGGGCAAGAACCCTTAAAGTTGCATTCAGTGAAACCAAAATGGCCTTCATTAATGTTTGATATTTTTGGCAAGGGTTTGGGTCTAAACCAAAAATAGTGAACATTTTTAAGGAATCATTTTGGCATTGAATTTAAATCACTATGATATTTGAATTTGAATATATATTCATATTATAAAGAATATATTTTCAAATGCTTTGTTATATTTTATGTTCATTTGGAGAAGTTCTTTGAGTGACATAAAATATTCAGAGAAGTGTTTTGGCATTGTTTGAATTTGCTTGAATTCAAAACAGTAGCAAAAGATTAAATAAAACAAAAACAGAACAGAATAGGAAAAAACGAGAGCTTACCCGGCCCAAACCTACCTGGCGGCCTAGTTGGCTTGCCCAGCCCAGCAGCCTTCCCTCCCTGTCGTCTTCTTCACGCCAGTGGGCAGTGCGCGTGGCCGACGCACGCCGGCACGCCCCCGGCCACCTCCTGCTTGCTGCCTCGCCCCGGACCGACTAGAAACGCCACAGGCCCCCTGAATCCCCTCGGCCTCCCCCTCACTCACTTATCCCCTCCTCGTCTCTTTCTCTCTCCTGCGAACGCCCGACCGCAGTCGTCACCACCGCCGCCGTTTAGCATGGCCACCGAGCTCCCCAGGAGTCGTTTCCGTGCCCCCGTGCTCCGCCCCAACCCCAAGCACCTCTCCGCTGACCAACGCAAGGCCGGACGACCTGAGGACGACGCCGCGACCTTTCTTCCCCATCCATGGCCGCCGGATGCTGCCGTCAAATTCGTCGTTGTCCCTGCCTCCTCGAGCTCCACGACTGGCTCTTTCGAACCGCGGTGAGCTACTGACCATTTCCCCTATGACCCCCTTTGCTTGCTCCCGCCCTCTAGCCATAGCCCCGAGGTCACCCGAGGCTGCCGTTCGCCATGGCCGGCGAGCCCGCGCTCCCAAGCCTCTCTTGCTCGCTCCAGGGGTATCGACACGCTCCTGGTGCCTCCAGGAGGCTGCCTAGCTACTACGTTTGCTCGCTCAAGCACTAGAGCCCCAAACCCGCTCAAGCCCAACTTCGGCCACCGCTTCTGCTCGCCACCGTCACCGCGATACGCCGTTCCCAGCAACCCCGCTTGACCGTTGGATGCGGCCGAGTGCCTGCTTTCCAACGAGAACGACCGCGGCCGAAACCGTCCCCTGTAGCGCTTCCCGCGTCGTCTCCGTCGTCGGCTTTGGTCGCCGCCGACTGAACTCCGGTGAGGCTGACGTGGCGTCGTCATTAGGGGCTAATCACCCCGCTAACTAAACTATGTGCCACTGACAGTGGGCCCCATGCCCTATTTAATCCCAGTTTTGTTTCTGTTTAGGTTAGTTTAAAACCCAGCAGGACCCACATGCCTGAGTTGACCCCGCTGACGTGGCCGTTGACCAGACCCACTTGTCTGTGACACTAAATGTCACTGGTTCACTGACGAGTGGGTCCCATTGGTCAGGTTTGACCTGGACCGTACCCCGTTGACCTGCTGACGTCATGATGATGTCGTGGTATGATTATTTATTTATTTCAGAAAATATCCAAAACTTCTAAAAATCATAGAAATTCAACCGTAGCTCAGAATGAAATAATTTATATATGAAAAATTATCAGAAAAATTCAAGGAATCCATCTGTACCATTTTCACGCAACTTTGAACAATGTTAGTCCTCTGTTTTAGAAAAACAAATAAAGGGCATTTAAATAATCATATATGGAGTTGGAATTTGAATCATGTATTCAAACCAACTTCATTTAAATCATAGCCAGATGCATTAGCTCAAATCACAGCATATTGCCATGTCGTGATCATGCATCATATTGTGGCATTGCATTGATTGTGTTCTTTCTCAGTTGCTGGTGATTGTCCCCTCTCGATAGACGTATTTTGACGATGAGATCGATGACACCGATGAAGTGTTATACTATATTCAGAAGTGCCAGGCAAGCATAACCCCCTTGTTCATTCCGACACAATCCCACTCTCTCGCTCCTGCTCTCTTTTACTGCATTAGGACAACAACGATTCAACTGTTACATGCTGTGGTAGTTGAACCACTTTCCTCTGCATGACCTGTCATTGCCACAGTAAATAGATGAAACCCACTAGCATGAGTAGGAGTTGTTTGAGCCCTAATGTGCCTACTCATTCATGCTTGTTTGTCATGCCTGCTACTGCTTAGAGTTGAGTCAGGTCTGATTCATCGGAGATGAATTGGAATGGCGATGAACATGTCCTACGTGTGTGAGCTAAGTGTGTGAACATGATTTGGTAAAGGTAGCGGTGAGAGGCCATGTAGGAGTACATGGTGGGTTGTCTCATTGAAACCGTCCTCAGGAACTGAGTTATGTGTTTGTGATCCATGAACAGCTACTACCACTCATTGGGATCCTTAATTGACCCTCTCGACTTATTAACTGCCCTAGTCCTCTGTCCAGGAGTTGCAACTAGTTTCTGGTGTTTATAGGATATGTGTTGGTGGCCGTGCATAGCGCTGACCCTAGGGGTGGGCTATGATGCGGTAGATACACCGTGGCACGGTGTACCGGGCGCCCGTTTGGTGTCTCGGGAACCCTGCACACATCGTTTGGGGATGTGAGCGAAACTCCGGCCGGATCTCCTCATGGATGGAAGCCGAATGGGCGATAAACCTGGACTAGAGACTAGTGTGGTTAGTCAGGTCGTGGCCGACACCCTCGCCAGGCTTCCTCTTGAAGGTTGCCGAGATACATGACATGTATATGGTGATAAGTGGTGAGAGCGTGTGTGAAGAAGTACACCCTTGCAGGGTTATCATTATCTATTCGAATAGTCGGATTCCTCGGATATGGAAACGTGGACCCCTTGCATAGTTCATAGACAAGTGAAAGTGGTTATGGATAGCGTTCTCGTAGGGAGACGGGAGCGGATCCATAGTGGTGTATTGATATGGTGAATATGTGGACTCGTGTGCGCCACCTTAAAAGAGTTGCTTGCAGTCGTAGTTCAGGTTAGCCACTGAGTCAAAGCTGGCTTGCTGCAGTTAAACTCCACCACCCCCTTTATTGATACCGATGCATATGTAGATAGTTCTGATGTAAGTCTTGCTGGGTACATTTGTACTCACGTTTACCTATGTTATGTTTTGCAGAGAGACGCCAGTCTCGCTAGTAGTTCCGTGTGGACTTCGACGTTTAGCTTGATACCTCATCTACGATCTTGTGCCCTCGACAGGACCTGGTAGATAGTCAGGCTTCTTAGCCTTTTTCATTTGTAGATGTTTGTACTCAGACATGTTAAGCTTCCGCTTGTGCTTTGATTTGTATGCTATGATTGTTTGGTCATGAGACCCATGTTTGTAATATCTCGCTCCTTAGAGCCTAATGGATAAATACTTGATTCGTAGAGTTATGTTGTGATGCCATGTTGTATTTACACATATCGAGCATATTGTGTGTACGATTGAAATGCTTGGTATGTGTGGGATTCGACAATCTAGTTGTTTATCCTTGGAAGCATCTCTTATGGGGAAATGTAGTCTAGTGCTTCCATGAGCCATAGTAGTCCGCTACAGCCCAGTTCACCGAAATCCTGCTAGCCCAGCACTACTGCTCAGGACACTTGACTGGCCGGCATGTGTTTCACTTTGTTACTGTGTCTGTCCCTACGGGGAAATGTCACGCGGTGACATCCGGAGTCCTGCCTAGCCTGCTACAGCCCGGGTTCTCGGAGTCCTGTTAGCCCAGTGCTACAGCCCGGATTCACACTCTGCTGACCGACATGCTCGATGTGATTCATGTATGCCTCTCCCCATAGGTTGGTGCCGCTTTGGGTTCACGACTAGCCATGTCGGCCCGGGTTCTCTGTCATATGGATGCTGGCGACACTATCATATACGTGAGCCAAAAGGCGCAAACGGTCCCGGGCCATGGTAAGGCGACACCCGTGGGAATACCATGCGTGAGGCCGCAAAGTGATATGAGGTGTTACCGGCTAGATCGATGTGACTTGGAATCGGGGTCCTGACAGCTAGGCTGTCCCAGGAGCTGGAGGAATGCAAGACCCAACTGCGGGTCGCTGTTGCCGCATTGCAGGAACAGAAAAAGCCTCTCGCTGGTAACATTTTAAAGAATGATGGTTACCATATAGTGTGCGGCGTGGCTACAGATCTAACAATAGATTTTGTAGATGAATCCGGAGAAAATCCAGGGGACCAGCATGTTATGCGGCAGCTAGAGGCTGGCAGACGCATGCTGACTGAGGTTAGGTGGGAGAAAAACAATCTCCTAGACGCCAATGTAAAGCTGAACATGGAACTAAAAGACGTTCGGGGCCAGCTTGCAGACTCCGAGAAGGAGAATAAGAGGCTTCGGCGCGGCATTTTCAGTAAGTGCTTGGACGAATCCTTTTAAAGGTATTCGGTGAAGAAGCTGACTAATAGCGTTATGTCTGTAGGTATGCTGACGGGTCATCCCGCGGAGGAAATGCCCGGGTCTGCGGGTGATCTTCTGCCCGAGCTGTCACATCTGCACGAACAAGTTCGGCAGGTGATGCAGGGTGTTGCCCAGGCCTTGTGGCCGTCCGTCTCCCTGCCAGAGGGCGTTGCAGAGCTTTCGGAGAAGCTCAAAGGAGCACGGCGGCGCTTCCGATTATGGAAGATATCAGCCTGCCGACAGGGTGACAGAGAAGCCTGGGCCACGGTGAAGACGCGGTATACCAAAGCAGACCGAAATCACATGGCCGAGGTCGGACCTGTGGGGCCCGACAGAAAATTGATCCCCGTTAGCTTAGTTTATGGGCAAGTAGAATTAGCCGCAAAGTATTCCCAACAGGATTGTAAGCTAGACCGCCTATTGGATGGCATAGAAGAAGAATTTAGTCAGTCTGCATGACTATGTAATTAAAGTGACATGTATAATGCCTTCTAGCCGGATTGTAGATCATTTGTCATTGCGGACCTTTTCGCTTCAGCCTCCGGGCCCAATAGTCTGGAGTGTATCCGAATACCCGCTCAGTTATATAAGAACCGGGGTATGCGTCGAGACCAGGCGTAGGGGTCATTAGTGCTTTATCAGACAAGTGCCCAACTAGTTATGCTATATTACATGGGTAGTAAGAAACATCTTCGAGGGAGAATAGTTCCGTTAAGGGTTCCTTTCCCTGGGTAAGCATGCCCTAAAGTGCATGTCCGGACTGCGATAGGAAACACAGGAAAAACATCTGGGGGCAGATATGAAAAATAAAAATCGTCTTTTGTTCACCGACCGAATATTCCCTTAAGAACGCTAGCTTTCGGCTTCACCCAGTCTGAGGTACACATCCGGCTGACCCGGCAGTAACAATCGCAGAGGTGCTCCCCTTATGCCCTAGCCGAATTAACGGGAATGTTGGGCATAAATACAAGAGCCAGGCAACCCAGCTTGGCCAAAACTTAAGTCATATCGATGCATATAATGGTGAAAAAAGGTACATGCGGAAGTACAACACATGTGTTGGGCATGAAGCCCGGATAAATAATTTAAGCTTCTGTGAAAGAAGCCCCCAGGTATGAAGAGTGCGGCTAGCGCATCTGTAATGTGCAAGCGAGGCACAAGGTGACCCTTGAAGGCCTAGAGGAATAAGAAAAGAAAGGAAAACAAGACAGATAATGTATATGCGAAAAATGGACAAAGGGAGGGGACTAACATAGAGTCCGGTGCTAGGCGTAGAATCTTCGGAGCCTGTCCGCATTCCATGGGTTCGGCTCGAGTCGACTAGTCTATGCATCCTGCAGTCGGTACGCTCCACCGGTCAGAACTTGGTCAATAATGAAGGGACCTTCCCATTTGGGCTCGAGCTTGTTCTTTTTCTTATCCGGCAGGCGTAGAACTAGTTCACCAATGTTATAAGTTTTGGCCCATACTTCTCTGCTTTAGTATCTGCGAGCCTGTTGCTGATATAATGCGGAACGGGCTTTGGCTACGTCGCGCTCCTCCTCCAAGGTGTCCAGACTGTCCTGCCGATCGAGCTCGGCTTCTCTTTATTCGTACATGCGCACTCTAGGTGAGTCATGAATTATGTCACAGGGCAAGACTGCCTCTGCGCCGTACACCATAAAGAAGGGTGTATATCCGGTACTACGATTCGGCGTGGTCCGCAGCCCCCAGAGTACGGAGTCGAGCTCCTCTACCCAGTGCGTGTTAGACTCCATTAAGGAATGCACTAATCTGGGTTTAATGCCGCTCATTATAAGACCATTTGCTCGCTCGACTTGACCGTTGGTTTGTGGGTGATAGACTGAGGCATAATCGAGCTTGATGCCCATTTTGCTACACCAGAGTTTTACCTCGTCAGCCGTGAAGTTCGTGCCATTATCAGTGATGATGCTGTGGGGGACGCCATGGTGTACAACCCCGGATATGAAATCTATCACCGGTCCGGATTCGGCAGTTTTAACCGGTTTGGCCTCTATCCATTTGGTGACTTTATCCACCATGAACAATAAGTAATTTTTCTTGTGGGTTCCCCCTTTAAGGGGTCCAACCATGTCAAGCCCCCAGACCACAAAGGGCCATGTAATGGGGATTCTTTGGAGGGAGGTGGGTGGCATGTGGCTTTGATTTGCAAAGAGCTGGCAACCGGCGCAACGTTGGACAAAGTCATGTGCATCTGCCCGGGCCGTTGGCCAATAGAATCCTGTACGGAAGGCCTTGCTTACAAGAGCCCGAGCTGCAGCGTGATGACCGCTGAGTCTGGCGTGAATTTATGCCAAAAGATTCCGCCCTTCCTCTTCAGAGATGCACCTTTGAAGGACTCCAGTAGTGCTTTTTTTGTACAATTCTCCCTCATGGACCCTGTAGGCCTTGGATCGCCGCACTATGCAGCATGCCTCATTTTGGTCCTCCGGAAGTTCCTGTCTAGTTAGGTAGGCCAGGAATGGTTCTGTCCACGGGACAAAGCTCGGATTTTGGCAGGATTAGCTTCAATACCTCTACTGGAGACAATGAATCCCAGGAGCTTTCCGGCTGGTACGTCGAACACGCATTTTTCCGGATTGAGCTTGATGTCATATGTTCGGAGGTTGTCGAATGTGAGCCTCAATTCGTCTATCAAAGAGTCGACGTGTTTGGTTTTGACGACCACATCGTCTACGTATGCCTCTACTGTTTTGCCGATTTGTTTCTCCAGTCATGTCTGAATCATGCGCTGATATGTTGCGCCGGCGTTTTTGAGCCCAAAAGGCATTGTGTTGAAACAGAAGGGACCGTATGGTGTGATGAATGCCGTTTCGGCTTGGTCGGACTCCGCCATCTTGATTTGGTGGTAACCGAGTATGCGTCGAGGAAACACAATGACTCGTGTCCTGCGGTAGCATCAATGATTTGATCGATGCGTGGGAGGGGGAAGGGATCCTTCGGGCAAGCTTTATTGAGGTCTTTGAAATCGACACAAAGGCGCCAAGATTTGTCCATCTTTGGTACCATCACCAGGTTTGCTAGCTAGTCCGGATGTTTTATTTCTCTGATGAATTCGGCCTCCAATAACTTGGCTAGTTCTTCTCCCATGGCCTGTCTCTTAGGTTCAAAGAAACGCCAAAGAGCTTGCTTGACCGGCTTGAATCCCTTTAGGTTATTGAGGCTATGCTCGGCCAGCCTGCGTGGGATTCATGGCATGTCTGAGGGATGCCAGGCGAATATGTCCCAATTCTCGCGCAGGAACTCTCGTAGTGCGGCGTCCATAGCTGGGTTTAACTGTGCCCCGATGGAGGCTGTTTTTGTAGGGTCCGTTGGGTGGACTTCGAATTTGACTATTTCATTCGCTGGTTTAAAAGAGGTGGACTTGGATCTCTTGTCGAGTATCACGTCGCCCCTGTCCACTGTGGAGCGTGGCGTGGTTAATTCCTCGGCCGAGAGGGCTTCAGATAATGCCTCGAGGGCCAATGCGGCTGTTTTGTTTTCGGCACGGAGTTCTGTGTCTGGATCACCGGCGAGAGTGATGATTCCGTTTGGCCCAGGCATTTTAAGCTTCATGTACCTGTAATGGGGTACGGCTTGGAAGACTATAAATGCCTCCCGTCCTAAAAGAGCGTGATAGCCACTGCTGAACGGGGCCACTTGGAATGTAATTTCTTCGGACCTGTAATTGTCCGACGTGCCGAACACCACATCTAGTGTGATTTTCCCAGCACAGCGTGCTGCCCGACTGGGGATAATTCCTCTAAAGGTTGTGCTACTTTGCTCGATGCGGTTCCAGTCTATTTCCATCTTTTGAAGAGTTTCCTCGTAGATGAGGTTTAGTCCGCTGCCGCCGTCCATGAGTACTTTAGTGAGTCGAAAGCCGTCCACGATTGGACTGAGGACCAGTGCGGCTGGTGCTCAGGCTGTTCGGAATTTAGGTTCATCACTGGCATTGAAGGTAATAGCCGTGTCACTCCATGGATTTATTGCTGCTACGTGGCAGGTTTCGGCCATGCTGCGGAGTGTTCGCTTGCGCCTATTATTTGATGCAAAGGTCTCGAACACTGTTAACACCGTATTGTTATCCACGGGAAAGAAGATCCTCAGCACTTTTGGCCACCTACCGGAGTATCCAACATGCTCTAAGGCTGTGAATTGGTATTATATCCGCTGTGCTATGAATTTTGCAGGGTCCGTTGAGCCATCCCTCCAACACGGTTCCATGCCCTGTAGAGGGTTTTTGCTTTTTGGTAGTTGACCCGAGTGTATTGTGATAATGCACCCTTTTATTTCGGACTGGGTTTGTATTCAGGGCTGGATTATCCCAAAAGTTTGTTTCAGTTTTCCGGGCACTTTCCATCGCACAGTACTTTCGTACTATGGACGCCAAGTCAGCGAAGTGTGCTATCTCACGGTGATTTATGGCGTTAAGGATTCCCTTGTCCGTGCAATTATTGCAGAAAAATGAGATTGCGTCTTCCTCGCGACAGTCCTTAACCTTGTTCATCACAAGGAGGAATCTGACCCAATAGTGATGTACTATTTCCTGGGGCTCTTGGCTGATGTGGGAAAGATCACTTATGTTTGGGTGGGTGGGTGGAATTGAATCCGAACCCTTACCCGATCTGGGATCCAGGGGCCGAGGAGTTTCCAATTTTGGAAGTTCCGGTTCCGGGGTGTTACCCGATAATCCTGCTACGTCTTGAGCTTGCGTTGGTTTTCCCCGAAATAGGAAGGGATGATGCAGCAGAGTAGCGTAAGTATTTCCCTCAAATTTTTTAGAACCAAGGTATCAATCTAGTAGGAGCCCACGCTCAAGTCCCTCGTACCTGCACAAAGCGATAGCTACTCGCAACCAACGCGATTAGGGGTTGTCAAGCCCTTCACGATCACTTACGAGAGTGATATCTAATAGATATAATATTTTTTATATTTTTGATATAAAGATGCAAAGTAAAAAGTAAAGGCAAAGTAAATAGCAAAACAATATAAAAGTGATGGAGATTGATATGATGAGAATAGACCCGGGGGCCATAGGTTTCACTAGTGGCTTCTCTCAAGAGCATAAGTATTCTACAGTGGGTGAACAAATTACTATTGAGCAATTGATAGAATTGTGCATAATTATGAGAATATATAGGCATGATCATGTATATAGGCATCACGTCCGTGACAAGTAGATCGAAACGATTCTGCATCTACTACTATTACTCCACCCATCGACCGCTATCCAGCATGCATCTAGAGTATTAAGTTAAAAACAGAGTAACGCCTTAAGCAAGATGACATGATGTAGAGAGATAAATTCATGCAATATGAAATAAACCCCATCTTGTTATCCTCGATGGCAACGATACAATACGTGCCTTGCTGCCCCTTCTGTCACTGGGTAAGGACACCGCAAGATTGGACCCAAAGCTAAGCACTTCTCCCATGGAAAGAACTACCAATCTAGTTGGCCAAACCAAACGGATAATTCGAAGAGACTTGCAAAGATAACCAATCATACATAAAAGAATTCAGAGAAGATTCAAATATTATTCATAGATAGACTTGATCATAAACCCACAATTCATCGGTCTCAACAAACACACCGCAAAAAGAATATTACATCGAATAGATCTCCATGAGAGAGGGGGAGAACTTTGTATTGAGATTCAAAGAGAGAGAAGAAGCCATCTAGCTACTAACTATGGACCCGAAGGTCTAAGGTAAACTACTCACACTTCATCGGAGAGGCTATGATGATGTAGAAGCCCTCCGTGATGACGGCCCTCTTCCGGCGGAGCTCCCGAACAGGCCCCAAGATGGGATCTCGTGGATACAGAAAGTTGCGGCAGTGGAATTAGGTTTTTGGCTCCTGTTCTGATCGTTTGGGGGTACGTATGTATATATAGGAGGAAAAAGTATGCCGGAGGAGAAACGAGGGGACCACGAGGTAGGGGGGGCGCCCCCACCCTCGTGACCGCTTCTATTGTTCCTTGGAGCAGGGTCCAAGTCTCTTGGATCACGTTCGGTGAGAAAATCATGTTCCCGAAGATTTTATTCCGTTTTGGACTCCGTTTGATATTCCGTTTCTTCGAAACACTGAAATAGGCAAAACCCAGCAATTCTGGGCTGGGCCTCCGGTCAATAGGTTAGTCCCAAAAATAATATAAAAGTGGAAAATAAAGCCCAATATAGTCCAAAACAGTAGATAATATAGCATGGAGCAATCAAAAATTATAGATACATTGGAGACGTATCAAATCCTGGTCCGCTGCCTCACTCTAAGTTCAGGGATTGGATGTTGTCCTCCCGCGAACGGGCGTCCGGCTCGGAGAGCTCGGGAATCCGTACATAGTTGGTCCTCAAGATAGAGGAAAGGTCGCCACATTGTTCCTCCACCACTGCAATATGATGGGTGACCGGTGGAGAGTTAATCTCCCATTGGTCTGGTTTAAGCCCAATCTGATCATAGTTCGTACCGACTCCCGAGGCGGCGATGCGATCCAAGAGCTCGGTTAAGGAGGCAAGCTCCATTGGATCCATCGGTTCGGCGAGTGCCGATTTGACATGGAGGCTATTTTCAATGACCCGAGAAGTCATCGTCGGCACGGCGGCCGAACAGGCGGTCATGATGAACCCGCCTAGCCGGAGAGTTTGGCCGACAGCCAAAGCTCCCCCAACAGTAGTACCATCTTAAAGACGAGACGAGACATCCTTCCTTCTGGCGACGGCACAGAGAAACTCTCAATGAAAGCACCAATGTCGGTGTCAAAACCGGCGGATCTCGGGTAGGGGGTCCCGAACTGTGCGTCTAAGGCGGATGGTAATAGGAGGCAGGGGACACGATGTTTTACCCAGGTTCGGGCCCTCCTGGTGGAGGTAAAACCCTACGTCCTGCTTGATTAATATTGATGATATGGGTAGTACAAGAGTAGATCTACCACGAGATCAGAGAGTCTAAACCCCAGAAGCTAGCCTATGGTATGATTGTATGTTGTCCTATGGACTAAAACCCTCTGGTTAATATAGACACCAGAGGGGGCTCGAGTTACACAAGGTTGGTTACAAGGGAGGAGATATACATATCCGTATTGCCTAAGCTTGCCTTCCACGCCAAGTAGAGTCCCATCCAGACACGAGACGAAGTCTTCAATCTTGTATCTTCATAGTCCAACAGTCCGGCCAAAGGATATAATCCGGCTGTCCGGAGACCTCCTAATCCAGGACTCCCTCAGTACCCCTACTAAAATGTGGATTAGTCCGCCCTCTACTCATTTCACTCCTCTCCTTTAACACAGGCGAGTTCTGGATTGGAGGGTTTGGAGGATAATAAATGCTGATTAACTTGATTTTAGCCTTTTTAGTATTTGGATCCAAGCATGGGTGAGGCTAGCATGTTTTAGTCCCACTACTTTTAGTCATGGGACTAAAACGTATCCAAGCACCCTCTTAGTTTTATTTGAGGGGTGGGTTGTGTTGGACACCATTATTGTGACTAGCCTTTTTAATAGTACTATATGCATAATTTGGCGACGAGCGCTCTCTATATGTACCACCTTTTTTTAATTTCAAGTTTTGCTCCATGGCACAATCCCTCGATACTACTAATGTACAAAAGTATACATTTTTTAAAAGGCTAGAGGGCGGGGCAGTCTAGCTTGGTCGGTTTCACGAGAGGCGAGGGCCTTTGTGATTTGACAGCTCATTATTGCTGGAAGGCGGGGCCTTGTGATTTGACTGCTCGTATAAATGCGCCGACGACCTGCTCGAGGAGGAGCAAAGAACCGTGCGGTATACTCAAGTTTTCCACTGGAGTAGTACTGTGACGGAGGAGCACGAAACACGGCAGCCCAGTGCCATATGGCGATAAAAATGATCTAATTTGCTAGTCATCTCACTGTTAGCATTGTTCTATTCATTCCCTCAAAAAAACCATTGTTCTATTCATGCCTCGCAGAGAACGTGACACGTGCGGCGAAACACCCGAAGCAAAAGATGAAACACAAGAGCAAAAGAAGAAGGAATATTATCACCCCAAATGATCTAATTCACCGCGGAGTTGTAACTGCTTCTTCATTGCCTCCACGACCTCCATCTCCTTGCGCGTCTCCTCCGCCATCTTCTTCATTCTGTCCATGACATGGGATTTCTCGACGCGAGTCTTCATCATCTGTTCCACGGCCGCATTACGTACCTTGACAGCAGCCGGGTGCTCGATGCGGAGCTTCGGCAACTCCTCCTTCTGTTCCATGACGAGGGCCTGCAGCATCTTCATCGAGGAACTACTATTCTCATGCAGCTTCTTCCAGCCGGCGTTCTTCTCCTTCAACAGGTCGATCTCATGGCAGAGCTTCGCCTTGTCCTCCTGAAGTCGCAGGATTTCGCCGGTCGCCTTCTTCTCCGAGGCAATGCTCTTCTTCAGCAGCATCACCAAGCCAGCGGTCAACTCCCCCTGTTGATTGAGCTCAGCGGGCATGTCGTCGAGGCTCTCCTTTAGCAACTCCATCAAGCCTTGGATGAACTCCTTCTGCTTATTGAGCTGATCGGGCATGCCGTCGAGGGATAACGACTCCAGCTCCGCCGGCTCGGCATGTTCGCCTCCACGGCTAGGGCACTCCTGGGAGCCATCGCCTGCCCATGAGAGATCTTTCGAGGTCTCTGCGTGGCGGCAAGCCCTCTCTTTTTTTCTGCAGCCTTGGATGCCGCTCCCTTGTTACGAATATTTCTCGACCTAGAGCTCTGCTCACCGGCCATGGCAACGACGGACGAAGAAGAAGCACTTATGAGGAGGAAAGGTAGAGCAATTTTCGGTTAGGTAGTTCCCATTTTTATAACCTAAGTACTAGCACTAGTACTAATACCTGCATAGTGGGAACACGTTCAGGTTTGGTACGTACTAGTAGGTGTGAGCAGGCTTTCGAATGTGATGGGAACAAGGTAAAGATTAATTGATGGTTTTGGTTTCGAGGCCCGAAACGGCTCCCGGTGAGTTTAGCGGAACATAAATTTCAAGTACTACACTGCTCAAATGCGTAAATATTATGTTACTGTCAAAAATTGGCACAAAATACAAAGGAGACCAATGGAAGTACTACTAGAAACCCAGGATTTAACTACTCGCATGCGCGCAGTGGAGTAACAATGTCTTTCTTCCGCCCTCACGTCCACTCAATTTGCATGCGCTATATTAATTGACCATCAATGAAGTGAACGACTTTACACGCGTCAAATTATCACATTGGGTGGATCTTGGTACAAAATTGCGTCCGCCCGTGTACCCGCGTGTGCGTGCGAGGGAATGAGTGCGTGCGTGGCGTGCATGCACATCTTCGCTTCGTGCATGTACCGCCAGTATGGCGCAGGGAGGACGAGTACATTCTTCTGGAACCAACAGCACGTCACTGTGATCAATCCACACAAGGAGGTCGCGACAACGCCTCCACATGTGCCATGTGGCTTCATGAACTGTAAGAGAGACACTGTGTAGCGTGCCATTCGTATTCTAATTTACGTGTTTTGCACATACTCGAAGTACTTGCAAGGTACACATGCATTGCACGCATCAGATTTTGCAACCAAATTATGAATAAATACCACACTATAGCATGTAAGCTCTGAGTCATATATGCCTGATGTAGCCCTTCGTTTAATTCTTATAGTTCATCTCATTCAAAATCAATTAGTTTTTATAAAAAAACTAAGAACGCGGGAATAGGAAAAACATGGGATTATAGTGGAATGTCGTCTTGAATCCTACAAGATTGTAGGAGTGTTTGATTGTGCATAGAAAAAACGCAGAATTCTTTCAAAGAGGTTTGAGTGGATGGGATGTTTCCTATGAAATCTAGTGCAAATGAATCATATGGAAAAATTCCTATGGTTTACAATCCTACGAATTAAACAACCAAGGTAGGAAAAATTCGTAATGATTAGAATCCTCCAAAATTCCTTTGAGAATCCTTTGAATCAAAGAGGCCCTTAATCTATTTTATGATTCATGGAATTGTGCATTGTAAAGCATAAAGTAAAAACAAACAATGGCAATTCAACTAGAAAAAAAGTTTGGGCAGTTATGATACGGAAGATTCTAGAACAAAAGAGAACCACTATTTTTTTAAGGTTTGTGCATTATGCTTAAGTTCAACCATGGAGTCTGCTAGATTGTACATGTGGAAAAATCCGGTGGGGGCTAGAAGATGGTGCGAGGGGCCGAGTGGAGGGGGACTATGAAGGAATGCACAAATGCGAGATCGATATTTAGAGAGAGGGGGCGAACACATGCGCTGTTGCACGCAGTGGCGGAGACATGAAAAATAAATGAGCTAGGGGACCAAGCATTGCTAATCCTTTACGAGGAGGGTCAATTCATGAACTTAAACCATTTTTAGCAGCAATTCTCTAATGATCACATTCATATTAGCCTTGATATATAGTGATGTTAGGGGGGAGGGGGCAGGGCCCTTACTGCCCCTGTCTTCGCCATTGTGCATGCGTTTGAGAGATGAAGTGGAAGGCATGGATGATGAGAGGGGGATGTTGGATATATAATTAATGTGGGTGTATTAGCTATATATGTTAATCCTATATAGAGAGGTATAGATTGATCGATGTGGACGTGCGAAAGAGGGTGAGACCTCACTGGATATATCGATTGATCGGTTTGTGTGGAAAACTATGAAAGACCAAGCTATATACACACATACATAGAGGAACATCGATCGTTGCACATGCACGCATGAGAGATAAAGAATGCCCGATATGATGGAGACAGGGATGTGTGTGGGTGTGTGCCTTCATGGGAGACCGACCTGAAAAAAAATATTGCATGCGTGCGATGGATAATGCCGACTGGTAGTGTGTGTTCATGCATGCACGAGAGAAAGTTAGTGGTACAATTATAAAGAGAAGACTACTGTGTGGGTGTAAAAGAATAGGTTAGGTCATAATCAATGTAAAGTTGAATTCAAATATTTGAATAAGAGATCCTGATGTTTGAAACCCATGCATGCATGAATATAACGGAGATCTGCGCGGTGTGGTTTGGAAACGAGCATGTTGTAATGTATACACGTTGAACAAGGTCAGACTGATTTGAATTTGAGATACCGATGGCAGACATCATTTGGCCATGTCGCATCCGTGCATGGACACACTATTCTAATTGGAGATGATGGGCGGCTTTCGCATCACATATCTATATCTATACCCCTATATATATATTTTATTTTATTTTTTTATATTGTGTGCAGGTAACTTTAACTTTGAAAGATGGTCGTTGGATGAGGCGAATCCGATGGTACAGAGATGGCAAATTTGAGCACTACTGGCCGTTGGATATCATCTAGATTCCACCAGATCTCGCCACATGTATAATCTAGAAGACTCCATGGTTGAACTTAAGCATAATGCACAAACATCAAAACACAAGCACTTCTTATTTGTTCTGGAATCTTCCGTATCAGAATTTCCCAAATGTTTTTCTACATGATTTGCCATTATTTGTTTTTACTTTATGTCTTACGACGCACAATTCCATGAATCTTAAAATAGATTAGCTTTCTTATAAAAACTAGATGATTTTGAATGAAATGAACTATAAGAATTAAATGAACATCTACATCATGCATATATGACTCAAAGCTTGCATGCTATAATGTGGTATTTATTCATAATTTGGTTGCCAAATCTCATGCGTGCAATGCACGTGTACCTTACTCTAGTCTAAATGGTGTTTGTGTGTGTGTTGTGCGTGTTGAGGTGCAAATTGTCTTTTTTTGATACACGTTAAGCTTGTTCTTCCGAAATTTCAAGACGCGCCTTGGTATGACGAAAATTCAAGCTAGCGTCTCTGTCTATCGTGCTGCGAAACTCCTGCCTCTTCAACCCATGCCTTGTTAGCTCGAAATATTTAAGATATATCTTTGTCTCGTTGTGCTCTGACAACTCCCTCCATCTCAACCCGCGCCTTGCTATTCCGAAATTACAACGCACGCGAAAACTCCCACCTCCTGTGAAATCCCGACACGCGAAATGCCCGTGGTACCCCTGAACCGAAAGAACCGCCTCAAATCAGTGGGGGTACTTTCGTAACTTACCCCACATTTCGGACAAGTGCGTCTCTAAGCCATGGCTCCCCACTGCCATCCCATCCGCCCACCCATTCGTACACGGAGGCCGCGAAAACCCGCGATGAAACCCCACACCCTGCTCCGGCCGCCACCCAGCCGTAGCTTCTTCCCCAACAACGTTGTCCACAGCAACACCTCGACATCCCTAATCCACCGTACCGGATGAGGATCCGTCGTTGATCTAATCGTCCCGTCGGTTTAGCCACCCCGTCCTCCACCTCCAAGGAGCTGCCCCGACGTTCCCCTCGTCTTTCGCGCCACCTCCATTCCCACACCGCCGTCTTCACCTGCACCACCGGAAGAGCATCATCATCATTGTTTCCTCAGATGAAGCTGCGGCCTAATCGGCGCCACCAAAGAGGTTGTACACTAATCGCCGCATTTTCTTCTTGATTCGATCTCACGGTGCTGCCGGCACTCGGTCCCGAGCCGACACGGCGCGGCTCCATCCATGGTGGCATCGCCAACCACTTCCTCCACGGTGTCTCTCCCTCAGCGGCGACGTCCACATTAGTAGGAGTTGCTGTTGCTTTAGCTCTCGCTCGCACTGCTGCTCTGCTCTTGCTCTTGCTTGCGATGCTGCTTCAATTTAGCTACACTTCAGTCAACTGAATCGACTTTTGGGTCAGTCGATTTTCAGGGGGTGGGGGGGCTCGCCGGGTTGAAGGAAGAACTAGCCGCAGCGGG
>NC_041388.1:448728255-448777346 GCF_002162155.2 Triticum dicoccoides | reverse complement strand
GAGGTACTCCACTATCTATCTTAGGGTTCAGGATGGGGGCGGTGGTCGCTGGCGGTGGCGGGGCGTTGGCGGGGCGGTGGCGTGGGGATCGCCGGAGAAAAAGCTCGGCACAGGGGGGGCTAGAGGGATGGCCAGGGCAGCGGCGGACCGGCGGTGGGGAGTGTTTTCGAGGCGGGAGGGGCGGCTTACCGCCGGCCGCGGGCGGCGGGGGGCTACTGTTTGGCCGGTGGTGGCTAGCGGCTCAGGGGGGTGGAGGTTGAAGATGAACCGCAGGCCCTTGATTTCAAATCCAACGGCTGCAAAATCGACTGACCAGAGATGAAAAAGTCAGTCGACCGACGTGTAGCCTCACCTTGCTAGTGTGTTCAGTTTCGACAGCAAAATTCAGTTTCGACAGTTAAGTTCAGTTTCGACAGTTAAGTTCAGTTTTGACAGTTAAATTCAGTTTCGATAGTTAAGTTCAGAGATGAGCGGCTAATGTATTTTACATCTAGCACTTTGTGGTTATGTATTTTACGTCATGTATTGGAGATGCTATTAGAATTCCACTCAGGTTAACGTTGTTCGTTGTCCACAGTTTTGACAGTAAAATTCAGTTTCGATAGCAAAATTCAGTTTCCACAGTCAAGTTCAGTTTCGACAGTTAAGTTCAGAGATGAGCGGCTGATGTATTTTACATCTAGCACTTTGTGGTTATGTATTTTACGCCATCTATTGGAGATGCTATTAGAATTCCACTCAGGTTAACGTTGTCTCTCTTGTCCTGCTTCAGCCTCGGCGTCGTACAACTCACTGGAGCTGCTCCAATGACGAAACCTTCCATCATAGCGGAGCAATACCTCGGGCTCCATCTCCAGACGCCTAAGATCTTCTTCCCCTCGTCCGATAGCCAAGTCAGATGGAGCATCCTCACCGGCCAACCCAATCACGCTGAGATCGACATGGCTTCGCCAAAGAGGTTGTACACTTGTTGCATATCTTTTTTACTCTACATGTTATATATATTGTCCACTGAGCACACGGAGTAACGGGAAATACGATTATTTTATCCTACTATATGACAAGCAGTGAGGTACCAGGCAACTTAGCTATCCATGATGGACTCTCTTGAATGCCATCATTATTTATCTCTGCGCGTTTGAGCTGTGCATTTGTCGATAGCCCTCGGAGTTTAGCTAGTAGGGCAGTGGCCTGAGTCCAAAGTAATAGAAGTAGCACAAAAACATTTTTTAGTGTAGGCTTTTCCTTGCTCAAGCCTGCCTACTAGAATCGCCAGTGCTTGAAAGGAATGGAGCAAAGGAAAACTGTAGGATTTGTTCCTTTAGTGTCTCCTTGAAAGAAAAACCATAGGAATTTTAATTTCCACTTGTCCTCCTTTTCAAAATCCTATTCATGAAGCACAAGACTAAGAGATAGTAGCATAATAGCATTATAACCGTACATTTTCTTGTGGTTTGACTTAATCTAACCATGCTTCTTTGCGTCCTGTGATCTTCCAATTCTAGTGAACCAAACACCTAGATTGGCAGAAATCCTGTGTTTTTAAATTCTCTGTTTTGCACGTGCATTCCTATCCTATTCTTGTCTATTTCCTATCCCTTCATTGTTAGAATCCTCAAATTCAAACAAGCCCTTACTCAATTACTTCTGTTACAGATATGTGTCAAACAAAACCTTGTGTGGTTTGTCCTGCTCCTGCGGCGCTGTGTTCCACCCCAGCTCAGCTGCTCCAACGACGGAAGGGTTCACCACAGCAGGGATCCGCTCTCCAGATTGTCTTTCACCACCTCAGATATTCTTCCCCGCCGCCGTCAGCCACCGCAACTGCATTACCATCATCAACTGGGCAGATGACCTTGAGGACTACACGGGTCCGCAAGAGAGGTCGCACTCTTCCGTGTCTTCTTACGTTATGCGTCGCTTAATATGATGACATGCTACATTATCGTCGTGTTCACCTATTAGACTCCGAGTTAGGTCCAAACTAATGTTGAATCTTGAGTTTTTAAATGGTTCTGGGGTACATATTGGCGCAGCAATCAGTACTATCTGGTTAATCTCCGATGTCTACTATGAGTTTCATGTTGGGTGCAAACAAACATTAAAGGAGCCATTATCTATATTTTTTAACTAAAGCTATTATCTGCCTACCATCATTAGTTTTCGGTCTATCCACAGTTTGCGACCATCACTCTGGACTTGTGCATGCACTACTTACATAATCTCACTATGTTTTATTCCTATGCATGCCAGTTATTGTACACAATGGAACTGATCATGTAGAGCAAAAGAGACGAGCCTTGCGTGGCAATAAAATTTCATATAGACGTCATTCCATGGTGGGCGCAAAGGCAGCCCCCCTCCACCCATTTCGGATCGTAATCAAGAGGAAGATAACAGTTCTGAGAGGGATTCAGAAGGAGAAGACCACTCCTATTTACCCCATGAGGTCTTCGCTCTAACTTGGCATGCTGATGTTGGTAATATCATGCATATGGTGTCGTGCATTGCTTACTGTATACATTAAACATTAAAGATGTCATCTGCTTAGTTTAGACATGCTTTGTGTCAATGCCATCTGTTTAGTTTCTTTATCGTATATGTGAATCATGCAATACCATCTTGTCTAGCCAGGCATCATATATGTGAAGTTTGCAATGCCACCCTGGTTAGCCAGTCATCTTATATGTGAATTATATCATGCCATCATTTTTTATTACGTGTTAAATTTGTCAACAATTTTAGTACATTCAATTATTCTTCCTGTGCATCAGCCATTCGGCACGGTCATGGAAAAATCTGGAGTGGAAACAAGGTCTTTAGAGCAGATAATGCTATCTGATGAAGCGCATGTCTTGCTGGTTACCG
The DNA here is from genome assembly GCF_002162155.2 of Triticum dicoccoides. Classification (NCBI taxonomy): domain Eukaryota; kingdom Viridiplantae; phylum Streptophyta; class Magnoliopsida; order Poales; family Poaceae; genus Triticum; species Triticum dicoccoides. The sequence continues at coordinate 448,774,478 of NC_041388.1, read as the reverse complement.
ATAGCTCCTCAAAGGAGGATTCAGAGACAGATGACCAGTCATATTCCCTCCCCCCCCCCACCCCGAGGTGCATGCCCTAACTTGGCAGGGTTATGTTGCTCATATCGTGCGTATGGTATCTTGCATTGCTATGTCATTTGCTTAGTTTAGACATGCTTTGTGTGAATGCCACATGTTTAGTGTCTAATTACCATATATGTGAATTATGCAATGCCATCTTGTTGCAAGACATTATATATGTATATATGTGAATTATGCAATGTTATCTTGTTGCAAGGCATTATGTATGCGAATTATGCAATGCCATGCTGTCTAGGCAAGCGTCATATATGTGAATTATATCATGCCGTCCTTTTTTTGTATTTCTCATTGCTTTTGGTGACAATGTTTGTATATTCAACTGCTCTTCCTGTGCATCAGCCATTTGAATTGGTAATGGAGAAATCTGGAGTGAAAACAAGGTCTTTAGAGCAGACAATGCTACCTGCTGAAGCAGATATCTTGCTGGCTACAGATAGCTCTTAAGAGGAGGATTCAGAGGCAGATGACCAGTCCTGTTATCCCCCTGAGGTGCATGCTCAAACTTGGAAGGGCTATATTACTCATATAATGCATATGTTGTATTGCAATGCTTAGTTTTTACGTCATATACACAATATTGAATGCCATCTCCTTAGTTGACACATCATATATGCGATTGCCCTCTGCTCACTTCCTTAGTATATAAATCATATATTTGAATTATGGCATGCCATGATGTTTACATAGACAGCATGTATCTGAATTATGGCATTCCAACCGATTTTCTAAAGACATAATATAGTTATATCATTTCATCCTGTTTACATAGTCATCATATTTTAAATTATGTCATTCTATCCGTGAATTATATCATGCCATCATGTTTCCATCGACGGCATGTTTGTGATTTATTGCATGCCAACCACTTTAATAGACACATCGTATCGTTATATCATGTCATCCTGTTTACATAGTCATCATATTTTGAAGTTTGTCATTCTATCATGTTTAGTTAGCCATCATACATGTGAAATTGTGTGATGCTATCATGTTTAATTAGCCATCATATATGTGAAATTATGTCCTGATATTCTGTTTACTTAGACAACATAAATGTGAATTATTTCATGCCCTGTTTTCTTCCCTACTATCCACTGCACCTGTCTATCTTACAATGTTTGTACATTCAATTACTTTTCTTGTTTATCAGCCATTTCAATTGGAGGGAGTGATGGCAGTCTCTGTGGGAGTAAAAACACTGTCTTCAGAAAAGATCGTGCTACCTGTCGATGCAGATAGAACCACGGTTGTACTTGCCCAAGAACCAGCCCCATCACACATAACCCACACTCATGCAGATTGTACCCCTACCCAGTTGGACAGAGAACCAGCTACACCCCTTCCAACCCCAACCCCAGCAGATAGACACCCAGTTCCCGTTGACACAGCACCGTCTCCACCACAGAGCACCCAAACACGAGCAGTTAGTAAGGCAACTGCAGTGCCCAAATCACGAGGACCACCACTCCGAACCCGAAGTCAATGCTTAAAGCAGAAGAAGAATTGTTCTCAGGTCAGGTTCCATAGCTATGGTTCATACTACTTTGCTCTTACATCACTGTATTTACTGATACCAACTAATTTCAAATTTGAAGGATGCAATTGAAACTCCAATGGCGCAACAGGTATGTTTTAAACCTGTTTCTTCAATGTGTTTGGTTGTTTGCTGTTGTAACTTGTTGTATGTTGATTTTAGTTTCAATTGAATAAACATTTATGTTCTCATGCCATGCACATTACAAGTGTTGTTATTGCTGTGTAGTTTCCCACACTTATATTCTGTCTATGCTGCTTTGTCTTAAATAGATATGATTCGAACTGTATCTATCTTGATTTGGCAACATAAATTAGAATGATATAGACCATACAGTGACCAAACTACATAGATATATGTTTGTTCCATGATGTTATCATGTCCACCTTACTACTGAACTCGTTTACCAAAATGAGTTTCATATACTACATTGTAAACCTGAGATGTGTTTGTTTGTTTCTCTTTTAGAACACGGATAAAATATTGGAGAAGAGTACCCTGTTATGCAATGGTAAAGGAAGTAATGCAGATAAGGTTCAAGATAGTGAGACATCCATGTTGGTCTCCAAGAAAGCTGATAAAAACTATATTGAAGACACTGAGACAACCCCAAAGTCCTGTCTTGATGTAGTGTTCGAGTTACTGGCTACCACTGCTGGCACCAGCTCTTCGAACTCGTTTCCTAAATCAGTTCGGCTTCTTGAGTCTCAACTTCAAGTTGAAAGACATCGATCAGATGTTATGCGACAGGAAGCCGAAGGACTGAGGAAGTCCCTGCAGAATTCAGATGCATACTTTCTGGTGCAACAACAAGCGCTGGAGGACTTAAGCGCCAAACAAGAGAAAGTTAATAAGCTTGCTAAGCATCTTGCCAGCATTATGGGTACCCAGGATATTGTTTCTTGAGCTCTTCTGAAGTGGTTTCAGTTCTGGACTTGTTTTGCTGCAGCGTTTATATGCTGTTGTGTTCCCTATATTTGCACTCGTGGCAAACTTTGATGCCCAGTGGATGTAATATGTGTAATAGCCGTGATAGCCTAGTGTAAGTTGCTTTCTTATTTATTTCCTTGTTGTCTTGTTTATTTGTTTGCTTGTAGTCACTGCAGTTCTTTTTCTGTGGTTTGCTAGTGGCTGCAATAACCTATTTTTTTAAACTAGGCCACAATAACCATGGGCTAATATTTACTGTAGTGACACTAGGCCTCCTACGGGCCATAGAAACAGTGGGCCTTCTACGGGCCGTAGAAACAATGGGCCTTCTACGGGCTGTATCATCAATGGGCCTTATACGGGCCGTATGATCGATTGGCCAAACATGGGCCAAATAGAATGCATTCTGGCCGTAAACGCGCTAGAGTTGGAATCGTCCGTGCATGGGTCGACCATAACGGGCCATCGTTAATAGGCCGTATTTGATGACGCTATGAAAACGGCCCAACGTATTAACGGACCACAAACGGGCCGACTGTAACCACGGGCTGAATTTGTCCCACAAGCAGAAAATGACAGTAATAGGCCGTAAGTAAACGAATGATGGAAAATAGCCCAAGAATAAATGGGCTCTGAGAAGGCCGAAAGATAACATGGGCTGGAAACGGCCCAACGGAATAACGGGCCGTTAATGGGTGTAAAGTGATACACTATTCTTTATGGGCCAGTTTCACCATGGGTCGTTAATGGGTGTAAAGTGATACACTGTTCATTACGGGCCAGTTTCACCACGGGTCGTTAATAGGCCAAGAGTTACATAGGGCCTCATATGGGCCGAAAGACGTCATGGGCCATACATGGGCCAGAAGTGAAAACAGGCTGGAATCATATTGGATGGCCCAGATGACGCTACTGGGCCTAATTCGAATAGGGCATAACGGGCCTTGGGTTAGCGGGCTGTAAATGGGCTATATGCGAACAGGTCGTCAACAGGCTTTCCATGGGTCGACCCTGTAACATCCCAAATTTTCAATTTGGAATGTTATACACTAGATCATCATTGCATATCATATTTTATTGCATTTTGGTTTATCCTAGAAATTCTACACGACTCAAGGACCCTCGGAGAGAGTTGGGGATTTCGTTGTTTTCATATTTGAGTTTTCTCAAATTTTGAAAATAGAATCATTTGATTTTATTTATTTTATCTTCAACTATTTCTATTATCAAACTATGAGAGAGGGAATAAAATGACTTCCCCAAAACAAAGAAATATTGAGGATTTAATAATAAAGTCAAATAAGATTCTATTTTGGTTTTATTTGCCATTTTATTTGAATTTAGGAAAAATGCGCGTTTTTCAAATTTGCTTTTAGGCCCCAAATAAATGTTCATACTGTGCGGCTTGATTTATAAGTCAGGGAAAATTTATTTCGGGATTTTTGGAGTCCGTTTAGTATTCCTTTTTTTTCTGAGCATAATTATTTTAAAAAAAAATGACGAACCGACTTCGGGCCGTATCCGGCCAGGACTCCCTGGCCGAGGCCTTTAAGTACCGCCGCCCCGGGCCGCCCCAGCCCACCACCGCGCCCCGCCCGAAACCCTAGCGCCAGGAGCCGCCGCCGCCGCCGCCCCGCCATCGCCGGAGTTCGCCGCCGACGAGGTCGAGCTACCCGCCGGTTTTTTTAGAAAACACTTAGGTTTTCACCGGTTTTTTCGGTTTTTTTATTCGTTTTTTTAGATAGATCGTTTTTTCGGTTTAGTTAGTTAGCGAGCGTTCGCTCGTTCGTTCGTTTAAACGAACGCGTTCTTCGTTTAGTTCCAGATAACGAACGTTCGTTCGTTAATCTGTTTGTCGCTTTTCTTTTCTCGGATTAAATCCGTGATTTTTCTGATCGCGATTCCTGATCTGATTTTCATTCTAGTATAAGTTTTCGCTCGTTTACCGGAATCAGGCGATTCAAGTGCCTGGAGTTTCGTCTCGAAACCCTCTTTCCGTTTAACCAAATCAAACAAGTTTTCGCCCCTGTATAAATTGCCCTAGATCCAGAATAGTAAACGAAGCCTGTTTCATTTGTCATTTGTCTTTCGTTGCTTCGTTTGATATGGTTCTTTTTGCCAACCAGAGTTCTTAAGTTGAACTTTCTGGTTAGATCTCTTATTTGAGTTTTACCTGTGCATTAGTTGAGTACTTATTGTATGCTTGTTTGTTTGCGATAGAGTACCCGGAGTGCGCCGCTTGCTACTTCGAATCGCTAGGTTTTGCGGATCATCAACAAGGCAAGTAACACTTTGATCATACCTCCTAATACCCAGTTTTATTGCATTAGATCAATCCTCACACATTGCATGTTTAGGATCTAATTAAATTGTGGGTTTGGGAAGTAGTTGAGGTAGTGCCTATTACCTGTTTATTATCAAACCTTTGGGAGTTACTTCTACGTTTGCTTATTATGCCATGCTATGCTAGTAGACGTGGATTGGGTGAGTGAAATCCATGACAGATGTGAGTTTGTTAAATTAATGGTTTATCTACGGTGGCAACCTAAATACACATCTGGGTGGATTGAGGCACCTGGGTATTCCAGCGATTGCCTGTTTTCTTTTGGACCGCCACCGAGGCTCAAAGGGATCTTGAGATTATTCATGCTAGAAACTTCCGTGTGCAGCCACAAGCTACTATGGGCTCTAGCATAGTTGAGTAAGTCATGCGAACTCTTACAGTGGTGGACTAGCAGATGTAGGGGAAAGTAGGTGTAACGGTCTACCCGATCGTAAGGTGCTAGCGCTTCTGAAAGACTATGTCTCGGTCATCCGTTTCTCAAACACCCTGTAGTGCGAGAATCCCAACGGAGGAAATCGAGTCTTATGGGGAAAAGTGCGCAAACCTCTACAGAGTGTATAAACTAATCATGGTTAGCCGTGTCCCCAGTTATGGACAACTTGAGTATCTAGTACTTGGATTATCATGTGAATCTCATCATGTTACTCTAATTAATTTGTTGGGTTTTAATGATGATGCTTAATTGGGATTGAGAGCGTGTCTACACTCTCAATGTTTAACAACCACCATGATAGTTAAATAAAATTTATTCCTTTGCAGTAGGGAAAAATTGGCTTTACGCAAAACAGTAACCATAGAGCTTTCCACCAGCCAAATATGCATGTAGTATAGCATTACCTTTTCATTGCTCTCTATGTGTTACATTGCCAGCATATTCCATGTGCTGACCCGTTTTCGGCTGCAACGTTCATGTTGCAGACTTTTCAGACGATGAGTAAGGTGCCTTTTAGGTCGTGGTTCTATACTTAGTGATGTCGTTGGAGTTGATGGACTCACTTATCTTCCAAGCCTTCCGCTGTTATCGTTATTAGATGGCCTTAAGCCATATTTATTGTAATAAGTTCTCTTTTGAGACACTCGATGTAATAAGTGTGTGATTGCTACTCTGTTATAAATCCTTCAAGTACTGTGTGGTGTCAGCATTACTGATCCAGGGATGACACCTGAGCACAGAGATTGGACCGTTTGAGGTCTGGTCGCTACATGGTGGTATCAGAGCACACGCTGATTGTAGGACACGACCACTAAGCTAAAACCCTAGATCACTACTCACTCTTTTGTCATTCTGACCTCTCATCTTTTCTACTCTTTTAGGATGGCAGATGCAAGGAACAAGTTCACTCAACCGGATGAAGATACACCCTTCAGACGTCATTTGAAGGAAGTCACTAGATATCTGAACATAGGAGTACCAAGCTTCACCGGGACCTACAATGCCACTTTACCTGAAGAAGAGCGCTGGATGATTCAAGTTCAAGTTCCAGGAAGGACGTTCATGCCAGTCACTGAACCCATAGAGTTTTCTTTTGATGCACCAACCTGGAGTCTAGGAAAGAGCATGGCAGCTCACATCGCCATGGGACGCATTGGACAAGTTACCGCCATGATCTCAAGGATACTATCTACCAGATTTGTGGGCGCCGAGATGAGCACTGGGAGATGATCAGCACCAGGAAGGATAGATCAATTGCAGCTTTTATCCAGGAGTTAAACTAGCACATTCGACATCAGGAGAACCAGATGTGCGCCGACATGATAGATCTGAAGAAGGCAAGGACAAGAATCAAGGAACTAGAGGAAGAACTCAAGGCTACACGAGAAGATTATGAAGAGGAAATCGAAGTATTAGTGGAGAAGAATGACGATCTGATCAAGAAGATTGGAATATTTATGGGAGGCCCTACACCAGTAGAAGAAGACGAAGAACCCAAGGAGATTCTCCCGGAAGAGTACATCATCATCGACGACACCGACTCGGATCCAGATGATAGCGATGATGACTATGTTGATGAAGCTGGAGCAGATATCATGGAGTCTGCAACCGAAGAATATTTCTAGTACACCACCCCAACAGTAGTAGTAGTCCACCATGTAAATATAGTAGTCCGAGCACTTTGCGATAGTTAGATCGATTGTATGCCCTTGTTTGATTGAATGAAGTGAATTGTTTGCTTTTGCCTCATGTGCATATGGGTACTGTTTTCTCTCTAGACCCCTCTTTATTCTTAAATCTCATCTTTTCTAAACCCTCAGATGCCTCCGAGACGTGAGCCCGGATTTACCTTCCCACCGGAGCTCACCCAGTTGATCTAGCAGCAGAACACATTGATGCAGTTGCTACTCCAGAATCAGAATGAGGGGAACAACAACAACAACCCACCACCACCACCACCACCACCTGTTGATCACTTAGCCCGTTTACTAAGGCTGAATCCGCCGGTGTTTTCCAGTAGCAGCGAGCCAATAGTAGCAGATGATTGGCTCCACAAGACAGCAAGGGAGTTGACCATAGCAGGATGCACAGATGCAGAAAAGGTGAAGTTTGCCGCACATCAGCTTGACGGACCCGCAACATCATGGTGGGAGAATTTCACCACCACTTTCCCTATTAACACTGTCGCATGGGACCAGTTCCAGCAGGCTTTCCGTACTACCCATGTTTCAGTAGGAGCTATAGCCATGAAGAAGCGAGAGTTTCTCAACTTGCACCAAGGAGGACGGACAGTTGGCCAGTATGTGGAGGACTTTAGTAAGTTAGCACGTTATGCCCCAGACGACGTTGCTACGGATGCAGCTAAGTAGGAGAAGTTTCTGGCATGACTGAATGATGAGTTGAGCATGCAGTTGATGGTAGCAACTTTCAACAACTACCAGGAGTTGGTAGATCGTGCTCTCATGATTGAAGGGAAGCAGCAGCAGATTGAGAATCGCAAGAGGAAGTATGGAAAAGGGAAGTACAATTTAGGAGCTCAGCAGAAGCCACGTTTTACCCCTAGACCGGGAGGACATTTTCAGCATACCCATGGAGGAGGTAGCTCACACAATCACAATGGCACCAAGAATGGTAATGGGAATGGAGGAAGCAATGGCCAGAACTGCACCAAACACATCAACCCTAGCCAAGAGAGACCTGAGCCAAGTCACTTGTTTCAAGTCCCAGAAGACCGAGCATTATGCGAATGAGTGTCCTGAATCCCATAATGGAAATAGCAATGGAAGCTCTGGGAAGAAGCCGAACCCTTTCAACAGGGGACAGGTGAACCACGTTAACGTGGAGGAGGTTGAAGAGTAGCCGGATGCAGTAATCGGTAAGGTTTTGGTTAAGTCATTTATTGCACTCGTTCTTTTTGATACTAGTGCATCGCATTCATACATATCAAGGGGATTTGTGGATAAGTATAACCTACCCACCAAAGTTCTTAGAACCCCTATGTTAGTAAGCTCACCAGGAGCGGAGTATATGGCTAGCAAGGGATGTTTTCAAGTGCCATTGAGTATAGGTAGGCATGTGTTTCCCTCGGATTTGATCATTTTGGAATCGCAAGGTTTGGATGTAATCTTGGGTATGGATTGGCTGTCGATGTATGGAGGAAACATCAATTGCGCCAGTAAGTCAATTTTGCTTACCACCCCAGAAGGAAGAAGGATCAAGTATGTATCCCGGCATGTGCCAAAGAGGACTCAAGTAAATTTCTTAACATGAGTTGTGCAGGAGGAAGTACCAGTAGTGAAGGATTTCTCGGATGTATTTCCAGAGGAGTTGCCAGGCATGCCACCGGATAGAGATATGAGTTTTTGATCGAGCTTTTTCCAGGCACGGGGCTAATATCTTAGAGACCATATAGGATGCACGCAAAGGATTTGGAAGAGATTAAGAAGCAGATTAAGGAGTTACTGGATAAAGGTTATATTCACCCAAGTTCTTCGCCTTGGGGATCGCCAGTACTTCTAGTGGAAAAGAAGGATGGATCGTTAAGGATGGTTGTTGATTATCGAGGATTGAATGAAGTAACCATCAAGAACAAGTACCCACTACCGATGATCAATGATCTGTTTAATCGATTGCAAGGAGCTAAGGTATTTTCCAAGATCGATATGCGATCAGGATACCATCAGTTGAAGATTCGAGAACAAGATATACCTAAGATGGCTTTTACCACGAGGTATGGGCTGTACGAGTATACCGTTATGTCATTTGGTCTGACTAATGCACCTGCATATTTTATGAACATGATGAACAAAGTGTTTATGGAGTTTTTGGATAAGTTCATCGTTGTGTTCATTGATGATATCCTGGTTTACTCGCCGAATGAAGAGGAGCATAAGGAGCATTTGCGTTTGGTACTTGGTAAGCTCAGAGAACATCAATTATATGCCAAGTTTAGCAAATGTGAGTTTTGGTTGAAGGAAGTTGGATTTCTCGGACACGTTATATCTGGAGAAGGTATAGCAGTAGATCCCACCAAGGTTGACACTGTGACAAATTGGGAAGCACCAACAATAGTTGGAGAGATCCGAAGTTTTCTTGGACTCGTGGGATACTACCGGAGATTCATCAAAAATTTCTCGAAGATTGCGAAGCCTATGACGGAGTTGTTGAAGAAGGATACCAAGTTCATATGGACTGAGGAATGTGAGGCCAGTTTCCAGGAGTTGAAGAAACGTTTGGTTACATCACCAGTGTTGATTTTGCTAGATCGGACCAAGGATTATGAGGTGTATTGTGACGCTTCACGTCGAGGACTTGGAGTAGTGTTTATGCAGGAGGGAAGAGTTGTTTCATATGCCTCACGATAGCTCAAGCCTCATGAGTTGAATTATGCTACGCATGATTTGGAGTTAGCAGCTGTAGTGCATGCATTGAAAACCTGGAGACACTTTCACATTGGAAACCATTGTGAGGTGTACACGGATCACAAGAGCTTGAAGTATATTTTCACGCAGAAGGAGTTGAATCTCAGGAAAAGGAGATGGTTGGAGCTCATCAAGGATTATGATATGAGATTGCATTATCATCCTGGAAAGGCTAACGTAGTAGCCGACGTGTTGAGCCGTAAAAGTCATGTCAACACCTTAATGGCGGGAGATTTACCAAGAGAGTTAGTCGAAAATCTTCGTGAACTATGTTTGGAGATAGTTCCGAGAGGCTATGTAGCAGCATTGGAGATTTAGTATACTTTGATGGATAAGATCAGAGAAGCCCAGAAGACTGACAAGGAGATTGCTTCTGTTAAGGAGAAAATAAGCAAAGGAAAAGCTAAAGGATTTCGTGAGGACAAGCACGATACCTTATGGTTTGAAGACCATGTTTATGTGCCTAATGACCCGGAGATCAGGAAGTTAATTCTGCAAGAGGCCCATGATTCACCATATTCGATTCACCCAGGAAATACCAAGATGTATTTGGATTTGAAGGATATTTTCTGGTGGACCGGAATGAAGAAGGATATTGCTGAGTATGTAGAAGTTTGTGACATATGTCAGAGAGTAAAGGCAGAGCATCAGAAGCCAGCAGGATTGCTACAGCCATTGCCGATACCCGAATGGAAGTGGAATAAGTTAGGCATGGATTTTATCACAGGATTGCCTAGAACTCGTTCAGGCTATGACTCGATATGGATTGTAGTCGATCATTTGACAAAGGTAGCTCATTTCATCCCAGTGAAGACTACCTATACTAGTGCCAAGTTGGCAAAGATATACATGACCAGGATCGTATGTCTGCATGGAGTTCCAAGGAGCATTGTATTAGATAGAGGAACCCAGTTTACCTCAAAGTTTTGGAATCAGTTGCATGAAACTTTGGGCACCAGGCTAGAGTTTAGTACAACTTTCCATAAGCAGATAGATGGACAGACTGAGAGAGTCAATCAGATTTTGGAGGATATGCTGAGAGCTTATGCGCTAGATTAAGGATCTAGTTGGGACGAGAATTTGCCATACGCAGAGTTCTCTTACAACAACAGTTATCAATCCAGTTTGAAGATGGCCCCGTTTGAAGCTTTGTACAGTAGAAGGTGCAGAACACCATTGTCATGGGATGAAGTTGGAGACCGACAGTTGTTTGGACCATATCTGATTAAGGAGTCTGAACAGAAGGTGAAATTGATTCCCGATAGGCTCAAAGTAGCCCAATCCAGGCAGAAGAGCTATGTAGATTCAAAATGCAAGGAGACAGTTTACGAAGTCGAAGACCGAGTTTATCTTCGAGTATCTCCACTTCGAGGAGTTAAGAGTTTTGGAGTTAAGGGAAAATTAGCGCCATGTTTTGTAGGCCCACACAAGGTTCTGGAGCATATGGGAGAAGTAGCTTATAAGTTGGAATTGCCCGAAGGATTGTCAGGAGTTCATGATGTGTTCCACGTTTCCTAGTTGAAGAAGTGCCACGCAGAGATGGCCGATATACCGCTGAGAGATATAGTGCCGCTGGAAGCGATTCAATTGGACTGTGATTTGACCTATGAGGAGAAACCAGTCAAGATTCTTGAGTATGCCAGCCGAGTCACCCACAGCAAGGTTATCAAGTTTTGCAAGGTTTAGTGGAGCCACCACACGGAGGATGAAGCCACCTGGGAAAGAGAGGAAGAATTGCTGAAGGACCACCCTCACCTATTTTCTAGCCAACCTGAATCTCGAGGGCGAGATTCATCTTAAGGGGGGTAGGTTTGTAACATCCCAAATTTTCAATTTGGAATGTTATACACTAGATCATCATTGCATATCATATTTTATTGCATTTTGGTTGATCCTAGAAATTCTACGCAACTCAAGGACCCTTGGAGAGAGTTGGGGATTTCGTTATTTTCATATTTGAGTTTTCTCAAATTCTGAAAATACGATCATTTGATTTTATTTATTTTATCTTCAATTATTTCTATTATCAAACTATGAGAGAGGGAATAAAATGACTTTCCCACAACAAAGAAATATTGAGGATTTAATAATAAAATCAAATAAGATTTTATTTTGGTTTTATTTGCTATTTTATTTGAATTTAGGAAAAATGTGCATTTTTCAAATTTGCTTTTAGGCCCCAAATAAATGTTCATCCTGTGCGTCTTGATTTTAGAAGCCGGGGAAATTTTATTTCAGGATTTTTGGAGTCTGTTTAGTATTCCTTTTGTTTTTTTCTGAGCGTAATTATTTAAAAAAACAAAAAACGCCGAACCGACTTCGGGCCGTATCCGGACAGGACTCCCTGGCCGAGGCCTTTCAGTATCGCTGCCCCAGGCCGCCCCAGCCCACCATCGCGCCCGCCCGAAACCCTAGCGCGAGGAGCCGCCGCCTCCACCTCCCGCCGATGCCGCTTGCCGCCGCCCCGCCGCCGCCGGAGTTCGCCGCCGACGAGGTCGAGCCGCCCGCCAGCTTTTTTTTTAGAAAACCATTAGGTTTTCACCCGTTTTTCGGTTTTTTATTCGTTTTTTTAGATAGATTGTTTTTTCGGTTTAGTTAGTTAGCGAGCTTTCGCTCGTTCGTTCGCTTTAACAAACGCGTTCTTCGTTTAGTTCCAGATCATGAACGTTCGTTTGTTAATATGTTCGTCGCTTTTCTTTTCTCGGATTAAATTCGCGATTTTTTTTATCACGATTCCTGATCCGATTTTCTTTCTAGTATAACTTTTCGCTCGTTTATCAGAATCAGGCGATTCAAGCGCCTAGAGTTTCGTCTCGAAACCCTCTTTCTGTTTAACCAACTTAAACAAGTTTTCACCTCTGTAAAAATTGCTCTAGATCCAGAATAGTAAACGAAGCCTGTTTCTTTTGTCATTTGTCTTTCGTTGCTTCGTTCGATTTGGTTCTTTTTGCCAACCGGAGTTCTTAAGTTGAACTTTCTAGTTAGATCTCTTATTTTATTTTTACCTGTGCATTATTTGAGTACTTATTGTATGCTTTTTTTGCGATAGAGTGCACGGAGTGCGCCGCTTGCTACTTCGAATCGCTAGGTTGTGTGGATCATCAGCAAGGCAAGTAACACTTTGATCATACCTCCTACTACCCAATTTTTATTGCATTAGATCAATCCTCACACATTGCATGTTTAGGATCTAACTAAATTGTGGGTTTGGGAAGTAGTTGAGGTAGTGCCTATTACCTGTTTATTATCAAACCTTTGGCAGTTACTTCTATGTTTGCTTATTATGCCATGCTATGCTAGTAGACGTGGATTGGGTGAGTGAAATCCATGACAGATGTGAGTTTGTTAAATTAATGGTTTATCTAAGGTGGCAACTTAAATACACATCTGGGTGGATTGAGGCACCTGGGTATTCCAGCGATTGCCTGTTTTCTTTTGGACCGCCACCCAGGCTCAAAGGGATCATGAGATTATTCATGCTAGAAACTTCCGTGTGCAGCCACAAGCTACTATGGGCTCTAGCATAGTTGAGTAAGTCATGCGAACTCTTATAGTGGTGGACTAGCAGATGTAGGGGAAAGTAGGTGTAACGGTCTACCCGATCGTAAGGTGCTAGCACTTCTGAAAGACTATGTCTCGGTCATCCGTTTCTCAAACACTCTATAGTGCGAGAATCCCAACGAAGGAGATCAAGTCTTGTGGGGAAAAGTGCGCAAACCTCTGCAGAGTGTATAAACTAATCATGGTTAGACGTGTCCCTAGTTATGGAAAACATGAGCATCTAGTACTTGGATTATCATGTGAATCTCATCATGTTACTCTAATTAATTTGTTGGGTTTTAATGATGATGCTTAATTGGGATTGAGAGCGTGTCTACACTCTCAATGTTTAACAACCACCATGATAGTTAAATAAAATTTATTCTTTTGCAGTAGGGAAAATTTGGCTTTACGCAAAACTGTAACCATAGAGCATTCCACCAGCCAAATATGCATGTAGTATAGCATTACTTTTTCATTGCTCTCTATGTGTTACATTGCCAGCATATTCCATGTGCTGACCCATTTCGGGCTGCAACGTTCATGTTGCAGACTTTTCAGACGATGAGTAAGGTGCCTTTTATGTCGTGGTTCTATACTCAGTGATGCCGCTGGAGTTGATGGACTCACTTATCTTCCAAGCCTTCCGCTGTTATCGTTATTAGATGGCCTTAAGCCATATTTTTTGTAATAAGTTCTCTTTTGAGACACTCGATGTAATAAGTGTGTGATTGCTACTCTGTTATAAATCCTTCAAGTACTGTGTGGTGTCAGCATTACTGATCCAGGGATGACAACTAAGCACAGAGATTGGACCATTTGAGGTCTGGTCGCTATAGGCCCGCCACCTTTCGACCAAGTCAAACGGGTCGGTCTTTTCACAGGAATGGGCCTCTGTTGGGCCGCGCCACATGTCGATGTATCATAGGCGCCTTCTATCCAATGAGTGGATGACATTTGTCCCAGCGATGAGCCGACACGTGTTACCTCCAGCCAATGATGATTTTACACGTGGAAAATCCCCATTGGTGAGGGCTATTAACGGGTTATCGGATCGAAAACCCGACCCGATAGCTTAATGGTGTTCCGTTACGGTGGATGCCACGTGTCAGTCACCCTTGACGAAAGCACTTCTGTGACGCGCGATTTATCATCATGGAAGTGGACACTTCCGTGATGATAATTTTGGTAATGTCATGGAACACTTCTATGACAACACAGGTATGACTATCTTGATTCTGTCATAAAATTGTCATGGATGTACATGCATGACAGAAAACGCGACCTACTGTGACAAACACGTATCATCACGGAAGTGTATTTTTTTGTAGTGGTACCACAACCACTTGACTCAACTAGGAGTTAATCTTCCTGATGATAGTGTCATTGAAAGAGTTCTTCAATCACTGCCACCAAGCTACAAGAGCTTCGTGATGAACTATGATATGCAAGGGATGGATAAGACGATTCCTGAGCTCTTCGCAATGCTAAAGGCTACTGAGGTAGAAATCAAGAAGGAGCATCAAGTGTTGATGGTCAACAAGACCACCAGTTTCAAGAAAAAGGGTAAAGGGAAGAAGGGGAACTTCAAGAAGAACAACAAGCCAGTTGCTGCTCAAGTGAAGAAACCCAAGTCTGGACCTATGCCTGAGACTGAGTGCTTCTATTGCAAAGGAACTCGTCACTGGAAGCGGAACTGCCCCAGGTATTTGGAAGAGAAGAAGGATGGCAAAGTGAAAGGTATATTTGATATACATGTTATTGATGTGTACCTTACTAATGCTCGCAGTAGTGCCTGGGTATTTGATACTGGTTCAGTTTCTAACATTTGCAACTCGAAACAGGGGCTACGGATTAAGCAAAGATTGGTGAAGGATGAGGTGACGATGCGCGTGCGAAATGGTTCCGAAGTCAATGTGATCGCTGTCGACACGCTACCTGTACATCTACCTTCGGGATTAGTTTTAAACCTAAATAATTGTTATTTGGTGCCAGCGTTGAGCATGAACATTATATCTGGATCTTGTTTAATGCGAGACGGTTATTCATTTAAATCAGAGAATAATGGTTGTTCTATTTATGTGAGTAATATCTTTTATGGTCATGCACCCTTGATGAGTTGTCTATTTTTACTAAATCTTGATAGTAGTGATACACATGTTCATAGTATTGAAGCCAAAAGATGCAGAGTTGATAATGATAGTGCAACTTATTTGTGGCACTGTCGTTTAGGTCATATTGGTGTAAAGCGCATGAAGAAACTCCATTCTGATGGACTTCTGGAATCACTTGATTATGAATCACTTGGTACTTGCGAACCATGCCTCATGGGCAAGATGACTAAAACTCTGTTCTCCGGAACAATGGAGCGAGCAACAGAGTTATTGGAAATCATACATACTGATGTATGTGGTCCAATGAACATTGAAGCTCACGGCGCATATTGTTATTTTCTCACCTTCACAGATGATTTGAGCAAATATGGGTATATCTACTTATGAAACATAAGTCTGAAACATTTGAAAAGTTCAAAGAATTTCAGAGTGAAGTGGAAAATCATTGTAACAAGAAAATCAAGTTTCTATCATCTGATCATGGAGGTGAGTATTTGAGTTATGAGTTTGGACTTCATTTGAAACAATGCGGAATAGTTTCGCAGCTCACGCCACCTGGAACACCACAACGTAATGGTGTGTCCGAACGTCGTAACCGCACTTTACTATATATGGTGTGATCTATGATGTCTCTCGCTGATTTTCCGCTATCATTTTGGGGTTATGCTTTAGAGACAGATGCATTGACGTTAAATAGGGAACCATCTAAATCCGTCAAGACGACACCTTATGAACTGTGGTTGGCAAGAAACCCAAGTTGTCGTTTCTTAAAGTTAGGGGCTGCGATGCTTATGTGAAAAAGCTTCAACCTGATAAGCTCGAACCCAAATCAGAGAAATGTGTCTTCATAGGATACCCAAAGGAGACTGTTGGGTACACCTTCTATCACAGATCCGAAGGTAAGATATTTGTTGCTAAGAATGGATCCTTTCTAGAGAAAGAGTTTCTCTCGAAAAAATTGAGTGGGAGGAAAGTAGAACCTGACGAGGTAATTGTACCTTCTCCCTTATTGGAAAGTAGTTCATCATTGAAATCAATTCCAGTGATTCCTACACCAGTAACTGAGGAAGCTAATGATGATGATCATGAAACTTCTGATCAAGTTACTATCGAACCTCGTAGGTCAACCAGAGTAAGATCCTCACCAGAGTGGTACGGTAATCCTGTTCTGGAAGTCATGTTACTTGACCATGACGAACCTACGAACTATGAGGAAGTGATGATGAGCCCAGATTCCACAAAATGGCTTGAAGCCATGAAATCTGAGATGGGATCCATGTATGAGAACAAAGTATGGACTTTTGTTGAATTGCCCGATGATCGGCAGGCCAAAGAGAATAAATGGATCTTCAAGAAGAAGACTGATGCTGACGGTAATGTTACTGTCTACAAAGCTCGACTTGTTGCGAAAGGTTTTCGACAAGTTCAAGGAGTTGACTACGATGAGACCTTCTCACCCGTAGCGATGCTTAAGTCCGTCTGAATTATGTTAGCAATTGTCGCATTTTATGATTATGAAATTTGGAAAATGGATGTTAAAATTGCATTCCTTAATGGATACCTTAAAGAAGAGTTGTATATGATGCAACCAAAAGGTTTAGTCGATCCAAAAGGTGCTAACAAAGTATTCAAGATCCAGCGGTCCATTTGTGGACTGGTGCAAGCCTCTCAGAGTTGCAATATACGCTTTGATAGTGTGATCAAAGCATATGGTTTTATACATACTTTTGGAGAAGCCTGTATTTACAAGAAAGTGAGTGGGAGCTCCATATCATTTCTGATATTATATGTAGATGACATATTGTTGATCGGAAATGATACTGAATTTTTGAATAGCATAAAAGGATACTTGAATAAGAATTTTTCAATGAAACACCTCGGTGAAGCTGCTTATATATTGGGCATCAAGATCTATAGAGATAGATCAAGACGATTGATAGGACTTTCACAAAGCACATACCTTGATAAAGTGTTGAAGAAGTTCAAAATGGATCAGGCAAAGAAAGGATTCTTGCCTGTGTTACAAGGTGTGAAGTTGAGTCGGACTCAATGCCCGACCACTGCAGAAAATAGAGAGAAAATGAAAGGTGTTCCCTATACTTTAGCCATAGGCTCTATCATGTATGCAATGTTGTGTACCCGACCTGATGTGTGCCTTACTATAAGTTTCGCAGGGAGGTACCAAAGTAATCCAGGAGTGGATCACTGGACGGCGGTCAAGAACATCCTGAAATACATGAAAAGGACTAAGGATATGTTTCTCGTATATGGAGGTGACAAAGAGCTCGTCCTAAACGGTTACGTCGATGCAAGCTTTGACACTGATCTGGATGACTCTAAGTCACAAACCGGATATGTGTTTTTATTAAATGGTGGAGCTGTCAGTTGGTGCAGTTCCAAGCAGAGCGTCGTGGCGGGATCTACGTGTGAAGCGGAATACATAGCTGCTTTAGAAGCAGAAAATGAAGGAGTTTGGATGAAGGAATTCATATCCGATCTAGGTGTCATACCTAGTGCATCGGGTCCAATGAAAATCTTTTGTGACAATACTGGTGCAATTTCCTTGGCAAAGGAATCCAGATTTCACAAGAGAACCAAGCACATCAAGAGACGCTTCAATTCCATCTGCGATCAAGTCAAGGAGGGAGACATAGAGATTTGCAAGATACATATGGATCTGAATGTTGCAGACCCGTTGACTAAGCCTCTCTCACGAGCAAAACATGATCAACACCAAGACTCCATGGGTGTTAGAATCATTACAGTGTAATCTAGATTATTGACTCTATTGCAAGTGGGAGACTGAAGGAAATATGCCCTAGAGGCAATAATAAAGTTGTTATTTATATTTCCTTATATCATGATAAATGTTTATTATTCATGCTAGAATTGTATTAACCAGAATGTTAGTACATGTGTGAATACATAGACAAACAGAGTGTCACTACTTTGCCTCTACTTAACTAGCTTGTTGAATCAATGATGGTTATGTTTCCTAACCATAGACATGAGTTGTCATTTGATTAACGGGATCACATCATTAGAGAATGATGTGATTGACTTGACCCATTCGTTAGCTTAGCACGATGATCGTTTAGTTTGTTGCTAATGCTTTCTCCATAACTATACATGTTCCTATGACTATGAGATCATGCAACTCCCAAGTACCAGAGGAACACTGTGTGCTACCAAATGTCACAACGTAACTAGGTGATTATAAAGGTGCTCTACAGGTGTCTCCGATGGTGTTTGTTGAGTTGGCATGGATCAAGATTAGTATTTGTCACTCCGATTGTCGGAGAGGTATCTCTAGGCCCTCTCGGTAATGTACATCAATATAAGCCTTGCAAGCAATGTAGCTAATGAGTTAGTTATGGGATGTAGCATTACAGAACGAGTAAAGAGACTTGCTGGTAACGAGATTGAACTAGGTATTGAGATACCGACGATCGAATCTCAGGCAAGTAACATACCGATGACAAAGGGAACAACGTATATCGTTATGTGGTTTGACTGATCAAGATCTTCGTAGAATATGTAGGAACCAATATGAGCATCCAGGTTCCGCTATTGGTTATTGACCGTAGACATGTCTCAGTCATGTCTACATAGTTCTCGAACCCATAGGGTCCGCACACTTAACGTTCGGTGACGATCGGTATTACGAGTTTATGTGTTTTGATGTACCGAAGGTAGTTCGGAGTCCCAGATTTGATCACGGACATGATGAGGAGTCTCGAAATGGTCAAGACATAAAGCCTATGTTTGGACATCAGAATGGTTCCGAATGAGTTCAGGCATTTTCCGGAGTACCGAGAGGTTACCGGAACCCCCCGGGGAGTATATGGGCCTTATTGGGCCTTAGTGGAAAAGAGGAGAGGGAAGGAAAATGTGGGAGGCGCGCCCCACTAGCCCAATCCGACTTGGGAGGGGGCGGCCCCCCTTTTCTTTCTCCTCTCCTCCCCTTCCTTCTCTCCTACTCCTACTACATGGAAGGGGGAGAATCCTACTCCCGGTGGGAGTAGGACTCCCCTAGGGCGCGCCATAGAGAGGGCCGGCCCCTCCCCTCCTCCACTCCTTTATATACGGGGGAGGGGGTCACCCCATAAACACTGAAGTTGGTCATTGGTCTTTTAGCCGTGTGCGGTGCCCCCTCCACCATAATCCACCTCGGTAATATCATAGTGGTGCTTAGGTGAAGCCCTATTCCGGTAGCAACATCATCACCGTCATCACGCCGTCATGCTGATGAAACTCTCCCTCAAAGCTCTACTGGATCGTTAGTTCACGAGATGTCACTGAGCCGAACGTGTGCAGATCGCGGAGGTGTCGTACCTTTGGTGCTACATCGGTCGATCGTGAAGACGTACGACTACATCAACCGCATCGTCATAACGCTTCCGCTTACGGTCTACGAGGGTACATAGACGATACTCTCCCCTCTCATTGCTATGCATCACCATGATCCTGCGTGTGCGTAGGAGAATTTTTGAAATTACTACGTTCCCCAGCACTTAGACCGGCACAATACCAGTTTGAATCACTATGTTTGCTTGTTGTTAAATGTTAGGCCTGTTGCAGTTGGCACACCTTTCCACTTGTTTTGCTTTAATAGCATGCTTAAACCTACACACTAAAGCTATCTTTTGGAGATTATTTTGTCTGTCGTGTATAATTTTGGTTGATGTTTATCTTGTTGTGCTTAACATGCTTCTCGATGTACCTACACAGGACAATTTTGGGAACGACTGTTGTTTTCCATCGAGGTTAGTTTCATCCCATGGATTATATCTACTCACTGTTCAGGATATCGGTAGCTGGTACCATATAGGCCAGTGGCTGATAAGGGACTAATCGGTGAATCATACTTTTAACTAAATATATCAGCAACCCATTTTTCGTTATGTTAACTAGGGCCATATGTAATATATCTGAGACTACATAACAACATGCACTGTACTTAATGTCTAAATATGCAATCCTAGGCTACATAGCAACAAGGAAGAGTGTTACATTAATCACTACAAAAAAAGACACATCCGTGACATTTTGGGCCGAACAGAAAAAAAATTATGTCATACTTATGACACTTCTATGAAAATAATTTTGACAAAACCCGGTATCATCATAGATGTGGTGGGCTCCTACTTCTATGACAAAAAATCATGAAAAAAATGGGCTTTTCGTCCTGGGCGGGCCGGAGACGCAGCTGCATGACATTATTTGGGCCGTCCATGACGGAAAAAACCATGGTAGAAGCGAGCGCGAGGAAAATATCGGGGTGTTCCCGGTTACGGTGGGTGGTCAGGGCCAAGCGATGCACGGAGGTTTGCGCATTTCTCTCATACACGCACGCACGTGGGTGCGAGGCATTGGGCTCTAACTGAACCCGAGCGAGGCGTTCGCCTACTGAACCCGAGCGATTGCACTACAGGCTACGCGTTACTGAACTCGAGTGATCGATCGATGGCTGTTAACTGAACCCGATCGAGCGATTCCTTCGCTACTGCTGCTAACTGAAGCCGATCGATGCTGCCTCTGGATGAACAGTGAGCGTTGCTGGGGTTTGGATGAACAGTTCCTGGTGAGGTGGATGAATTGGACCCCGTGGTGTTGCCTCTGGATGAACAGGACCCCGATCGATCGAGCCGCTTCGGGCTGGATGAACAGGACCCCGTGGAGGGCTGGATGAACAGGACCACCTCGTGGAGGGCTGGATGAACAGTAGCCCGTGGAGGGGTGGTTGAACAGGAGCCGTTGGAGAGGGCTAGTTGAACAATAGCCGGTGGAGTAGCGCGCGATGGAGGCTGGATGAACAGGAGCCCGTGGATGAAAAGTCGCAGGTGGAGGCTGGAGGAGGTCGACGGTGGATGAACAGTAGCTCGTGGAGGCTGGAGGGGTCGACGGTGGAGATGAACAGTATCCCGTGGAGTCCCGTTTTGCGGTACGCCACACCCCTCCTGATGAACAGGACCCCCGTTTCGACCGTATAGTGCTCCAACACAAGTCTGTTTCCTCCGTTTTGCGGTACGCCACACCCCTCCCAATGAACAGGACCCCCGTTTCGACCGTAGGAGGTCTGTTTCCTCCGTTTTGCGGTATGCCAGACCCCTCCCGATGAACAGGATCCTGCTTCGACAGTGGCCGGTCGAACATAAGGTTGTTTCCTCCGTTTTGCGGTATGCCAGGCCTCGTTTCCATTGGCTGTTCCGTCCAAGCCCTCCCGATGAACACGACGACGCATTCCGTTCTGACCCAGCCGGTTGGCTCCCCATGAACACGACGACGACGTTGTTTCTCCATTCGGACCCAACCATGTACACGAGCCCTAGCCATACATATGCGCGAGTAGGCGTTCGAGACCTTGTCCGTATGTACGTACGTGGCCGTATTTTCTTTCTTGCACACTGGCCGTTGTACGTGCGTGTACATGCTATGTGCATGCCTCTACTACGACATGTGCACGCCTCTACATGGACCAGTATGTACGTACACATTCGTGACCAGAATGACAACGCTACGTATGCTTCGACCAGGTGGGTCCTGACTGTCGGGCACTTCCTTGCGTGTGAAGATGTAGCTGGTGGGTCCCAGAAGTCAGGGGGCGAATCATTTTTTTTGCCCGGTGCACTTCCTTGCGTGTGAAGATGTCGCTGGTAGGTCCCAGCAGTCAGGGGGGAAACGTTTTTTCGTGAAATACGGTTGCCCGTCCAGTGAGTCCCTGTTGTCAGGTGGAGGAATCATTATTTTCCGCGTAATAAGGAGGCACTTCCTTGCTGCGGCCGTGGACCCAGCTGTCAGCCTCTCCACGTACAGTCCACGTCCGATGGAAGTCGTTCCTTGACCACGCCGCGCCGAGAGAACTAGGGCGGTGGATGACGGTGAGGCTTAGGAAGGGGACGACGCGGAGCCAGGGAAGACGCGGCAGTGGATGCCCACGCGTAGAGGAGTATGAGGGTTCACTGGTTCGTTGCGGTGTGAGGTTGTCGTCACGGCAGAATAACAGGGGGTGTGGGTGAGTAGAGGGATGGCCTGGCCAGCGGTGGGAGTAGTAGGGGGTAGTGAGGCCTCCGCGGCATCGCAGCCGGCCACGGGAGGCAGGAGCACGAGGCACAACCGGCGCTGGTTTGGGCGGCTGGAGCAAGAAGACCAGAGGTTGAAGAAGCACTACGGCCGTTGGATGGACATCATACGGTCAATGGAGCTAGAATTGTTCATATTGACTAAGTTGACAAAGCCCACCATCCCCGTCAACTTAGTTGGCCCACAAGTCAGCCTCCCACTATTGTGGGTCCCAGGTAGCAGGGGGGTATTCTGTAACACCCCATATGTAACTTGCCATATTTGTTTTCCAACTCTTGCCATTTCTGGCTCTAAGTTATGATATTCCCTCGTGGTTGGGTTTCGTCTTCATTTTGCTTTTTGTCCATGTCATGCATCTCATATCATGTCATCATGTGCATCGCATTTGCATACGTGTTCATCTCATGCATCCGAGCATTTTCCCCGTTGTTCATTTTGGATCCCGGCACTCCTACATCCTCCGGCGTCCCCTTTTGCCTCTTTTCGTGTGCGAGTGTTAAACATTCTCGGAGTGGACCGAGACTTGCCAAGCGGCCTTGGTACACTACCGGTAGACCGCATGTCAAGTTTCGTGCCATTTGGAGTCTGTTTGATACTCCAACGGTTAACCGAGGAACTGTAAAGGCCTCGTGTGTGTTGCAGCCCAACACCCCTCCAAAATGGCCCAAAACCCATCCAAACCCCCTCCATCCTCTCGGTCATTCGATCATGATCGCGTGGCCAAAACCGCACCTCATTCGGACTCTCCTAGCTCCCTCTACCTATAAATATGTGCACTCCTCCGAAAAATTTGGGTCCAAACCCTAGCCTTCTTCCACCCCGCGCCGCCGGACACGTCCACCGCCACCGCGCCAGCCAATCGCCGCTCGCCACGTCGCCTTCGCCCGCACCCACATCGTCGCACCCGCGCCGGCCCATCGCGGCCCAGGTCGGGGCCCCCGGCCCGCAACGCCGCCCAGGCGCACCCGCGGGCGCCCGCCTCCTCGCCTCGCCGCCCGCGAGCTCCGGCAGCCGCGCCGCCCGCGACTACCTTGCTCCGATCGCCGCCGCCAGCGCCGGATATCCACTCCGGTGACGCCGCCGCCTCGTTCACCGCACCGCCGTGCCTCCCCACCGGAGTCGGTCGTGCCTCGGCGTCCGTGCCCGACGCCGCCGCGTCCCAGGACCTCGCCGGCCCCTTCCCCAGCCCCGGCCAGCTCCTCGCGACCTTCTCCGGCGGGATCTCCGGTGAACCTCGCCGGCCGTGCCAACCCTAGATCTGATCTGTCCAGAGGTTGACTCTCCAATTTTCTCTAAGTCCCCAGTTTCCTATATTTTCTAGCCCTGTTCATCGCATCATATCTCTGCATTCGTAGCTCCGTTTTGGGCATAACTTATATCAAATTGTTCGTCTGGATGTGCTCTTCATTTCATTCCACTGCACCATGCTTGTTTGAGTCCATCTTGATGCCTAAAATGCTGTTGCAAGAGTGCTATAAAATGTTAGTTTTTGTTTCTTAATAGATTATGAGCTTTTGTCATTTTTGCCATGATTATTGTGTGCCTCCTATGAGCATGAGCTCTACATGAGTTTTGGGCTATGTCATGCCATCTTTACAGGGGTGTATGCCATGTATTTTTGTGATCAATGTGGTGACTAGCACAAGCATGCAAAGTAACTCTCATGATGTTGCTGATTTCAGGGACTTAAAATTCTTCTGTCATTTCCCTGATGTTATTTTTACGCCATGTATTCATGTTGCTACAGAGTGATCCACGCCTCTTTTGAGCATGTTCGGTAAGGATGTTTTTGAGATATTGTAATTTTCTATCCATCTGTATCTTTGTTTGCATTTATGGAGTACCCTAGCATGACTCAATCTTGCTCTACTTTTGCTATAAAATGTTCCTGGCAGATTGTTTACGTGTTAATCAATTTTGCCAAGGTTGTTGTAGTTGATCCATGCATGCTATGAGATAGTTCTTGCCATGGTTAGATTCTTGAACATGTCTTCTTGCTGGGTGTATGCTTAGGTTGTCATGCAATGCCTTGTAGTGAGTGCATCAAGCTCGCAATCATGCCTTCGTAACTCTGTTTTTGCCATGTCCAGATTTCTGCTAAGTCTGAATCTGTTAACTAAACTTGCTATGTTTACATGGGTGCCATCATATTTTCTGATCCTTTTTGGCTTATGGTCAATAAGGGACTTTTGTTATATGCTTTGAGTAGATTCATGCCATGCCTTTCTTTGCCATGATATGTTCCTGTAGCTTGTTGTTATCTTGCTCTAAACATTGCTTCCTGATGTTAAATCCTGACAAGTTATTTTCACAAAGTCTGAGATGCTGTTATCTTTTGTACTTTTGCCATGCTTGTTTGAACCTGCTCTTTTGTGATTTAGCCGTAGCTCAGTGTTCATCTTTTGTCAAGCATCTTGAGTGGATCACTGCCATGTGCTTTGTTTCTATGTTAGAGTGCAATAGCTTAGTTTCTTGTTGCATTTTAGATGGCATCGTGCTGTTAATCGCAGTTTTGTGCCATTATTGTTTTGCGTGCCATTTGCAAACCGTGCATCCGATTTCGGTGATCTTTATATCGATTTCGACCGAAATCAACTCATCTTTCCAGCGGAACTCTTGGTTTGCCAAGTTGAGGCCTGGTTCAATCTTTTCCTTCTGGAGCACGCATATGCATTGCATATTACATCCCGCATATCATGCCATGTTTGGCATCATGTTGTTTGCGCGTTGCACCGTGGTTGATTGTGGTTCCCTTTGCTTCCCTTCTTGCTTTAGGTAGAGCCGGGATACGAGTACGTGATCGATGAACCCATTGAGTACGCTTACGAGGATCAAGCTTACGTCAACTCAGAGAACTTTGGAGGCAAGATGACCATACCGTCGAAATCACTTCTATCTTTGCTTGCTAGTTGCTCCCTCTATTGCTATGCCTATGCCTCGATACCTACCACATGCTTTTTCATGCCTCCCATATTTCCATGTCAAACCTCTAACCCACCTTGTCCTAGCAAACCGTTGTTTGGCTATGTTACCGCTTTGCTCAGCCCTTCTTATAGCATTGCTAGTTGCAGGTGAAGATTGGAGTTTGTTCCTTGTTGGAACATGATTATTGTTGGGATATCATTATTATATCTTGTTTACTTTAATGCACCTATATACTTGGTAAAGGGTGGAAGGCTCGGCCTTATGCCTGGTGTTTTGTTCCACTCTTGCCTCCCTAGTTTCCGTCATACCGGTGTTATGTTCCTTGATTTTTGCATTCCTTGCGCGGTTGGGTTATAATGGGAACCCCTTGACGGTTTGCCTAGAATAAAACTACTCCAGCAAGGCCCAACCTTGGTTTTACATTTGCTAACAACCTATAACCTTCCCTTGGGTCATCTTTATTTTAGACCCCCCCAGGGCTAGTGCTCCTCTGAGTGTTGGTCCGAAACGAGTAGACTGCGAGGCCACCTCGGGGCAACTTGAGGGTTGGTTTTACTCGTAGGATGTCTCATCCGGTGTGCCTTGAGAACGAGATACGTGCGACTCCTATCGGGATTTGTCGGCACATCGGGCGGCTTTGCTGGTCTTATTTTACCATTGTCGAAATGTCTTGTAACTGGGATTCCAAGTCTGATCGGGTCGTCCTGGGAGAAGGAATATCCTTCGTTGACCATGAGAGCTTGTGATGGGCTAAGTTGGGACACCCCTGCAGGGTTTTGAACTATTGAAAGCCGTGCCCGCGGTTATGGGCAGATGGAAATTTGTTAATATCTGGTTGTAGAAAACCTGACACTTAACTTAAATTAAAATGAATCAACAGCGTGTGTAGCCGTGATGGTCTCTTTTTGGCGGAGTCCGGGAAGATAACATGGTCTCGTGTTATGCTTGAACGTAAATAGTTCTAGGATCACTTCTTGATCTTTGTAGCTTATCGACCGTGCTTTGCCTTCTCTTCTCACTCTCATTTGCGTAAGTTAGCCACCATATATGCTAGTGCTTGCTGCAGCTCCACCTCACTACCTTTGCCTACCCATAAGCTTAAATAGTCTTGATCGCGAGGGTGTGAGATTGTTGAGTCTCCGTGACTCACAGATTACTTCCAAAACCAGATGCAGGTGCCAATGATGCCATTCCAGGGGACGCGAGTGAACTCAAGTGGGAGTTCGACAAGGACTCAGGATGTTACTACGTTTCCTTTCCAGACGATCAGTAGTGGAGCCCAGTTGGGGCGATCGGGGATCTTATGCATTTGGGGTTGTCTTTATTTTGGTTCCGTAGTCGGACCTTGATTGTATCTGGATGATGTAATGCTAAATTTATGTATTCTGTGAAGTGGCGATTGTAAGCCAACTCTATACCTCTTTCTTATTAAGTACATGGGTTGTGTAAACATTACCCCTCTTGCGACATGCCTACAATGCGATTATGCCTCTAAGTCGTGCTCCGACACGTGGGAGATATAGCCGCATCATGGGTGTTACATATTCAATTTTTTTGTGCGTAATAAGGAGGCACTACCTTGCATGCGAAGATATAGCTGGTGGGTCTGACCTGTCAGTAGTGGTAACATTTTTTCGCGAAATACAGAGGCCCTTCTAATGGGTCCCAGCTGTCAGGTGGAGGAATCATTATTTTGCGCGTAATAAGGACGCATTTCCTTCCATGCGGACGTGGACCCAGCTGTCAGCCTCTCCACACACAGTCTACTTCTGATGCTGTCATCCGTTGACCACGTTGACCACTCCGCACTGAGCACATCCAAGGTGGTGAACGGCGGCGAGGCCCCGGACAGCAACGAGCCGGAGATGGGAAGACGTGGGAGTAGAGTCGCAGACGGAGAGGTGTACGAGGGTTAACTCGCTCTAGTGCGGTGTGGTTCGGCAGTCGGTGGATAAGAACAGGAGGTGTGGAGGGGTGGAGGGATGGCTTGGCCAACGGTGGACTAGCGCTTCACAACGAAGCGTGCTAAGCAGAGCTGCTAGCAGCAGGAGGCGGGAGCAGGTGGTCCAGGCGGCGCTGGAGGAAGAAGACGAGAGATTGAAGATAGATGTCGGTTGTTTGATGTAAATCCAAAGGCTAACGATGTCAGAATCATTTGTTGACTAAGTTGACAACGACTTGCATTGGCTTCGACCTATTGGCCCACATTTCAGCCTCCAAAAATGTGGCACGTATTCAACCCATTTTTTCAGAATTTACAGTCTTTTTTTGCGGGGTAGAATTTACAGTCAATTTGATCTATTTTTTTTGAATTATAGTCCATTAGCTGAGATGGGTGAACAAATAACGTAGCGTCCATGCGGCCCATTTATATTTTTCCTAAAAAA
Source organism: Triticum dicoccoides (assembly GCF_002162155.2). NCBI lineage: Eukaryota > Viridiplantae > Streptophyta > Magnoliopsida > Poales > Poaceae > Triticum > Triticum dicoccoides. The sequence goes on along the minus strand of NC_041388.1, from coordinate 448,746,686 downwards.
TTACAGGCCATTTGCACTTTCTCAAAATACACGATTTTGCTGGGTTGATTCTAATTATAATGTTGGGATGGGCGCAGCAATGTTATCAAAAAATAAACAGGGGCTGAGCATTTTGTTATATATATAAATAATAAGTGATTTATTATTATATTGGTCCTTAAATCTTACCAAGCTTTTGTACACAATCACCAGGATTTTCGTTGCCAAAAAAATCCAGGATTCTATTGTTAAGAAATTATTTTTATAAGTTAATAAGATGTGGGATATTGTTTTCTTACATATGTAAGTATGTGTTAAATATATGATGACAATAACAATAATATATAATAACATATAAAATAATTTAAATATATATAATATTGTTAGAAGGGAAACATAAGTTGGACCAGGCGTTCCTATTCTTATATAGAAAAATAGAACAGACCTCTGCGTTTTCTTCAAAAAAATACATAAATTGGGCTGCCGATGTTTCAGGAAAAATAAAACCTCGGATGGGAGATCCATAGGCCGGTCGATACATGACGGCCCTCAAGAAAATACAAAGAGGCCTATGGACCTCGAGTCCGAGGTCGTGGGCTGCGCATGTTAAAAAACAAAGCCGAGATGGGGCAGCCCAAAACCCAGCTGATACTTGCCGCCCCAGTGATAATAAATGATACCTACCACCTCCCCGGCTTCGTTGTGAATTTATCTCCTATAGTAACTATGTTGAAGCACCTAAAAATGTAACTATATTGACAAATCCGTGGGCCCCAACGTCAGTATAGCATTAGGAGGAAGTATTTTTTCAATGAGGCACTTGCTTGCGTATGGCCATAGACCTGGTGGGTCCCAACTGATGGGGCAGGAGGAGATCCGACAACCTGAGGAAGTGCCTTATTAGTAATGAAACAACTGAACTAGCCTAGTGGCCGAGTGACACTACCCGATAGTTGTTCTGCCCGAGTTTGATTCCACCTATGCAGAGAAAAATTTCGAAAAAAATTTCCTGTGCCTCTATTGACATGTGGGTCCCAATTGTCATCTACGCACACCACATCCAACACTTGCCAAAACTTCGTCCCTTGTTTTCTCTGTTTTTCGCACACTCGACATTGTGTGGGCATTTTGAAAATAGCATATCTTTTTGACTGTGCATCATATGAAGATGTGCTATGCATGAATGTTCATCAGCATGATGTTAACTGGCTGGTAGTTCTAGTTTCGACCATGAATAAAACTTCCAACATGATATTAACACTGTTTGAAAAGGCCTTGTTAATATAAATGTTCCGCCTCTGAAAGTTGCAGTTTCTTATCTGAAACTAAACTTGGAGTTTCTTATCTGAAACTGAAACTTGAAGTTTCTTCTCTGAGAATCACATTGTCTGCACTTTTATACTCCTATGCAACTACATTTTTTTAAGTGCTAAAAATAGATCTCTAGAATTCATAAAATACTTCATATGCTCAATACTACAAATCTGAAATTCAAAATACATTCATATCTCAAAGTACTCTCAAAATACACAACACAAAACACAATTCACAACCTACAAATATTGACAACCCTAAGCTCCTCCTGACAATTCACAACCTTCCCGACTATTGGGCTAGGGGGGCAGTCCCTCCTATTCCTCGGCGGCAAACAGCCGCGCCGTGAGACGATGTGAACGGCGAGGGAGAGGATGGCGGGGAAGCGTCGTCGGGCCAACTGTTTTTCTCCTCTTGCAGTTGGGTTCGGTCGATGAAGAATCCACCGGCTCACTGTAGCACGACACCCTCACAAACGGCACCCTGTAGATGCTCGATCCTTCAATCTCTAGTGGATGCTCCATCTGGGATCGATACTCCCACCACCGCTCCCTCACGATCAGATTTGGTGAATCTGTTTGCTCCATGGCCCAGAGGAGCGACTCTATGTACTCCCGCATGACTCCCTCTGGGAGTATCACCGCCTTTTCGCTCTGTTGCGGATATTTGGCCATGGATGTCACCATCGCCGCTAGTTAGTCCTTGTTGTCAAACCAAGACTATATCTCCAACATCCTAGCTAGCTTTACAGGGTCGCCATCTGCGATCCTCACATATCGGTTGTACTCCTCCATTGATCTACTTCTCCACAGCACCTTCACTCGCCGGAAGTGGTTTTTGAATGGAAGAGGAGAGGAGCAGCACTGGTTTTGGATTAGAATGGGAGAGGAGCGACGCTGGTTTTGGATTGGAACAGGAGAGGAGGGGCGGTGGTTTTGAAATGGAAGAGGAGAGGAGCAGCGCTGGATTTAGATTGGAACAGGAGAGGAGCGACGGTGGTTTAAGAGGAGAAGAGCGGAAGAGCGGCGCTGGTCTTGGAAGTATTTTTTTTGTTTTGCATATTTTGGGTCAAAGTTTGACCACGTACTGTATTTGACAAGTAAAATGTGAATGCATGTCACCAAAAATTGTATCGTTTGGTTCGTATCCGAATGTACTTTCAAATTATATTATTTTTGCAAAGTATAACATATATTTTGTTTGCGAAAATCATGGTCAATTATGACCCAGAATAAAAGGGAGACTAGTTAATGTGGGGTCGCTTTCTTAATTGAAGGGTAAATTGATTTTGATTTTGATCCAGTCACAGCGCGTCGGCCCTCTCGTCCAATCCTAAATCCCTGCCGCATGCTCCTCTCCCTCTTCTCCATTGCAAAATCACCTCCTCTCCTCTCCGTCATCTCCATTCAAAAACCACCATCTCGCCTCTCCATCTTCTCCATTGCAAAACCACCTCCTCTCCTCTCCATCATCTCCATTCCAAAACCGCCATGTCGCCTCTTCCTCTTCTCCATTGCAAGACCACCTCCTCTCCTCTCCATCATTTCCATTCGAAAACCACCGTCTCGCCTCTCCCTCTTCTCTATTGCAAGACCACCATCTCTCCTCCCATCTTCCAAAGCTAGCACCGGACCACTCAGAAGGACATTTATGGAGAGGATGCAGCAGCGAATCAGGCAGATCGCCGGCGGCGACCAGGCAAAGTTAGCCAGGTAGAAGGAGATCCTTACTTGGTTTGAGAATGAGTGGGAGATTTCGAGGATGGTGAGGGCCATGTGGCAATGTATGCGAAACAGCGAGACGGTGGCGATGAGGGCGGCAATGTACATGTACTCCTCGGCGGCAGTCACGCCGCAGTCCTTCAAGTTCATCGAGTATCTCCTCTAGGCGATGGAGCAGACAGATTCGCCCGAGGTGAAAGTCAGGCGGAGGTGGTGGGCGTACAGGTCGAAGGTCGAGCACCCAGAGGATAACGAATCAATCGAGTACGGTGTATCGTTCGTGAGGGTGTAGAGCCAGCTGGAGCCACAAGAGTATTCGTTCTCCCACCGCAAGAGGAGGCCAGATGGCGTGACGTCGCTTCCCCGCCGTTCTCCACGGTTCCCTCGACGCTCGCCTCGTTTCAACGACGGAGGTAGGGTTTAAGGTAAGCTTCGCACTAACCTAATCTTCCACCTGCTCATGCTTACAATCACTGTGACAGCTAATGAAATCATGCTTACAATCAGTCTCCGAGTAGTACACCAATCACCTTTAAATAGCTTTGTACCTTTGGGTAAAAGTTGTGACATTGTGTATAAATAAAGAAAAATAGATTGGTGCTTCTTTCAGAAAAGAGTACTCCCTAGAAAACTGCCAATATAAGCTACTAGTATTTGGTTAGCGGATTTGCTGCCGAGAAAGATCCGTCCACAGAGAGCGCGCACTGGTGGTGGTGGATGCCAATGTGTGCTTGGATCATGGTTGGTGTCGGTAATTTTTACTTGGCACACCTCGCACTCTGGATATATGCCGGTTCCATCCATACATTTGTGCAGTTCCACCAAAATGCAGCTGAATAACCCTATTTGCACAGATAATGAAAAAGCATGATTACATTATAGTGGCACTAGTTGATGAAACACACAAAATAAATAGAAGAAAATATTGCGATAGTATCATAGTATGCCATGCTGCGAGGGCGAGATGGGCCCTGCGACGCCTCATACGGTACGCCAGGCCTCATACTGGAAATCGTCCCAAGTCTCCCCGATACACCTTCTGCTAGTGATGAACATCAGTGTATAGCGATAGTACAAGGAGGGGCCTTGAGACATTCAAATCTCTATTTTTGTGCAGATCAACTAAAATTAAGCACCCCAGTTTGCAGAAACGCTTAAACATTAACAATGGGACTAGTTGATGAAACATACATTAACAAAGATAAGCACTTTATTTATCTACATTGGAAATGAAATGATAGAGAGGACACTCGCTCTATTTTAACTGTATTATTACTTCATTTTATCAGTGACACTAGGGTCAAGAAGGTGGCAAACGAGGTGTACCATGCGTCGCAAGGATGAAGGCCGGGGGTGCTTAGACTAGGATGCTGAAGCTGGCTCTTTCAGTCCCTATCTTCCCCCTAATGTTTCTGTGGTAGCATTTGGGTTGTAATCCAAACTTGGTCAAGTTAGTGTTGTGTCCCCCTACCTACCTAGCTTATGTGGCGAACTTGTCTCCTGCTAGTACTCAGTCTGTTCTAGTAGTAGTTGCATAACTGCCTGTTTACACTGAAATGTTGTCGGATAATGGTTCTCTATGGTTGGGTTTCTTTAATGAAATCGGAGGGAATCCCCTCTTTCGATATATAAAAAACAGTGGCACTAGCGGTGCCAAAACATCGCCTCAAATTAATAGTGCCACTAGATTAAGGTGCAAAATAATAAAATTATTGCTTTATCATGGCAGTGCCAAAACAGTAGCACAAGAGCAGGATCAACATGCAGGATCTTTGGCAAATGGTCAGACCAAAAAGGAACATACCTCATGATAGGAACCATATCTGCAGTCAACGCCATCGTAGAAGGGATGACACCAGTCACCAACCTGGATGATTCAATTCATGGGACCTTTTGGTGCAGTTCACCTAAAATGAAGCAATGTCCCTTGAGCTAGCAGCTTCTTCTTCTTTTTTAAGAAAAGGGCTCCAGCCCCAGTTCCATTTCCATCAGAAAAAGAAACCCACAGAGCTTCTTCTTCATTAGTTGCAATAAAATTGAGCAACATCAAGGTTGGTCATGAAGCTCCTGGAATGTTCAACTATAATTTGGATATCATTTGTGCAGTTCAACTAAGATCAAGCGTGAAACGTATATCCCTGTTTGCATAAAAAAGGTGGAAAGGAGGGTGACTAACAAGTGATGAAACATCCATCAAATGTAAAAAAGCATGTTCCTTATCTGAATGGAAATCATACAAGGACAGTAGCAATTTCTAGCAGCATTGCTAGATATTAGTGTGGGCATTAGGATTAACTATGACAACCATTAAATACGACATTACTTTAATGGTGCCATTGCTTCATTTTACCAGCAACATTACATTAACAGCTGCTACAGAGTCGGTATTTGGGCATGGGAGACTAGGCGGACCAGGACAGTTGCATCTCTAACGAAAAGAAGCAACTTATCTTAATGGGAAATTTAGCAGGACATGAAAAAAAGTGCCATTGAATCATATTACTGGAGGCATTACATTGAAAACAACATTGGTTTAATGTGTCCTTACTTTTAACAGTGCGACTGCTACATTTTACCAGTGGCATTACATAAGAGCGGCTCGGGTCAACAAACATCAGAAGAGGATATCTGGGTTGGTCCCATTCTTGTTCGGTATATAGCCACCTTATACTGTGTGAGGCTAGCAAATCTAGTGATGGACTTACTCAGTTGACTTGTCCCCCAGTCCCCACTTTCTTTCCTTTTCCAACCAATAGATCGGGTTTATATTGAGTTTGTACTGCGTTCCCTTTATTTCCCTATTAGACCGAGAGACCAGTTGGATAGCCAGTCTCTGCTACTTTTCGCCCCCATTATTTCCTCTTTCGACAAAGCCCTAGATTCAGGTAACAAATCTTCCCCCACCTCGACCATCTTTCTTCCTAGTTTGAACCAAGTACTACTAGATTCGAGTGCATGAACTAGTTTTACCTCTTAACAGTAAAAATTTAGGTGGTTTTCGAACAGCCGATCGATCCTATCTATGAGGGGGCCTGAGAAATAGTAAAAGATACAAATGCAGCGGCGTCAGGAGCTCGGGAAGTAGAGCAAGGCCAGTTTCGAAAGAAGTTAAACCTGAGGGTCGCCCTGATGTCGCTAGGTGGGCGGCGAGAGGCCGGATCTACCCACACTACGGCAGCGAGGAAGAAGGGGTGGGAGGCCCTCCCTCGCCAGCGATGCTTGGGAGAGAACGGCAAGGCATGCTGATCGGGATGCGCCGGCAGTGGGTAAGAGCCATCGCCGAGGACAACCGCGTGAACGTTGCACTTTCTCACCTTCCTCGACGGAGAGGATCCGGCTGGATCTGTGACCAGTGGTGAGTAGAGAGAGAGTGTGGCCACCGCTGTCGTGTTTAGATCTGGAGAGGACGAGACAGTGTGAAGAGAGCAACACTAGCGAGCAAGCGCGGAGGCTCCTTCCTATATAGTGGAGTGCTAGTTTTCTTTTGTCTACCGGCCGGAGCTGGCTTAACCTCGGCAATGACTGTCGAGAAGTCTTCATGCATGTGCCTCGGAGGCGCAGTTGTCGTCATTTTGATCTGAAGCATCGGATTATAGCATATAACACGAAAAAATGCCACATGACAAGATATCATAACCTCACTACCCAAAGGAGACAAGATGAATCCCGACGGACAAACTAGACGAGGATCAAAGCTCAAATTAAAGCTAAACTCGTAGAAAAGGGGTCCGTCGATAGATGTCCTAATTGACATAGCCGGCTTGACCTACATGGCAGCCGAGTAGTCTTCGTGCATGTGCCCCCAATGACTAGCCCAACTCAGTTGTCGTTGTTTAACCCTCGCAGTGATCCGAAGCACATGATACCTAATTTTGCGAGATGACAAGAAACCTTTTTTAGATTTCTCATCAGAACTACAGCCCTGTACAACACAGCATGCATGATATGTAGACGATAGCCAATCCAAGAGTGTCTGTTGGAGTCTGGTCACGTGCATGGACGAACTGATCTTCCGTGTCTTGCAGGGATCGTCCAAGTACCAACGTATGTACTCCTACAACACTTCTCTAGTAGTACTATTGCTCGTCTCTCTCTTCTATTAACTCACCCGACTTGCGGGGCCGGGGAGTGTGCCTATGGTCGGTTCTCAATTGCGGTCCCACATGTGTGTGCAAACGCAATATGACGCGCGTTCCATTCAGAGAGCGGCATGCCAGACCGACCGACCATCTAGGGTGCGATGCGAATGCGATGGGCGTGATGTATACTCCGTACATGTGTACTGTCGTTTTCTTGAGGCTTTGCTCCATGGCGCAATCCATGGATACAAAATTAGTATACTGTACTATTTAAAAGTCGAGGGCGGGGCTTTTCCCGCGCGGTAGGCGGGGCAGTTCCGCCTAGACTGTTCGACAGAGACGCGAGAAGATGAGGGAGTACGCTGTTGCAAACATAGGGTTGTGTGATTTGACAGTGAGTTACTGCTGGACAGGTGGGGCCGGTGATTTGACTTGCCATTATCATTTTAACTATGGCGCTACAACCGGCGTGAGTCTCCCGATTCCTGACCACCTCCATACAGGTGCCTCTCCTGATGCTCCACCATGTAGAGGCTGGCTCTTGCTTGAGAGCCCACTCCTCCACTTTTTCCTTGCCTCTTTCCCCCACATATGCAAAAATGCCATGTAAAGCGGGCTTATAGCACACTATTGTACTTGATCCTACAGGTGCTTAAAGTCTGATGTGGAAAGTTAATTAAGAAGAGAGAGACTGTTGTTGACCCCAGGAAGAAACGATGATAAGCGCGTGTACTTAGATGAAGCAAACTTAGCAACAAAAAACTAAGAACCTATGCATTGGGGACTTGAGTTGCTAAGCCATTTAATGCCCATAGCACCTCATCTAAGCACCATTTCATTCGAAGAGGTCACTCCTTGGCAAATGCAATAAATACTACAAAGAAAGAGATAGAGGGAAGTAAACAAAAAATACTGTTATAGCCAACCTTATAGCTAACCTTGTTGTATGAGTGACTAAGTGATGACTATGTATGACATGCCAACATCAGATAGCCTAACGCACCGTGTTAAATCTCCAAGGGCACGATCGCGCGAGCGAGGCGACGGTCGTGGTAGGCGCGACCATGATACGGGCTGCTGGCAGCCCTTGGATCTGAGATCGAACGGTCGCATACTAAGTTGCTGAAAAATTTGCAGAATAACCCTCCAGGATAGGATATTCACCCATAGGTCTAGAATCACGCCATGCAACCATTCGATCTCAGATCGAAGGGCTCTCGGAAGCCCGTATCATGGGAGAATGGAAAGCTTCGTATCACCTGTAATTTTCCTGACACTTAACATGACATCGAAAGCCATTTAATTGGGCATCGAGTAGACATGACATCTAATTGGGCCCCCATAGTACTGTGCATGAATCCATTTATCCACCAGGCAAGCCGCTACCCTGACATTCGCACGCGTCCCCCACTCGACATTTTTACAATCGATAAACCGCTCCTAGTCGTCCCGTCCTTTCACATTATGGCAGTTCCACTAATCCTAACCCTCCTCCCAAATCCATGGCGTCCCAAATCTTCATGATCGGCGGTGAGTACAAGGTTAGAACCATCACCAGCGATGAGTTTGATTTCATCTACACCCGTTCTTCCGCAACGGTGAAAGAATGCCTTGCTCGCTTCAAACGCATGTTTGAAAACTCAAATGATGAGTGGGTCGCTGGGCTAGATGTTGAGTACACCACAGTCCTGGGAAGCAAGAAGAATCTAAAGGAGGCAGAGAAGAAGAAGCCCGCCGTGATCTAGGTTTGCGTGCATGACTTATGCTTGGTCTACCACATATGCCATGCCGACGTTGAGTGCGAGGAATTTAAGAAGTTCCTCAAGGGCGGCCGAGTCAAATTCATTACTGTAGACTTTAGGAACGACAAGGAAATCTTGGGTCGGATAGGCCTCGTTGTAGGCGACCCCTTTGACCTCCAGAAGGAAGGGCTGTTGCTCTCTCTTGATCAGCCTTCAATGCTGACCTTGGCAGGAGCCATGGTTCATCATTCGTATGGTGAACTGAAGAAACCTCCGCACATGTTTCATCGTGCATGGCAGTGGACTGTACTAGATATAGACCACATCCATTATGCTGCAATGGATGGCTACCTTTGTTTCAATATCTACAAGGGTTGGATGAAGAGCAAGAGCCAAGTGTGCGGTTCAAGCAAAGAAGTATCGCCCAAGAGGAAGAGGGACAAGGACGAAGTCGAGGACGTGGATGAGGACTCTGAGTAAGATGGCAGTGTCGTTGCTCATGGTGGTTCTAATGCAGTGTCTACCGGATTAGTTGCTTAGTTTAATTTCTGGTGTGCTTAGTTTTATTTGAGGGGTGTGTTGTGCTGAGCCCCTAGCAGAACTATGTTACGTTTCTTCTCGTTATATTTCGTACGTTTCATCTTTTAGTTGGTATAGTACTACCACTCGTTTCTTCACATTATATACGTACAATATATATGGCCAACATCAATATATCCAACAGTTTAGTTATCAAAGAATTTCAGGGTGCTTAGTTTTGTCAAAGAATTCCAGGGTGCTTAGTTTTATTTGATGGGTGTGTTGTGTTGGACACCATTAACTTATCATTGTGAGAATCGGCTTATTTTTGTCACATAACATGGTCAACGGGTTTGACGTGAAAATAACAATGTCTAATGGCATTTCTGAGCAAACATCTAACTTAACGATGGCATTTTTTTAGATATCTAATTACATTTTTGAGTAGGCATCTCACGGATCGATGGCATTTTTTGAGTAGTTGTAACTTCTAATGGAAAAACTGAGTAGTGATACACAACTAGTGGCATAAATAATAAGAACCCAAGAATTAAGTAGGTATGCTAATTTCTTTATTTCTTTATACCTTTGTGTGCGAAACAATATACGCTGCCTCCCCCCGGATTTTCTTTACAGAGGCAACAAAGAACTATATGAGTGCCCTGTTAAATTTTGGAATTATTCCGGGTTCGTTTGGCCTTTTTTATATATTAATTGAGTTTCTGGTCATTTAATGTGCATAATTCAAATTTGAACTACAAGCACATGCTCCCATGCAACAAAGTTGATTGAATCACATGTTTGTCCTTGGGTGAATTTCTAGGTCCCATGCAAGAAATGGGAATGAAATTCAAACATCTGGGCATCATGGTTCGTCTGAGAACATTTAGAAGCTTGGTTTTAAAATTCTTGTAAATCCAAAACACGCCTCAAAATCATGAAACTTGGCATGGTGTCATGTCATGGTACTACCATGCTGTGGTAAAAAAATTGCAGAATAGGAACAAGTTTTGGTATAAGTTTCTTGCAAACCGGAGCTTCTCTCAAGAAGGCTCGTGGTTCTGAGAGGGAACGTGTCACCTTTGTGTGCATAATTGAAATTTTAAATACAAGCACATGCTCTAGTGCACCAAAGCTGGTTGCAAAATCACATGTGTGTGCTTGGGTAAATTTCTAGGTCCCATGCCAGAAATGGGAATGAAATTCAAACATTTAGGCGTCATGGCTCGGCTGGAAACATTGAGAAACTTGGTTTTTTAATTCTTGTAAATCCGAAACACGCATGAAAATCATGAAACTTGGCTTGGTGTCATGACATGGCACCAACATGTTGTGGTAATTTTGCTGTCTGATTTGCGAAGGCACACACATTAACAATCAACAAAGTCATTTTGGAACAAGTGTTGTCACATTACAATCGGAAACACAAGTATTATTAAAATAGTGGGTGTTCTATTTACCATTTACATGCTGCCATGCATCCCCTTTTTTATTAGCTAGGAGGCGCCATGCAGGGTAGCTATTTGAGTACGGGAGGCGTGCGAGCCCTTTGACCTCCATCTGCCATCCACCTCTCTCCCAAGGTCTCCATTAATGGCGCCCGAGCCTCTGTTTAATGGTGTGGCAATGACTCACTCGACTGAGATTTAAGAGAGAAAAAGAAAATCTGAAAAGAAAATTTTGCACGGATCTTAATGTAAGATCCGACGGACCTATATAGCATCTACTTCGACTTATAGCAAGACTGATGAATATATATAAGGACGACGAGAGTGGATAATAATTGTCTTACATAATTAGGAATATAATTTAAAAAGCCACATGCGGCTACGCCCGAAATACACAAGGGCAAAAGAAGAAGGAAGACGCATACAACGAGCTGGCTCGCTGATCTCTATTTTCTTTATGCACTGCAGGTCGCGGAGACTAGTTCTCGCGGCAGGTGATGATCTCTTGCATCAGTTTCATGTCCTTAATACGTTGCTTGGAAGCATCCATGGATTCCTCCACCAGCTTGTTGCGCTCGATGCGGAGCATGGCATTCTCGTCCATAAGTTTCTTGATGATGATGCCCGTCCTCTGCAACAAGGCAGCGGTCTCCTCCTCCTGCTTCGCCCTTCCGGCGATCTTCGCCCTCAGCAGGACGTGCTCGCCCCAGAGCTTCACCTTGCCCTCCCCTAGTTGTCGGATGACGCCGGTAGCCTCGTCCCGCAACCTCGCCCAGCCGGAGATCTGATCCATCTGGCTATGGACCATCGCATGCATGCACCTGTAAGAGTCCTCGCCTGCCCGTGAGAAATTTTCCCAGGCCGCCGCGGCGCGGCGAGACATCTCTGCTGCTTCCGCGGCGTGGCCGGACCAGTCTGCTACATCGACGGCGTGGCGCGACCTCCGTGCTGCTTTGGCGGCGCGGTGGGACCTCTGTGCTGCTACTGCTGCGCGGCTGGACATGTCGGCTGCTTTCACGGTGAGGCGGGACATCTCTCGTGCTTCCTCTTCCATGGTCACCTCTCCTTGGTGGAAATCTCTCGACCCAGAACTCACGCTGGCTATGGCTTGATTGACTTGATTGTTTTTTGTGGATGATGAGTTGAGGAGGAATGTGCAGTCATCTTAGCATAGTAGTATTTATAACCGAGTACTACTAATACGCTCCTAAGTGGGAAACCATTTAGGTTGTGATCGGTGTGAACATGTTTGCAATTAAATATAGCATGGTAGTAGTAGTAATTTGGAATGTGACGAGACGCGCTCAAAATTTATTGACGGTTCTAGTTTCGAAGTGCGGCACTATTCCCGGATGGCGTAACGTCGGCACGTTTTCTCGGTCGTGGTGTAGCATAAGCCATGGTACTAGTTCTTTTTCTACTGTTGTGTACGTGCAAAAACTGGCACCGTCGGATACATATCTTACGCTTGGCGTTCGACAGGAATAGCCTCGTGGCAAGCTATAGACTAGTCTTTTTTCAGACGCATTACACCTATCTCTTGGGACTTCTCACATGCACCATCACTGCTCCCTAGGTCGATGCCACCCACATACACTTGTACTCTGAGAATAGGTGCACGCACGCACTCATCCTCTCTCACACATGCATCTGTAGCTACGAATTGTAGTGTTCTCAACCATCCAATTGCCTCTATCATAGGTTTCACGTTGCTCCTTGGCCTTGAGATTGAGAAGTTTAAAATGCGGAGGCTAAGATGGAGGCATGAGGTTTTAGTTAATGTGATGGCCGCACACGGCACCAACACAACACGAGCTTTGTCTGCCTGGTGCGCATGCAGTCGGGTGAATTGTCCAAGTATAGACACAACCAGGCCCTTGTTGGTATCCGCGCCTCAAATTTGGCTAGTCATAGTGGAGAGTAACATAGACTAGTTACTAGTCTATGTTACTAGTACATTCAGAGTGGGTAGTGTCGTATAGTATATGCATAATTTGGCGACGAGCGCTCTCTATATGTACCACCTTTTTTCTTTAATTTCATCTTGTTAGTTTTGCTCCATGGCGCAATCCATCAATACTACTACTGTACAAATGTATACATTTTTTAAAAGGCTAGAGGGTGGGGCAGTCTAGCTTGGTCCTTTTCATGAAAGGCGAGGGCCTTTGTGATTTGACGACTCATTACTGCTGGAAGGCGGGGCCTTGTGATTTGACTGCTCATATAAATGTGCTGACGACCTGAGGAGGAGCAAAGAACCGTGCGGTATACTCAAGTTTTCCACTGGAGTAGTACTATGACGGAGGAGCACGAAACACGGTAGCCCAGTGCCATATGGCGATAAAAAATGATCTAATTTGCTAGTCATCTCATTGTTAGCATTGTTCTATTCATGCCTCACAGAGAACGTGACACGTGCGGCGAAACACCCGAAGCAAAAGAAGAAACACAGGAGCAAAAGAAGAAGGAAGATTATCACCCCAAATGATCTAATTCACCGCGGAGTCGTAACTGATTCTTCATCACCTCCACGACCTCCATCTCCTTGCGCGTCTCCTCTGCCATCTTCTTCATTCTGTCCATGACGCGGGATTTCTTGACGCGAGCCTTCATCATCTGTTCCACGGCCGCATTACGTACCTTGACAGCAGTCGGGTGCTCGATGCAGAGCTTCGCCAACTCCTCCTTTTGTTCCATGACGAGAGCCTGCAGCATCTTCATCGAGGAACTACTACTCTCATGTAGCTTCTTCTAGCCGGCGTTCTTCTCCTTCATCAGGTCGAGCTCATGGCAGAGCTTCGCCTTGTCCTCCTGAAGTTGCAGGATTTCGCCGGTCGCCTTCTTCTCCGAGGCAATGCTCTTCTTCAGCGGCATCACCAAGCCGGCGGTCAACTCCCCCTGCTTATTGAGCTCAGCGGGCATGTCGTTGCGGCTCTCCTTCAGCAGCTCCACGAAGCCATGGATGAACTCCTTCTGGTTATTGAGGTGCTTATTGAGTTGATCGGGCATGTCGTCGAGGGATAACGACTCCAGCGCAGCCACCTTGGCATGTTCACCTCCCGGGCTAGGGCACTCCTGGGAGCCATCGCTAGCCCGTGAGAGATCTTTCGAGGTCTCTACGTGGCGGTGAGCCCTCTTTTTTTCCGCAGCCTTGGTTGCCGCTCCCTTGTTACGAGTAGTTCTCGACCTAGAGCTCTGCGCACCGGACATGGCAAGGACATACGAAGAAGAAGTACTTCTGAGGAGGAAAGGTAGAGTAATTTTCAATTAGGTAGTTCCCCTTTTTATAACCTAAGTACAAGCACTAGTACTAATACCTACATAGTGGGAACACGTTTAGGTTTGGTATGTACTAGTAGGTGAGAGCAGGCTTGCACTTAATTGTAGCACTAGTACTTTCGAATGTGATGGGAACAAGGTAAAGATAAATTGATGGGTTTTGGTTTCGAGGCCCGAAACGGCTCCCAATGAGTTTAGTGGAACATAAATTTCAAGTAGACTACACTGCTCAGATGCGTAAATATTATGTTCTTGGCAAAAATTGGCACAAAATACAATGGAGACCAATGGAAGTACTACTAGCAACCCATGATTTAACTACTCGCATGCGCGCAGTGGAGTAGTAATGTCTTTCTTCCGCCCTCACATCCACTCAATTTGCATGCGATGTATTAATTGACCATCAATGAAGTGAAGGACTTTACACACGTCAAATTATCACATGGGGTGGATCTTGGTACAAAATTGTGTCCACTTGTGTACCCGCGTGTGCGTGTGACGGAATGAGTGCGTGTGTGGCGTGCGTGCACATCTTCGCTTCGTGCATGCACCGCCAGTGTGGCTCAGGGAGGACGAGTACATTCTTCTGGAAGCAGCAGCACGTCACTGTGATCAATCCACACAAGGATGTCGCGATAATGCCTCCACATGTGCCAGGTGGCTTCATGAATTGTAAGAGAGAAACTGTGTAGCGTGCCATTGTGTTTCGCACATACTCGAAGTACTAGTAAGGTACACATGCATTGCACGTGTCAGATTTTGCAACCAAATTATGAATAAATACCACACTATGGCATGTAAGCTCTGAGTCATATATGCCTGATGTAGACCTTTGTTTAATTCTTATAGTTCATCTCATTTAAAATCAATTAGTTTTTATAAAAAACCTATGGCCTCTTTGATTCATAGGATTTCCAAAACGCGGGAATAGGAAGAACATGGGAGTAGAGTGGAATGTAATCTTGAATCCTACAGGAATATTGTACGAGTGTTTGATTGTGCATAGAAAAAATGCAGAATTCTTTCAAAGAGGTTTGAGTGGATGGGATGTTTCCTATGAAATCTAGTGCAAATGAATCATATGGAAAAATTCCTATGGTTTACAATCCTACGAATCAAACAACCAAGATAGGAAAAATTCCTAAGGATTAGAATCCTCCAAAATTCCTTTGAGAATCCTTTGAATCAAAGAAGCCCTTTATATATTTTATGATTCATGGAATTGTGCATTCTAAAGCATAAAGTAAAAACAAATAATGGCAATTCAACTAGAAAAAAAGTTTGGGCAGTTATGATACGGAAGATTCTAGAACAAAGGAGAACCACTGTTGTTTTGAGATTTTTGCATTATGCTTAAGTTCAACCATGGAGTCTGCTAGATTGTACATGTGGCAAAATCCGGTGGGGGCTAGAAGATGGTGCGAGGGGCCGAGTGGAGTGAGACTATGAAGGAGTGTACAACTGCGAGATCGATATCTAGAGAGAGGGGGCAAGAACGTGCGCTGTTGCGCGCAGTGGCGGAGCCATGAAAAATGTACCATGAGCTAGGGGGCCAAGCATTGCTAATCCTTTACGAGGAGCGCCAATTCATCAACTTAAATCATTTTTACCAGCAATTGTCAAATGATCACATTCATATTAGCCTCAATATATAGTGATGTTAGGGGGGCAGGGCCCTTGCTGCCCCCTGTCTTTGCCATTGTGCACGCGTCTGAGAGATGAAGCGGAAGGCATGGATGATGAGAGGGGGCGTTGGATATATAATTATTGTGGGTGTATTAGCTATATATGTAATCCTATATAGAGAGGTATAGATTTATCGATGTGGACATGGGAAAGAGGGTCAGACCTCACTAGATATATAGATTGATCGGTTTATGTGGAAAACTATAAAAGACCTAGCTATATACACGCACACGCATAGAGGAACATCGATCGTTGCGCATGCACGCACTACTAGGGAATAGCCTAGCAGTAGCACCGGTTTTTGGCCTATCAGTAGCGCGGGTAGGCGCGCTACTGATAAGGCGCTACAGCTAATGCTTAGCAGTAGCGCCTGCAGGCACTCTCTACTGCTATATCTACTTAGTAGTAGCGCTTGCCTAGTCAAGCGCTACTGCGAATTACTAGTAGCGCTTTCGAAAACAATCGCTACTACTATTATTCCCTATTCCATTTCTCTTGAATTTTAGGTCGTATTCATATACCTGTATACAATTTTTCATACAGTAGCAATTTAGAGATTGTTTTTACATCATATGAGTTATTAAATCACTAGGTGAAAGAACCTTGGATTAGTTTCAAGTGCATGGATCCAAAGTAACCAATGGTCACTTTGGATCCATGCATTTGAAACTAATCGGTGGTTCTTTCACCCAATGACATAATAACTTATCATCATCATCATAATATCATTAACAACTTATCATAATAATACATCATTGTCACATAACTCCTCATAATCATCATTTTAGTCCAATGTCATATAACAACTTCGTCACTAGTTATAATAACAACTCCTCCTCATCATCATCATAGTAATCATAATCACTACTCCTACTCAGCATCACCATCAAGTCTAAGACATTGTAGTCATATATAATCAACATTAACTAATTGTTCTTAATACTTAGGACCTACTCCTCTCTCCTAGCTAAAATACCATAAAACAGATAAACCGGTCCTTCACTGTAATGGAGAATGGACATAAACCTATCTCCAACTTGTGGCTTGCACACATTCATTTTGTCTCCAATTACTTGCGTGTGCGCATTCATCACTTTGCTCCATTCTTTGATTTTGAGCCTTCCATCATTTGAAGAAATCGAGTATGCAGTATATAAGCCTCTGAAGCAGTTGGTCGTAAGCTAACCATATGCATATCACCTTCAGTAAATAGCATATCAGGCACAACCTGCTTCGGGAGCCTCTGTTCAAAAATGGAATAGTAACATATATAGTTAGCAATGGTTTACTTAAGAATAATGTATGCAATGAAGTTACCATCATTAACAAAATCTTACCAAGTTTTTGGCAATGAAGTTATCATCAAGCAATGTATGGACTAGTGGCACGTATCTAGTATAATTTGGGCTGATAGAGTGACTGTTTTTGAAGGCCTCAACATCTTCTATGAATGAGACAAGATAACCTTTCTCCTCACAATTAAGCTTGGAGTCATAGCTGTAGTATGTGTTGTCTACTACCTTCCGAGTATTTCTTGAAGATAAGAAATAAGTTGAAAATTATAAATAAATAAGTTTAGTACGGACGAACACCAAATAGTTTTAAATTAACAACATAAGTTACTGAACTTAACAAATTAGTTTGGCAAACTCACATCTAGGCAAAACTGGAGGCATATCCACATCCACCCAGATGTTGATATCATCATCATCATCATCATCATAATCTTCGGGACGAATATCAAATCTTATTCGCATTCCCTCCTCAAATCCATATGACTTGCAGAGAGCTTCCCAATTAGACCAACCAAAATGGGAGCGATCGACCGCATTGTAGAACTTAACCAGAAACTCATAACCATGTTTAGTTCTTAAGTGAGCCCTCCTCGTCTCCACATTCTCAAAGTCATCTAAACCAAAACCAAGCTTCTCCAATACATATGGTCTAGCATGGCACGGGATGTACTAATCGAATTGAAAAAAATCCATAAATTACACGTTGAACAAAAGAAGCACAAGTGATGATATTAAATACGATGAAATGCTTGTCGTTGCGTACCATACAAACATCGAAGGTCTCTTCCAGCTTCACGGTGAAAAACCTATCGTTTTGCAGGTGAGGAAACCTGTCACACACACCTCGGTCATCGTAGCAGTACACACACTCCGGGATCCCATCGTCATCAGACATCTCCTGTGTTCAAAATTCAAAGATTATAACTCGACGGCAAAAACCAAAAAATCCAGCATGACCTTTGCTAAAAAAGGACATATCGAGCGCCTAAAATTTGCCGGAACGGAAATTAATCAACACTCCGGCAAAACATAGGCCACTTATCGATGGCCATTGCATTTCAATGGTTCAAAATACGAAAAAAACATTTGAAAATATCTTATATATAATCCTAATAGTAAATAAACTATTTTTATTAACTACTTACTAAATAAACTAGTTTTATTAACTACTTACTAAATAAACTAGTTCTATTAAGCACTTACTAAATAAACTAGTTCTATTAAGCACTTAATATAAATAAACTAGTTATAATAATCACTTACTAAATAAACTAGTTACCTATGATTTGCAAAAACAGAGACAAGGGAGGGAGGGAGGAGAGAGGAGGGGGAGGGGCGGCCAGAGGAGGAGGAGGAGGGGCCGGCCGGA
>NC_041388.1:448681692-448727807 GCF_002162155.2 Triticum dicoccoides | reverse complement strand
AGGGCTACCGGTGGAGGAGGGAAGAGGGGGCGGCCGCAGGCGGAGGGAGGAGGAGGGAGGAGGGCACGGTGGGAGGAGGAGGGACGGAAGGAGAGAGTACCTCGGTGGTGGCCGGACGACGGCGGCGGCGGCGACGAACGACAACGGTTATCGGCGCAGGCGGGAGTGACTGAGAGAGGGAGAGTGGGTGAGAGAGACAGGATCGGCCGTACGTGTGGGGATAAGGTAGGGTTAGTAGTAGCGCGGGCATGAGAAAGTGCTACAGCTAAGGAGAATAGCAGTAGCGGGGTAAGGCATAAGGCACTACTGCTATAACTAGCTGGACGGCGAGGTCATGGCAATGGGAGCAGCAGCGAAGTTTAGAGATGACACGCTACTGCTATTTTCTATTCAGCAGCATGTTTTCACGGAATGCGCTGCTGCTAAATAGGAGTAGCGTCGTATTTTGAAGAGCGCTGCTGGTAATATTCTGTGTATAAGGTTTTCCCTAGTAGTGATGTGAGAGATAATGAATGCCCGATATTATGGACAGGGGGATGTGTGTGTGTGTGTGCCTTCGTGGGAGACCGACCTGAAGAAAAAGATTGCATGTGTGCAATGGATAATGTTGACTAGTAGTGTGTGTGCATGCATGCACGAGAGAAAGTTAGTGGTACAATTATAAAGAGAAGGCCAATGTGTGGGTGTAAAAGACTAGGTGAGGTCAAAATAAATGTAAAGTTGAATTTAAATATTTGAATAAGAGATCATGATGTTTGAAACCCATGCATGCATGAATATAATGGAGATCTGCGCGGTGTAGTTTGGAAACGAGCATGTTGTAATGTATACACATTGAACAAGGTCAGACTGGTTTGAATTTGAGATACCGATGGCAGACATCGTTTGGCCACATTGCACCCGTCCATGGACACACTATTCTAATTGGAGATGATGGGTGGCTTTCGCATCACATATCTATATCTATACCCCTATATATATATTTATATTTATATTTTTTTTATATAGTGTGCGGATAACTTTAACTTTGAAAGATGGTCGTTGGATGAGGCCAATCCGATGGTGCAAAGCTGGCAAATTTGAGCACTACTGGCCGTTGGATATCATCTTGATTCTACCAGATTTTGCCACATGTACAATCTAGAAGACTCTATGGTTGAACTTAAGCATAATGCACAAACCTCAAAACACAAGCACTTCTTCTTTGTTCTAGAATCTTTCGTATCAAAATTGCCCAAATGTTTTTCTACATGATTTGTTTTTACTTTATGCCTTACAACGCACAATTCCATGAATCTTAAAATAGATTAGCTTTCTTATGAAAACTAGATGATTTTGAATGACATGAACTATAAGAATTAAATGAACATCTACATCATGCATATATGACTCAAAGTTTACATGCTATAATGTTGTATTTATTCATAATTTGGTTGCCAAATCTCATGCGTGCAATGCACGTGTACCTTACTAGTCTAAATGGTGTCCATGTGTGTGTTGTGCCTGTTAAACACATTGTACGTAGTATATCATACTAGTCTAAATTGTCTTTTTTGGGGTACATGTTAAGCTTGTTCTCCCGAAATTGCAAGACGCGCCTTGTTATGCCGAAATTTCAAGCTAGTGTCTCTGTCTATCGTGCTGCGAAACTCCCGCCTCTTCAACCCGCGCCTTGTTACCCCGAAATATTTAAGTAAATCTTTGTCTCATTGTACTCCGACAATTCCCTCCATCTCAACCCGCGCCTTGCTATTACAAAATTACAACGCGCGCGAAAACTCCCACCTCCTGTGAAATCCCGACACGCGAAATGCCCGTGATACCCCTGAACCAAAAGAACCGCCTCAAATCGGTGGGGGTACTTTCGTAACTTACCCCACATTTCGGACAAGCATGTCCCTAAGCCATGGTTCCCCACTCCCATCCCATGCGCCCACCCATTCGTACACCGAGGCCAGGAAAACCCGCGAAGCCCCACACCCTCCTCCGTCCACCACCCAGCCGGAGCCTCTTCCCCGACGACGTCGTCCACAGCAACACCTCAACGTCCCTCATTCACCGTACCGGATGAGGATCCGTCGTCAATCTGGTCGTCCCGCCGGTTCAGCCACCTCGTCCTCCACCTCCAAGGATCTGCCCCGACGTTCCCCTCATCTTTCGCGCCACCTCCATTCTCACACCTTCGTCTTCACCTGCACCACCGGAAGAGCATCATCATCACAGTTTCCTCGGATGAAGTTGCAGCCTAATCAGCGCCACCAAAGAGGTTGTACACTAATCACCGTATTTTCTTCTTGATTCGACACTACTAGGAAAAGGGCTACTAATGGTGCACCAGTTCTGCCTACTAATGGCGCATCACTGGTGCGCCATTAGTATCATGCCACTACTATTTTTTACTAATGGCGCACCACTGGTGCGCCATTAGTATAGGCCACGGTGCACCATTAGTATAGGCCACTGGTGCGCCATTAGTATAGGCCACTGGTGCACCATTAGTATTTTTGAATTTTGAAGGCGTGAAAATAGTAGTGACGCATCGTCTAACCCCCACCGTGCGCCACTGCTATTTTTTCAAATTTTGTTCCTGTTTTTGGATCTTGTACGTTCTTTTGCCGTGTTCTTTTACCGGAGAGGAGTTCCCCGGAGAGGAGGAGGAGGAGGTCACCGGAGAGGCGCTCGCCTACATCGCCGGAGAGGTGCACCATGGGCAGGTGCGCCATTACTAACTTTTTTTATTTTTTTGATTTATTTTGAATTTTGAAGGCGGGAAGATACTAATGGCGCACCATGGGCAAGTGCGCCATTAGTAACTTTTTTTATTTTATTTTGACTTATTTTGAATTTTGAAGGCGGGAAGATAGTAATGGCGCACCATGGGTAGGTGCGCCATTAGTAAGTTTGAATTGTTTTGAAATTTTTGCCTCTCCAGATCTTAAAAGCCCCGTATCTTTTTTCTGTTAGGTTTTTGAGGATTTTGAAAATGTTTAACAGGGTTCCCCCAGTTAAATTCGGATGTAACTTTTCGAGTAGATGATTTTTCATATAAAAAAAATTTCATCCGAGTTCGTACGCAAAAGTTATGCCCATTTTACAAATTCTCGAGAGATTTCGCAAATAAAGTCAAAATTCATATTTGTAAATTTTCACAACAACTAGACCACATATCACATGGGAAACTTATTTTCTTTTATTTTTTGACATTTCCATCATTTATTTTTATTTCTTTTTAAACTGAAAAGGCGGTCCACAGGGGGGGTGCATTCGGTGGAAGTGGTGGCCAAGTTACTAATGGCGCACCGTGGGAGTGGTGCGCCATTACTAGTTCAACTAGTAATGGCGCACCACTCCTACACTGCACCATTAGTAGTTTTGAAAAAAAAAAAAATTTACTAATGGCGCACCGTGGATGTGGTGCGCCATTAGTATTTGGACACTAATGGCGCACCAACACATGGTGCGCCATTAGTATATAGTAATGGCGCACCACATGTCTGGTGCGCCATTAGTGTCAATTCCATCTATAGCCCTTTTCCTAGTAGTGCGATCTCACGGTGCTGCCAGCGCTCGTTCCCGAGCCAACACGGCGCGGCTCCATCCATGGCGGCGTCGCCGGCCACTTCCTCCACGGCGTCGCTCGGTCCGTGGAGACATCCACATCAGTAGGAGCTGCTGGTGCTTTAGCTCCCGCTCGTGCTGCTGCTGCTTTAGCTCCCGCTCGCGCTGCTGCTCTGCTCTTGCTCTCGGTCTCCTGCCTTGTCTGCTCTTGCTCTTGCTCTTGCCCGCGCTGCTGCTCTCGCTCTTACTCTTGCTTGCGATGCTGCTCCGATTTAGCTACACTTCTGTCAACTAAATCGACTTTTGGGTCAGTCGATTTTCAGGGGGTGGGGGGCTCGCCGGAGTTAAGAACCAGCCGCAGCAGGGAGGGGGCTCGCTGGAGAGGTACCCCACTATCTATCTTAGGGTTCAGGGTGGGGGCGGTGGTCGTCGGTGGTGGTGGGGCGGTGGCGTGGGGATCGTTGGAGAAAAAGCTTAGAACGGGGGGGCCTAGAGGGAAGGCCGGGGCAGCGGTGGACCGGCGATGTGGAGTGTTTTCGGGGCGGGCGGGGCGGTGCACCGCCGGCCGCGGGAGATTGTTTGGCCGGTGGTGGCTGGCTGCTCAGGGGGGTGGAGGTTGAAGATGAATTGCAGGCCCTTGATTTTGTATCCAACAGCTGCAAAATCGACTAACCAGAGATGAACAAGTCAGTCGATTGACGTGTAGCCTCACCTCTAGTGCGTTCAGTTTCGATAGTAAAATTCAGTTTCGATAGCAAAATTCAGTTTCCACAGTCAAGTTCAGTTTCGACAGTTAAGTTCAGAGATGAGAGGCTGATGTATTTTACATCTAGCACTTTGTGGTTATGTATTTTACGCCATCTATTGGAGATGCTATTAGAATTCCACTCAGGTTAACGTTGTCTCTCTTGTCCTGCTTCAGCCTCAGCGTCGTACAACTCACTGGATCTGCTCCAATGACGAAACCTTCCATCACAGCGGAGCAATACCTCGGGCTCCATCTACAGACGCCTAAGATCTTCTTCCCCTCCTACGATAGCCAAGTCAGATGGAGCATCCTCACCGGCCAACCCAATCACGCTGAGATCGACATGGCTTCGCCAAAGAGGTTGTACACTTGTTGCATATCTTTTTTACTCTACATGTTATATATATTGTCCACTGAGCACACGGAGTAACGGGAAATACGATTATTTTATCCTACTATATGACAAGCAGTGAGGTACCAGGCAACTTAGCTATCCATGATGGACTCTCTTGAATGCCATCATTATTTATCTCTGCGCGTTTGAGCTGTGCATTTGTCGATAGCCCTCGGAGTTGAGCTAGTAGGGCAGTGGCCTGAGTCCAAAGTAATAGAAGTAGCACAAAAACATTTTTTAGTGTAGGCTTTTCCTTGCTCAAGCCTGCCTACTAGAATCGCCAGTGCTTGAAAGGAAAAGTGAATGAAAAACATAGGAATTGGAAAGTTTCCTATGGTACTACTTTTCATGAATTTGGTGCAAAGGAATGGAGCAAAGGAAAACTGTAGGATTTGTTACTTTAGTGTCTCCTTGAAAGAAAAACCATAGGAATTTTAATTTCCACTTGTCCTCCTTTTCAAAATCCTATTCATGAAGCACAAGACTAAGAGATAGTAGCATAATAGCATTATAACCGTACATTTTCTTGTGGTTTGACTTAATCTAACCATGCTTCTTTGCATCCTGTGATCTTCCAATTCTTGTGAACCAAACACCCAGATTGGCAGAAATCCTGTGTTTTTAAATTCTCTGTTTTGCACATGCATTCCTATCCTATTCTTGTCTATTTCCTATCCCTGCATTGTTAGAATCCTCAAATTCAAAAATCCCTTATACAATTACTTCTGTTATAGATATGTGTCAAAGAAAACCTTGTGTGGTTTGTCCTGCTCCTGCGGTGTTGTGTTCCACCCCAGCTCAGCTGCTCCAACGACGGAAGGGTTCACCACAGCAGGGATCCGCTCTCCAGACTGTCTTTCACCGCCTCAGATCTTCTTCCCTGCCGCCGGCAGCCACGACCACTACATTACCATCATCAACTGAGCAGATGACCTTGAGGACTACACAGGTTCGCAAGATAGGTCGCACTCTTCCGTGTCTGCTTGCATTATGCATCGCTTAATATGATGACATGCTACTTTATCATCGTGTTCACCTATTAGACTCTGAGTCAGGTCCAAACTTATGCTGAAAATTGAGTTTTTAAATGGTTGTGGGGTACATATTGGGGCAACAATCAGTACTATATGTCTACTATCTGTTAATATCAGGTGTCTACTATGAGTTTCATGTTGGGTGCAAACAAACATTAAAGGAGCCATTATCTGTATTTTTTAACTAAAGCTATTATCTGCCTGCTATCAGTGGTTTTGGGTCTATCCATAGTTTGCTACCATCACTCTGGATTTGTGCATGGACTCCTTACATAATCTCACTATGTTTTATTCCTATGCATGTCAGTTATTGTACACAATGGAACTGAACATGTAGAGCAAAAGAGACGAGCCTTGCGTGGAAATAAAATTTCATGTAGACATCGCTCCATGGTGGGCGCAAAGGCAGCCCCCCCTCCACCCATTTCGGATCGTAATCAAGAGGAAGATAACTGTTCTGAGGGGGATTCAGAAGCAGAAGACCACTCTTATTTACCCCATGAGGTCTTCGCTCTAACTTGGCATGCCGATGTTGGTAATATCATGCATATGGTGCCTTGCATTGCTTACTGTATACATCAAAGATGTCATCTGCTTAGTTTAGACATGATTTGTGTCAATGCCATCTGTTTAGTTTCTTTATCATATATGTGAATCATGCAATGCCATCTTGTTTAGCCAGGCATCATATATGTGAATTTTGGAATGCCACCCTGGTTAGCCAGTCATCTTATATGTGAATTATATCATGACATTATTTTTTTATTACGTGTTAAATTTGTCAACAATTTTAGTACATTCAATTACTCTTCATGTGCATCAGCCATTCGGCACGGTCATGGAAAAATCTGGAGTGGAAACAAGGTCTTCAGAGCAGACAATGCTATTTGACGAAGCGCATGTCTTGCTGGTTACAGATAGCTCCTCAGAGGAGGATTCAGAGACAGATGACCAGTCCTATCCCCCCCTGAGGTGCATGCTCTAACTTGGTAGGGTTATGTTGCTCATATCGTGTGTATGGTATCTTGCATTGCTATGTCATTTGCTTAGTTTAGACATGCTTTGTGTGAATGCCACCTGTTTAGTGTCTAATTACCATATATGTGAATTATGCAATGCCATATTGTTGCAAGACATTATATATGTGAATTATGCAATGCTATCTTGTTGCAAGGCATTATATATGTGAATTATGCAATGCTATCTTGTTGCAAGGCATTATATATGTGAATTATGCAATGCCATGTTGTTTAGCCAAGTGTCATATATGTGAATTGTATCATGCCGTCCTTTTTTGTATTTCTCATTGCTTTTGTCGACAATGTTTGTATATTCAACTGCTCTTCCTATGCATCATCCATTTGAATTGGTGATGGAGAAATCTGGAGTGAAAACAAGGTCTTCAGAGCAGACAATGCTACCTGCTGAAGTAGATATCTTGCTGGTTACAGATAGCTCTTTAGAGGAGGATTCAGAGGCAGATGACCAGTCCTATTATCCCCCTGAGGTGTATGCTCAAACTTGGCAGGGTTATATTATTCATATCATGCATATGTTTTATTGCAATGCTTAGTTTTTACATCATATACACGATATTGAATGCCATCTCCTTAGTTGACACATCATATATGCGATTGCCCTATGCTCACTTCCTTAGTGTATAAATCATATATTTGAATTATATCATGCCATGATGTTTACATAGACAACATGTATCTGAATTATGGCATGCCAACCCATTTTCTAAAGACATAATATAGTTATATCATCTCATCCTGTTCACATAGTCATCGTATTTTGAATTATGTCATTCTATCCATGAATTATATCATGCCATCATGTTTCCATCGACAGCATGTTTGTGATTTATGGCATGGCAACCACTTTAATAGACACATCGTATAGTTATATCATGTCATCCTGTTTACATAGTCATCATATTTTGAAGTATGTCATTCTATCCTGTTTAGTTAGCCATCATACATGTGAAATTGTGTCATGCTATCCTATTTAATTAGCCATCTTATATGTGAAATTATGTCCTGCTATTCTGTTTAGTTAGACAACATAAATGTGAATTATTTCATGCCCTGTTTTCTTCCCTACTATCCATTGCACCTGTCTATCTTACAATGTATGTACATTCAATTACTTTTCTTGTTTATCAGCTATTTCAATTGGAGGGGTGATGGCAGTATCTGTGGGAGTAAAAACACGGTCTTCAGAAAAGATCGTGCTACCTGTCGATGGAGATAGAACCACAGTTGTACTTGCCCAAGAACCAGCCCCACCACACATAACCCAGACTCATGCAGATTATAGCCCTACCCAGTTGGACAGAGAACCAGATACACCCCTTCTAACCCCAACCCCAGCAAATAGTAACCCAGTTCCTGTTGACACAGCACCGTCTCCACCACAAAGCACCCAAACACGAGCAGTTAGTAAGGTAACTCCAGTGCCCATAGCACGAGGACCACCACTCCGAACCCCAAGTCAACGCTTAAAGCAGAAGAAGAATTGTTCTCAGGTCAGGTTCTGTAGCTATGGTTCATACTACTTTACTCTTGCATCACTGTATTTACTCATACCAACTAATTTCAAATTTGAAGGATGCAATTGAAACTGGCGCAACAGGTATGTTTTAAACCTGTTTCTTTAACGTGTTTGCTGTTGTAACTTGCTCTATGTTGATTTCAGTTAATTGAATAAACATTTATATTCTCATGCCATGCACCTTACAAGTTTTGTTATTGCTGTGTAGTTTCCCACACTTATATTCTGTTTAAGCTGCTTTGTCTTAAATAGATATGATTCGGACTATATCTATCTTGATTTGGCAACATAAACTAGAATGATATAGACCATACAGTGACCATACTACATAGATATATGTTTGTTTCATGTTGTTATCCTGTCCACCTTACTACTGAACTGGTTTACCAAAGTGAGTTTCATATACTACATTGTAAACCTGTGATGTGTTTGTTTGTTTCTCTTTTAGAACACGGATAAAATATTGGAGAAGAGTACCCCGTTATGCAATGGTAAAGGAAGTAATGCAGATAAGGTTCTAGATAGTGACACATCCCTGTTGGTCTCCAAGAAAGCTGATAAAAACTATATTGAAGACACTGAGACAACCCTAAAGTCCTGTCTTGATGTAGTATTCGAGTTACTGGGTACTATTGCTGGCACCAGCTCTTTGAATTCGGTGCCTGAATTAGTTCGGCTTCTTGAGTCTCAACTTCAAGTTGAAAGACATCGATCAGATGTTATGCGACATGAAGCCGAAGGACTGAGGAAGTCCCTGCAGAATTCAGATGCATACTTTCTGGTGCAACAGCAAGTGCTAGAGGATTTAAGCGCCAAACAAGAGAAAGTTAATAAGCTTGCTAAGCATCTTGCCAGCATTATGGGTACCCAAGATATTGTTTCTTGCGCTCTTCTGAAGTGGTTTCAGTTCTGGACTTGTTTTGCTGCGGCGTTTATATGCTGCTTTGTTCCCTATATTTGCATTGGTGGCAAAATTTGATGCCCAGTGGATGTAATATGTGTAATAGCCGTGATAGCCTAGCGTAAGTTGCTTTCTTATTTATTTCCTTATTATCTTGTTTCTTTGTTTTCTTATAGTCAGTGCAGTTCTTTTTCCGTGGTTTGCTAGTGGTCACAATAACCTATTTTTTTAAACTAGGCCACATTAACCATTGGCTACATATTTACTGTAGTTAACATGGGCCTCCTACGGGCTGTAGAAACAATGGGCCTTCTAAGGGCCGTAGAAACATGGGCCTTCTATGGGGCGTTGAAAAAATGGGCCTTATACGGGTCATATACACAATGGGCCTTCTACGGGCCATATGATCGGTTGGACACACATGGGCCAATAACAGACCACATTATGGTCGTAAATGGGCTAGAGTTGAAATCGTCCGTTCATGGGCCGACCATAATGGGCCGTCGTTAATCGGCCACATTTGATGACGCTATGAAAATGGCCCAACGTATTAACGGGCCACAAACGGGCCGACTGTAACCACAGGCTAAATTTGGCCCACAAGCAGAAAATGACAGTAACGGGCCGAAAATAAATGAAAGCTGGAAATGAGCCCAAGAATAAATGGGCCCTGAGAAGGCCGAAAGATAACATGGGCTGGAAATGGCCCAACGGAATAATGGGCCGTTAATGGGCATAAAGTGATACATTGTTCATTATGGGCCAGTTTTACCACGGGCCGTTAATGGGCCGAGGGTTACTAAGGGCCTCATATGGGCCGAAAGACGTCATGGGCCATACATGGGCCGGAAGTTAAAACGGGCTGGAATTATATTGGACGGCCCAAATGACGCTACTGGGCCTAATTCGGATAGGTCGTAAACGGGCCCTGGTGTCAGTGTACAAAAAGACGGGTACACTTTTTGTACCCCTATAACTCTGCACGGGCAGTCTGAGCAAGGCAAGGGAGGTGAGCCAAGGTAAGGCCGAAGCTCAGGAGAAGCAGAACGACACCAAGACCAAGACAACAAAGAGCAAAGGAGACGAAGCAGACCCCCCCCCCCTCGGCAAGATCCTTGCCGGGAGGCGGTTTTAGCAAACCCGGCAAGACCCTTGCCGTGGCAACTCACCCCACACCTACGGAGTAAGTCACCCTTGAGTCCACTGCCCCCATGGGGCAAGGATTCGGGAGACATCCCCGTGGTGGCATGCAGATCTTTGTGAAGACATTCAAGATCAGATACACCCTTTAGAAGATGATGGTCCTTGGCGGGATCCTAGCCAAGGAGGACCACAAGGCCCCCGGCAAGAGCCTTGTCGGGGATGACAGCAGGGGCCCGGCAAGACCCTTGCCGGGGCCCCGGCAAGGCCCTTGCCAAGAACACCCGTAGGGCCACCATCAGGCCCACGCCAGTCAAACCTCCACCGCCGTTCGCATGCAGCTGCCGACCCAACCAGCTGGGCAGGCACCTGCGTGGCGGCATGCGGATCTTCGTGGAGACCCACCACTGCGCCACCTCAGCTGCCTGCCTGCCTACATGGCACCGTGGGCGCCGCTAGCCAGGGCGTGTGTCGACACGAGAGGGAGCGGCGGCGGACGAGATAGGGCTCTCCCCCGTCCCCGATAAAGGAAGGACACCTGGGCAAGACGCATTAAATGCGCCTTGTCATGTAATGCAAGGGATAACCTCACATCACTGTACCCTTTCCACCTCCTGTGTGCCACTGTGGCAACCCCTTTCCTATAAAAGGAGGCCCGAGGCGACCAGGAGGAGGATTTGGCTTTTTGGAGCTCCTCACGCCCCATAGCTAGCTCAAGAACACAGATATACAATCCACCAAAGCAGGAGTAGGGTTTTACGCATCCTCGCGGCTCGAACCTGGATAAACGAACTGTGTGCTATCTGTTTGATCCGCTCTTCTCACGACCCCGCGCCCGCAACCGTAGTAGGGATTCTTGTGATCCCATAGGTGTCGTTCCCACCGACATCTTTGGCGCGCCAGGTAGGGGGCGCAGTTGTGAGAATCGGCTCTAGCAATCAGCTCAGCACTCCTTCGTCTTCGTGGCTCTTGGAGAAGAACGGAGGCCGGAAGATCAGCGCTCGAGTGACTACAAATAGAAGCTAATTTGCACTGAACCCTTATTTGTTCTATCCTTTTTATATGAGGTTATTCCCCCCGGAGATGTCACGCCTTTGTATGAGAAACCTGCACGCCAGGGGGCTCTCCCACGGTCGGCAACGCCCTTGCCCTGTTTCGAGTCCGCTCAACAGCTCAAGCGGATGCGTCGAGAATGGCAGAGTAACCTTCCGCGACCAACAACGCTCTCGATTCTGACTCGAGTCAAGCTCGACGGTTCGAGCGGCCGCATTCGGAATGGAAAGGTGGCTTGTCCGGCAGCACGCGTACCCAGCAGGCCCATCGGGATCCGTCCCCAAAACGCCGCTCGGGGCTTCCGCGCCGGCGAGCCTACCCAATCGGCGTAGGGCGCACATACAAAGAGGAATTGAACGGGGAAATAACATGCATGAAATTAAAAGTACTTCAAAGTTATATTACATCACATCATTGCTACGGTTCTAACTAAAGATGAAATTTGTCTTGGTCGTGAACCTACAGCGGCAGTGAAGAACGGGATGCCTAATCCCGGCGCTGGCCTTCCACCCTCTTGATTTCGTCGATACTGCTGATGACGGGCTTGATGCGCTCCTTGAGCACCGTGAGGTCAACACCCTCCGGCAAGCTATCCATCGCGGCACCGAAGTCGAGGTCGGGATTCCAGTACGCCATCTTGGTGAGGACCTTGGTCATGACCCCCCGGCAAAGTCACCGAGCTTCCCCGGCCAACGTGGCCGCACGGTTGGAGTGAAGATAAGCCAAGGCTCCGAGGACGCCCTCGAAGAACAGGGTTAACTTGGTGTTGACGGTCCCGCTGCGCTCAGGGGCGTACCTCACTTTTGGCATCCCCATAGTGGCCAACTGCGAGGTGACCCTACCGGCGACCTCCTCCAGACGGATGATCCATCTGTTCTCGCCCGCCACGTAATCCTGGTGGGAGGCGGCCTCGTTCGCCCGCAGCTGCTTCTCCTCCTCCAGGCTCCTGGTCAAGGTCTCCTCCTGAGCCCTGCTCTCCGACAGCATCTTCTCGAGATCCTCCGGCTTCAGCTTGAGATGTCTGACGGGATTTTGCACTTCGGAGAGCTCACCGGCCCTGCTGATGACCGCTCCTTGTGCCTCCACCAAGGTGCTGTTGAGCGTGCTCTTCTCGTTGGACAGCTTGAGGGCCTGCTCCTTCAGCTCGTCCTGCGCCACCTCCAACTCCCTTACCTTGCCGGCATGGGCCAGAGCCTGGGCATCGAGTGCCTCCTTGTGCCTCTGCTCCAGCTCGCGAGTCCGCCGCGCGACAAGGGCCTCGAGCTCCTCATCCTTGCCACGGAACGCTGCGGCAAGCTTCGCCTCACGCGCGGTGAGGTCCTCTTCCTGGGAATCCAGTGCGGCTTGATGCTGGTTCCGGACAACCTCGGCCGCGGCAGCCAAGTTCGCCGCCTGTTCCTGGGCCTTCTCGATGTTAGCCATCTTCATGGTGAGCTCGACGTTGCGCTTGGCCAGTTCCTCCTGAAGGGCCCTCTGCTCCTCGCGAGTCTGGTGGAACCAGGTCTACGTCTCAGCAACGCGCACCTTGAAATCCACCTCCTCCTAGTCCACCGTTGCCATCCTGGACTTAACCTTGTCCAGACGGACACGGTAGAGCACCTGGAGTTTTCGGAAGTTGGCCCCCATAGCGTGGAAAAGCTGCTCTTCTAGAGAACCATCACCGCCAACGCTCGGCTCACCGACAACCTCAAGCCCGGTGGCGGCAAGCACCTCGCCGTCAAAGACTTCCCCTTCGGCGGGCGCCCGGGAACTTGACGCCCCTGGGAGGTGGACGAAAAGATCATCGCCCACCTTCAAATACCTGCTGGGGCCCGAGGTTTAGGAGGAGGGAGGCTGATCATCAACTGCCTCTTCCTCGGCGGTGGCCTTGCCGGCTTCCCCGGCAGGCCCACCGTTGGCGCCCTCGGCAGAAGCCTCCCCGGTCGCCTTGGCGGCCCCCGCCGCGGTGTCCTCGGCAGCATCCTTGGCGGCCTCATCAGCGGCGACCTCGGCAGCGTCCTTGGCGGCCTCCTCAGCAATGTTCCCAGCAACGGTATCCACGCCCTCCATACCTATTGGAGGAGGGTCTGGGTAGTGATGGGAGCATGGAAGCCAAGAAAAGGATAAGGGAAAAACAGAGACGGAGGACAGGCGACTCACCAATGCCAGGCTGTGAAGCAGAAGTCCCCTCCCCGCCAACATCCGGCGTCGTGGCAGAGTCACTAGCGCCCAAGTTCCCCTCTTCCTCCATGGGTGTGGGCTCCGTGCTTGATGCCCTTACCGGGGACGCCCCTCGCGGCGGCGTAGTCGATGGGGGTGGTGTGTTGGGGGTAGCCCTCTGCGGCTCCTCCTGCTGCTGCTCCCCTCCTGCAAACCCGGCAAGGTCAACACCATAGCATCGGACGCCTACCACATGTCGAGTAAGAAGAGGGTGACGAACTTACGCTGGGGGCTGTGCCGGGGGCTGCTGTCCGGGCTGCTCAACACCACCAGTGGCGTCCTTGAAGCCCCAGCTGGGGGCTGACTGCTCGCCGAGGCCTTCGCCCTCTTCACCCTCTGGGCCAACGTCTCTGCATCCCTGCAAAAGCAAAAACGGATCAAGATGGGTGGCTTAATTTAGAGGAATGGAAATGACAGTAAGGAACGGAGTACTTACTCGTCATCCACCCCCTCCTCTTCCACCGCTTTCCTCTTCCTCTTCGGGCTGAGAGGCCCGAGATCAAAAGTGACCCCCGCGTCAACATCCGAGTCGACATCTGCCGGAGGAGGCGAAGACGGCGGGGCTTGTGCGCACCCAGATGAGGAAGGGGCTGTTGTCTTCTTCTTCTCATCGGCCTTCGTCAGCCTCTTGGCTGCTGTGGCCCTCGTGTGGCGCCCAGACCCCTCCATGGTCAATTGAGGCCACGCAGCCCTGCCGGGCCGGACCGGCTCACCGGAGCCAGCCCGCCGCGGGACTCGCCCTCTTCCCCTGGTTGGCGTCGAGCCTGCCGCCACGTCCTCCTCCGATGACGACGACTCGTCGGCCGCGTCTTTGACGAGCGGAGATCCAGTGTCGGCACTCCTAACCTCTCCGGAGGCCGCCGCCCACCGGGTGAGCTCCTCTTCCTTCGCCGCCGTTGCGTCCTTGTCCTCCACGCCCCCGGCACTGCCGGCCTCCATGGCAAGCTGTGCCTCCCTCGCCCTAGTGGCGATGTAGTCCAGCTCTGCCTGGGTGGTCTCCATGATAAGCCACCGCTCGGCGTCGGCATTGACGTACACCTCGATCAGGGTGTCGAAGAATTGCTGCACATCCTCGTCCTTCGGCTCCTCCCAGCTCGGGACAGGGCCATGCGCATTACAGTCCGACAACATGGCGATGATCTCGGACCGACGCGAATTTTTGCACAACGGGACCACCCCCGCTGGCAGCTTGAAAAATGGCCCCTTGAGGGCCTTGCCAACCTTTGCGGTAGCCCTCAAGGCCTTGCCGGTCCGCTCGACCTCGCCATCGCGACCCACATCAAGCTGGAAAAGCCGCTGGCAGAAGTAGGCATGCGCTGGCACTGTGAAGTTGTGATCGAGGCTGGGGCGGAGTTGCATAATGTCAGCCGGGTTCGTAAAGAGCCAAGCTGGCCCCCCCTTGCTGTGCAATGGGGCGATCCAGCGGCGAATGAAGTCCGCCCCGATCATCTCAAGGGTGAGTCCGGTCTGGGTGAGCCGGAGAATCCTGGTGGTGGCGACGGTGAGCCTCCCATTGGCGGCGTCGACATCGCTCCAATCGCTGCCACGGACCGGCGGCACTCGGCGGACCTTGCAGAATTCCGGCGGGTTTTCATCTTCAATCCAGCACCACCGGCCACGCCATTCCTCCCACCTCTCCTTCACGGCACCATCCAGGTACGCCCCCTTGGATCTTGGGATCCAGGTGACGCAACCGGAGACGGCTCCTCCCGGCTAGATTCGAGGGAAGAAGTAATGGCGGAAGAGCGCCGTGTTGGGCTGCACCCCAGCAAAGCCTTCGCAAAGATGCGCGAAGAAAGCCATGCACGCCACCGCATTCGGAGTAAAATCCAAGAGGCGAAAGCCGAAGGTGCGCATAACGTCGCAGAAGAAATCGGAGAAAGGGGGGCATAACCCGCAAGAAAAGTAATCAACGAAGAAGGGGTACCAATTTGGGGCAGGATCAACGCAAGCGGCAAGAATGACGTGCGTCGCCTAGTGTCCCGAATCCTCTCCCCCCATCTTCACTCCCCATAGGGGCTTGAAGGAGGCCCGGACCTCTTGAACATCAACCGTCGAGGGGAAGAAGAAGGCGGACTTCGTCCGGTCCCCCGACAGTGCGCTCTCCGGCGGCTCCATCGTCCCGGCGCCCTTAGCCACCCCCTTGCCCTTCGCGAATTTGGAAGCCATGGCGACCAAGAAGTTCAGAGGGCTGAGGAAGGGGGATGGCGAAGCAACGACGGCGGGCGACGGCGGAAGCTTGGGAAGGAAGGAAGAGAGGAAACGGCGGCTCTGAGATTGGAAAAGGCACGAGGAAAGAGGAGAAAGTGAGCAGCGCGCCCGCGGTTATTCCTTTCTTATGTGGGAAAACAACGGGCCGCCTCCTTTCACATTAACTGCGATGTGACGCATGCCCGCGGGAAGCAACCCCACACATGCCGCCCACGTCACAACAACAACAACAACAACAACAACAAAGCCCTGTTTGGATACTCAACTTAGCTAGAGGTTAGAGTTAGTTTCTAGCTCATGACTAACCCTGAACTAACTCCACCCAAAGAGTTGTTTGGATGGCAGGGTTAGATTGACAATAAATTCACTAGGAGAACAAGCTCCAATTAGCACCTCTTGGGTTGGATAGTTTTTTTTGTGGGTTATAGATGCAACTAGCTCAAACTAGCCCTCATGTTTACATATACTTTAGGGCTATTTGAGCCCGAACTAGCTCAAACTAACTGTAACCCATGGATACATCAACAGTTAATCAGTCGATAATTTGTAAGAATGCACTAAACTCATTCCGGCCCATAATATAAGATGTTAATTCATCTAATATGTGAGTATATTGGATGTTATAAGATACTCCCTCCGTTCCTAAATATTTTTCTTTTTAGAGATTTCAAATGGACTACCACATACGGATGTATATAGACATATTATAAAAGAGTGTTGTACTACATCATTGTGCAATTGTTGTTTAGGTTCTAATATTAACTTGGTGCTTTTAGGTACATATGTCATTGGTAAAGATACGCGCTTCGACCCTTTCTGTGTATGGGGTAATGAGATATCGATGAACCAACATCAAGTGTGGAAGTTGATAAAGATTGTTAGTAAAATGGGTACAAAGATGGCAATTAAACTATATATTTACACTTTATCCAAGACAACAGCGAACTGCAGGATGGTAAGTAA
The DNA here is from genome assembly GCF_002162155.2 of Triticum dicoccoides. Classification (NCBI taxonomy): domain Eukaryota; kingdom Viridiplantae; phylum Streptophyta; class Magnoliopsida; order Poales; family Poaceae; genus Triticum; species Triticum dicoccoides. The sequence goes on along the minus strand of NC_041388.1, from coordinate 448,711,050 downwards.
GAACTTTGCAACCTTCTTTTTACTGCACATAATGAGTTGTGTTAGATGACAATGTCTGAATCTTTTTCCTTTGCAGTGGTTGCCAAAGCAGTTTACTCAAGATTACCTCTCAAACTACATGATTGGTGGGCATGCAAAGGTTAAAGTATTTCTACCAGAACACGATGATTATCTAGATGTTTTCATGAAGATCGTGAAGGATGGGCGGTCGGCCATCACAAGGGGTTGGACTAGATTCGTGCGTGCCTTCTGCATGGAGGAGGGCACAATATGGGCATTCCGATTCACCTTGTTTAGCAACCAGAATACATTTCACCTCTTTCTTTACCATCTTTAATAGTACAAGTATACAACTGTGGTTCATCATTCTTTATTTGGTTCTTATGTAATTCTTGAACATATGTACCTATGAATCGAATAATGCATTGGTTGTTTGAACTTGATGGATATGAACAAAGATGTAGCATACATTCAAATTCAAATTCAAATCCGGTACAATTTGAAAAGGCAGCAATTAAATTACGGTGAAATGACGCTCTCCAGGTTGTTACAGCACACACGGTTGGTAAAACACAAACGTTTGCGATATGCACCATAATCCGAGACGGTTCATAGAGAGGAAACGTGTGCAAGCATGCACACAGTTGCCGTTTGCAAAGCATGTGCGATGTTAGACAATATCACAAACGGTGCGGGCAAACTAAATGTTTGTGTTAGTTTCCTTATCGTACACGATTCGCAATCATGAATTGTTTCTGATGAAGTATGCACCGTAAACATTGCACCACAGAATAGCGTGTGCAATAGTTGTCGTGTACGACGATGTTACGATGGTCCGACGTTTCGTAATCCTGTCCGACACTCGTATAACGATTAGATAATCTTCTTAATAGTGAACCGTTTGTGATGGGCCGCGCATCATACACGTTCTATAATAGTGAACCGTTTGTGATGGGCCATGCATCGTAAACATAGCACCACAGAATACCGACTGCGATGGCAATGCGAGCAGAAACGAGTAGGAGTACTGTAGGGGGCCTATCCCCGACGGTTTATGGGTCATGTGGGAAAGACCCCCCTATCGCCCACACTCACTTGGCGACGGTTCCAAATGTCGTCGCGAAAAGGGGTTAAAAACCGTTTGTTTAGGACCGACGCGCACCAGTGATTGTAGACATAGACATTTACAAAAGTACACACGGATTTGAATGTTGCAGACCAGTTGACTAAAACCTCTCTCACACACAAAACATGATCATGCTCTAGTAAAATCTTTGGGTGTTAATCACATGGCGATGTGAACTAGATTATTGATACGTCTCCAACGTATCTATAATTTTTTATTGCTCCATGCTATATTATCTACTGTTTTGGACATTATTGGGCTTTATTATCCACTTTTATATTATTTTTGGGACTAACCTATTAACCGGAGGCCCAGCCCAGAATTGCTGTTTTTTGCCGATTTTAGGGTTTCGAAGAAAAGGAATATCAAACGGAGTCCAAACGGAATGAAACCTTCGGGAACATGATTTTCTCACCGAACATGATCCATAGGACTTGGACCCTACGCCAAGAAACAAAAGAGGAGGCCACGAGGTAGGGGCGCGCCTACCCCCCCCTCCCCCCCCCAGGCGCACCCTCCACCCTTGTGGGCCCCCTGTTGCTCCATCGGCGTACTCCTTCCTCCTATATATACCTACGTACCCCCAAACAATCAGATACGGAGCCAAAACCCTAATTCCACCGCCGCAACTTTCTGTATCCACGAGATCCCATCTTGGGGCCTGTTCCGGAGCTCCGCCGGAGGGGGCATCGATCATGGAGGGCTTCTACATCATCACCATAGTCCCTCTGATGAAGTGTGAGTAGTTTACCTCAGACCTACGGGTCCATAGTTATTAGCTAGATGGCTTCTTCTCTCTTTTTGGATCTCAATACAATGTTCTCCCCCTCTCTTGTGGAGAACTATTCGATGTAATATTCTTTTTGTGGTGTGTTTGTTGAGATCGATGAATTGTGGGTTTATGATCAAGCCTATCTATGAACAATATTTGAATCTTCTCTGAATTCTTTTATGTATGATTGGTTATCTTTGCAAGTCTCTTCGAATTATCAGTTTGGTTTGGCCTACTAGATTGATCTTTCTTGCAATGGGAGAAGTGCTTAGCTTTGGGTTCAATCTTGTGGTGTACTTTCCCAGTGACAGTAGGGGCAGCAAGGCACGTATTGTATTGTTGCCATCAAGGATAACAAGATGGGGTTTTCATCATATTGCATGAGTTTATCCCTCTACATCATGTCATCTTGCTTAAGGCGTTACTCTGTTTTCATTAACTTAATACTCTAGATGCATGCTAGATAGCGGTCGATGAGTGGAGTAATAATAGTACATGCAGGCAGGAGTCAGTCTACTTATCTCGGACGTGATGCCTATATACATGATCATGCCTAGATATTCTCATAACTATGCTCAATTCTGTCAATTGCTCAACAGTAATTCGTTGACCCACCGTAGAATACATATGCTCTTGAGAGAAGCCACTAGTGAAACCTATGGCCCCTGGGTCTATCTTCATCATATTAATCTTCCAATACTTTGCTATTTAATTTGCTTTTATTTTACTTTGCATCTTTATCATAAAAATACCAAAAATATTATCTTATCATATCTATCAGATCTCACTCTCGTAAGTGGCCATGTAGGGATTGACAACCCCTTATGGCGTTGGTTGCGAGGATTTATTTGTTTTGTGCAGGTATGAGGGACTCACGTGTAGCCTCCTACTGGATTGATACCTTGTGTCAGGGATATACCCCGCGGCGTAACCCGGCCGGAATATAACCCGCACTGACTTGGCGATTCACCGGCAACCCGCACTGACTTGGCGGTTTACAAGCAACCCGCCTGAATATTATGACCCACTGGTAACCCAGCGGGCGGATAGATGGATGACAAGGCTCAAGGCCCAGAAGGCCGGTTTATGCTAATGGTGGGCCGGTTTAAGAGAAAAGGTGTGAGGAATATTTCCCTTACAAGGAGTCAAGACCCGTACTTGTATTCGGATTGTATTAAAAGATAGATTAGTCCTAATCCTAATAGGACTCCACATGTAACCCGCCCCTTCAACATATATAAGGAGGGGCAGGGATCCCCAAAAGGGAGAAGAGGGACACAAGTTCCACAAGTTGGACAAGTTAGGTTTAGACAATAGCTCTCGAGATAGAGCACACTTGTAACCGTGATCATCATCATCAATATCAATGAAGCAGGATGTAGGCTTTTACCTCCACCGTGAGGGGCCGAACCTGGATAAAACATTTTGTCTCTCGTCCCGCTCAACCCCTCTCAAGCTACCACATAGATACATTGGCCTCGCGACTAAGTCCTCACACTAGGACATCTGCCGTGACAAATCCACGACAGTTGGCGCCCACCGTGTGGCTTGCGCTCGGTGGTGTTGAGTTCTTGAAGAGATCTCATCTAGGGATCGACAAGCTCGTGATTTCGTCAGATGAGGAAGAACCAACAAGATAGTTGTTTTATGATCACAACAATATTAAACTTTGGAGTTGGCAGTATAAGGTTTGAGATCAACAGAAGCTCGGGTTCCGTGTGTGTTGCCGCACGCGGCCTGACGATCCGCCCATCGAAGTGGGTTTGATTTCCGTCAAAACAGTTAGCACGATCCAGCGAAACCGAGACCGACTCAGAGTACTCCGCTATTTCAATTGCCGTTTTATAATACTAGAGCCGGTGCACGTGAAGAAAATTGCATCCGCGGCAGTCAGACATATGCAGGTTCGCTTCAAGTCCAGAGGTTGCTACCTTGTTGCTGCTACTACGCACTATACAGCAGACGCAAAAAAACTACTTAGTTGATTCACAAAATAGGCAGATGAAAAGATATTGCACGTACTGCTGACGTGAAGCATCGCTTCGCGTGGACTACAAATTAATCAAACACAGATAATGCTTGAAGACATAGACTGTCCAGACTAGTACTAATATGTCATGGAAGGAATTCCAAAAAGGAGCAACGCACGTGAGTCTATGTACAAGACAAAGGAAGACCAGAGTCTAATTAAAAGAGATGCCGTTCAGGCAATTGTCACGCCATGTACGGGAACCTATCCTGGATGGCTCAAGTTCCAAGGGAAGCAGAAATTATTGATGGATTGACCTGATGCGGACAACAAAAAAGAATATGGCCATGACCAGGAAACGGAGCCGGCCACGATCCATATTCCTCTTGCGCCCGTGACCTCGTTTTGAGGTGCCTGCCTTTGCTGCTTCGGGTACGCCCCGGCGGTTTCCGAGCCATCGCCGACAGCCACACCATGGCCTCTGCTTCAAGTTACTGCTCCAAAACGCCATTGTCTTCGCCTAATTCATCAGGGAGCCAGCCCGATCTAAGCCGCCCTCTGTTGCGGCCTCCTTCTGAGCTGCTGTTGTGGTGCGCTGTTGCTTAAACTGCTGCGGCGGCCTTTGAGTCGCCGGCCTGGTCACCTTGCGCTAATCACGACCGCTGATTCGCCATTCACCGCTGCCATTTCGGTCTCAAGCCGGCCCTACCACAATCAGGTGCTATCGTTCTAAAAACTCTTCTTTGGTATAATTAAATATCATCAAAAGATTTTTTCGAGGTATGCTATTGTATACATAGGTCAATTACCTCATGGTTAAAGTATGATCCGGTTCTCGCGCGCTATCATTGAAGGTCGCGTTTACATCTGCGCTATGTTAAATTGCTTAACGGATGTGCACAAATCGCCGCCTCAGCGGTGCGGTCTACATCAACTCACCGGGACCGCGCCTGCAATCGGTTCATTTGACCGTGCCTGCGCCGACTCAACCGTCCGCGCCCATGGCCGACTCGTCTGTCCGCACAGCTTACAATGCCGCGGCCGATTCACGCGTACGCTCTGTCTTTTAAATGTCATGGTTGACTCCGACATATATATCAATAAATCAAAGCCACGTCTGCTCACGCAAGCTGTCCAGTGGACATATGTGAGCCGCCCCCGCTATGCTCAGCCGCCGGAGCCGCGTCGAGCCACCCTTACCGCTTTGAGCCACCGGGGTTATATTAAGTCGCTGGTCTGCCTGAGCCACTGGAACTATATTGAGTCACTGGTCTGCCAGAGCCACCTCTGTCGCGATAAACGGATCATCCTCTTCCAAACAAATCAGGTGATATCCATCCAAGTTTGTTTTATTATCACATGTTGTTTTTGTCAGAGAACAAGTTTATCTTTGCCTTGGTCTGCAATATTGTTTATGCAGGGCAATTATTTATGACAAAAAGTGATATGATACTGTAGAGATGGAGGCACGCCAACATCTTTTGGCACAGGTGGTCGTCGTTACTCAACGGACTCCCGCACCGGCTTACAACGCCGTGGCCGTCTCTCGCGACCGCGTCGGTTTACAATGTCGTGGCCGTCTCTCGTGACCACGCCGGCTTACAATGAGGAGGACAACTTACCCGTCCGCACCGGCTTACAACACCGCGGCCGGCTCATCAGTCTTCTCCCGCGGCCGACTCGGCCGTGATTGATTTCAGCTTCACGATGGTGATCATCAACTCTGCGGCACATAATTTCCGGCCTAACATATCAGATATGGAGAATATCAAGCCAATTCCTCGAGTCATCTTGAGACTTGGGGGCTACAATGACATGACTCGGGAACTCCGGGTCATTGGAGGGAATGATAACCCGATTCCGGAGGACACCGCCATATTGATGAAAATTTAAAGGCCGTCAGGAAATTGTTGGTTCAAAATAAAGATTCCGGTTTAAAATCTAGTTCAAGAGACATCTCTCTCCCGCAAAGCTTTGAAGCTCTCAAATCCGGTTCAAACATCCGGCTCAAGGTAAATTTGTCTCTTACAAAGCTTTTGAAGCTCTCAAAATCTAGTTCAAACATCCGGCTCAAGGACAATTTGTATCCCACAAAGTTTTGAAGCTTTCAAATCCGGTTTTAAAGTTCCGATTCAAAAAGAATTAATTTCTTGAAAGTTCGAGTTTAAAGGCTGTCAGAATATTTCCAGCTGAAAATAAAGATTCTGGTTTAAAATCTGGCTCAAGGGAAAGATGTCTCCCACAAAGCTTTGAATCTCTCAATCTCTGGTTCAAAATCCCGGTTCAAGAAGAATGTATATCTTGCAAAAAGTTAAAGGTTGCCAAAGAGGGCCTATTGCCATGATGCGCGGTTCAAACATGGGTTATCCTGCCTTATTGGCTTATCATATTATTGATCACATGGGGCTTCTGTTTATAAAGCGGAGTTCTGATTACATATTGATCCGGCTATCAAGCCAATATTATCATAAGGGGCCAAAGAGAGTTTGTTGCACAACACAACTCAAACATAGGCACCCGATGAGCACAGCTCAGAAATATATCACTTGGGGGCTTGGTCGTATTTGAACCATAGCTACACCTCTTGATCGGCGTAAGGCCACCAGGGAAGTTACTTGGGGGCTCTTTGCTTCACATCGAACTAAGAGTCTGCACCCTTGTAATAGGCTATCAAGCCTGGCTTGGAAGCCTGGTGTTTGCACCTAAAACCCCGGATTAACCTGCCTTCTTTAAGTAAGTCACTCCGCCAGGTAAACCTGGTACAACCCGCGAACGTTTGACAGTCAATCTCATAGACCTTGAATTTGTCAAAGTTAAAATGTGATTGGTTAAAGATTGAGGTCCATCTTAAGAGGCTTTGTGAAATGGTTAATTCAGTGGCCTGGCAGCCCATGAAAAGCCTCGATTTGGAACCTGGCAGCTCGTAAAAAGCCTCAACTACAAGTTTTCATATGCTTTCATTTGCCAAGTTTTTTCTCCTTTGATCAGATTTATAACATCTTCTGATAAACCGGCGTCCTTGACCCGGCTTTTCTTTCAACTAACAAGTTGTCAGTGCATGATCAGTTCTAATCCGGCGTTCTTTAACCCGGTCTGGTTTTGACTAACAAGTCGTCAGTATTCATATCTTTTGTAGGCAAAATTGGATGGATTTTCATAATGATATTGAATGATTGAGGGTTTTAAACTGGAATATATTATTCAAATCTTCAAATAGCCAACATGGCTGGATTTTTATTATGGTTATCAATAACCAATATTATGATTGAGGTTTTCAAAGTTGCTTTAGCGCAATGGCTATTATATTATCAATGGATATGATTTATTCTACAATTGAAGGAATAGTCCCGAGTCACTGTAGGGTTACGAACCAGCACTTGGGGGCTACATTATTCAAGTTGGGATTACATCAAATACACAAGTCTCATGTCGCTGCAAGCATGCACCATGACACTTGGGGGCTAATGCAAAGTCATTGTTTGCTCACCTTATTGAAGACCCGACTCATCACATTGTAATGAGCCGGACCTTGGGGGCTACCAATTGCTCATGTCAAAAATTTAAGGTACACAAGCTTTAATCCATTATATTGAAAGGTTTATTGCTCAGTTGGTAGAGTATAAAGCTCTTCACCTTGTGGACGTGGGTTCAGGCCCCATGATGGGGGTTACATCATATGATATTATTTTCGATGAAGTATATATAAAGTCCCAGCTCAATATTATCTTACTAAGCCGGCCCTTGGGAGCTACCAATTGCTGTTCCAATTTACATGATCATATTTATAAAGTCCGTGCTCATTATTGCATAATAACCCGGCCCTTGGGGGCTACACTGGTTGAAGTTTTTTGAGTATCAGGCAATTATAAGTCCCATGTTGATGCAAGAATGACAACCCGGCACTTGGGGGCTACATAATATGGAGTATTCAGTTTTTACTAAGTGACTGGGATGAACAACATGGATTTCTCCTTAAGTGGCAGTATTTATATTGAAGCAAGTCTTAAGCCATCACTTTGTTCTGCTCAAGACTTGGGGGGCTACAGGTAATATGGAGATAAGGGAGAAAAATCTTCAAATTCTTAGTCTTGAATAAACCAGATTGACCCGGTGTCTGCAACAATCATAACCCGGCGTCATCAACAATTATGAACCGGCGTTGACAACAATCATGACCCAAAATTATCAGTTTTTATAACCCGCCGATTTTGGAAATCATAGCTTGGCGAGTTCTACATTTTTAAGCCGGCTGAATATCAGTTGAATATTTGAAGACCAATATTTTTGTCAAGTCAGAGCATTGAAGGCCGACTCAAATAGGATTATTTATTTACAATATTTACAAGCAAATTGATTATGAAGATGGTCTATTGAACCAGATTTTCTATAAGGAGGAAATGACAAGGACTTAAGGATGATCAAGTGCCGGTTTACAAGAATTCTTAACCCGGAGCACAACCTGTCAAATTTGTTCTTGTGTTTATTTTGCAGCATAAGTTTACCATGGATAAATCCAAGCTAAACTTGGGGGGCTAATGTCGGGGATATACCCCACGGCGTAACCCGTCTGGAATATAACCTGCACTGACTTGGCGATTCACCGGCAACCCGCACTGACTTGGCGGTTTACAAGCAACCCGCCTGAACATTATGACTCACTGGTAAGCCGGCGGGCGGGACAGACGGATGACAAGGCCCAAGGCCCAGAAGGCCGGTTTATGCTAATGGTGGGCCGGTTTAAGAGAAAAGGTGTGAGGAATATTTCCCTTACAAGGAGTTAAGACCCGGACTTGTATCCGGATTGTATTAAAAGATAGATTAGTCCTAATCCTAATAGGACTCCACATGTAACCCGTCCCTTCAACATATATAAGGAGGGGCAGGGATCCCCAAAAGGGAGAAGAGGGACACAAGTTCCACAAGTTGGACATGTTAGGTTTAGACAATAGCTCTCGAGATAGAGCACACTTGTAACCGTGATCATCATCATCAATATCAATGAAGCAGGATGTAGGCTTTTACCTCCACCGTGAGGGGCCGAACCTGGATAAAACATCACATCTCTCATCCCTCTCAACCCCTCTCAAGATACCACATAGATGTGTTGGCCTCGCGACTAAGTCCTCACACTAGGACATCTTCCATGACAAATCCACGACACCTTGGTTCTCAAAAACTGAGGGAAATACTTACGCTACTCTGCTACATCATCCCTTCCTCTTCGGGGAAAAACCAACGCAATGCTCAAGAGGTAGCAAGAAGGATTTCTGGCGGCGTTGCCGAGGAGTCTACGCAAAAGTCAATATACCAAGTACCCATTACAATCCCTATCTCCCGCATTACATTATTTGACATTTGCCTCTCGTTTTCCTCTCCCCCACTTCACCCTTGCAGTTTTATTCGCCCTCTCTCTCTCTCTATCCTCCCTCTCTTTTCCCGTTTGCCTCTTTTTTGCCCTTTGCACTTTCTGTCGTTATGTCTGAAATAGGGGAAATTATTGTGGATATGGACAATAATAATGTCATGAAAAATTCTGATGCTTCCGCTAAAGAACCCCCCATCTTACATACAAAAAAAATTCGTGTTGGTAGTGGTAATATTATTGGAAAAGGAGTTATTCAAGATTTCTTTACTTGTGCCAGTGTTTTACCTTCTATGGGTAGTTCTATCCATCATAGAACTAGTAGTCTTACGGATGCTATTGCCATGCTTGTAGTTGAACTTGAAAGACAATTCATGCACTTGCATCCTTGCATTCAAAGGATTTTTCCTAGAATTTTCTAATATTGAGCATTCTTCTGTTAAGCGTGCCGCTACTATATTTTTGGCTCATGAGTTTAGATTCATAATAAGACAAGCCAAAGAAATCTTTGCGCATTATAGGGTAGACGCTTGCCGTCCTCCCATAGAGGCTATCCTTTTTGATCAAGAAGAAATAATGTGTTTTCAATCTCTAGACTATGTTGCTTTCAATGAAAATCTTAGAAAAAGGGTTCCTACCAATGTTTTAGTTGATAGAATTTCTGAGCTTAATGATGATTTTGCCATTCGAAATAATGAGCTAGGATATTCTCTTGAATATAGGCTCACAAAGTTCTACCAAAAGAATGCTTATAATGATGAATTGGTTGTGCAATACGAAGGACCAAAGGAGGAACCTATACCTCCCAAGGTTGATCTTGGGGACTTTTGCCCCATTAAATTTATCCCTTTTGATTACTTTTGCTTGCCTCAAAGAAAACTTGCCACCGAACGTAGAGAATATGAAATGAGTTTTAATGATCTATCTTACTATTATGGCAATACCTAGATCTATCCTTGCTTTTTATGCCTAGCTAGGGGCGTTAAACGACAGCGCTTGTTGGGACGCAACCCAATTTTATTTTCATTCCTTGCTTTTTGCTCCTGTTTAGTAATAAATAATTTATCTAGCCTCTATTTAGGTTGTGTTTTTTGTGTTTAATTAGTGTTTGTGCCAAGTAGAACTGTTCGGAAGACTTGGGGAAAGTCTTGATATCTTGCTGTAAAAAACAGAAACAATAGCGCTCACGAGAACTGCTGCCATTTTTATTTGGAAAGTTCTATTTAGTTAATTATTTTTGCAGATGATTAATAGATAAATTCCTCACGTACAGCAATTTATTTTAGAATTTTTGGGGTTCCAGATCTTGCGCTAGCTACAGATTACTACAGACTGTTCTGTTTTTCATAGATTCTGTTTTTCGTGTGTTGTTTGCTTATTTTGATGAATCTATGGCTAGTAAAATAGTTTATAAACCATAGAGAAGTTGGAATACAGTAGGTTTAACACCAATATAAATAAAGAATGAGTTCATTACAGTACCTGCTACCTCTTGAGCACTGTGTTGGTTTTCCCCGAAGAGGAAGGGATGATGCGGCAAAGTAGCGTAAGTATTTCCCTCAGTTTTTGAGAACCAAGGTATCAATCCAGTAGGAGGCTATGCGCCAGTCCCTCGCACCTGCACAAAAAAAATAAATCCTCGCAACCAACGCGATAATGGGTTGTCAATCCCTACACGGCCACTTACGAGAGTGAGATCTGATAGATATGATAAGATAATATTTTTGGTATTTTTATGATAAAGATGCAAAGTAAAGTAAAAGCAAAGGAAATAACTAATTAGTAGGAGATTAATATGATGAAGATAGACTCGGGGGCCATAGGTTTCACTAGTGGCTTCTCTCGAGAGCATAAGTATTCTACAGTGGGTGAGCAAATTATTGTTGAGCAATTGACAGAATTGAGCATAGTTATGAGAATATCTAGACATGATCATGTATATAGGCATCACGTCTGAGACAAGTAGACCGACTCCTGCCTGCATCTACTACTATTACTCCACTCATCGACCGCTATCCAGCATGCATCTAGAGTATTAAGTTAATGAAAACAGAGTAACGCCTTAAGCAAGATGACATGATGTAGAGGGATAAACTCATGCAATATGATGAAAACCCCATATTGTTATCCTCAATGGCAACAATACAATATGTGCCTTGCTACCCCTACTGTCACTGGGAAAGGACACCGCAAGATTGAACCCAAAGCTAAGCACTTCTCCCATTGCAAGAAAGATCAATCTAGTAGGCCAAACCAAACTTATAATTCAAAGAGACTTGCAAAGATAACCAATCATACATAAAAGAATTCAGAGAAGATTCAAATATTGTTCGTAGATAGACTTGATCATAAACCCACAATTCATCGGTCCCAACAAACACACCGCAAAAATAAGATTACATCAAATAGTTCTCCACAAGAGAGGGGGAGAACATTGTATTGAGATCCAAAAAGAGAGAAGAAGCCATATAGCTACTAACTATGGACCCGTAGGTCTGAGGTGAACTACTCACACTTCATCGAAGGGGCTATGGTGTTGATGTAGAAGCCCTCCATGATCGATGCCCCCTCCGGCAAAGCTCCGGAACAGGCCCCTGATGGGGAACGTTGCAGAAAACAAAAATTTTCCTACTCGTTTCACCAAGATCCATCTAGGAGTTCATCTAGCAACGAGTCATCGGATGCATCTACATACCTTTGTAGATCGCGTGCGGAAGCGTTCAAAGAACGATGATGATGTAGTCGAACACGACGTGATCCAAATCACCGATGACCAAGCGCCGAACGGACGGCACCTCCGCGTTCAACACACGTACGGGACAGGAGACGTCTCCTCCTTCTTGATCCAGCAAGGGGGGAGGAGAGGTTGATGAAGATCCAGCAGCACGACGGCGTGGTGGTGGATGCAGGGCGTCACAGTAGCAGGGCTTCGCCTATACTACGAGAGAGAGACGTAACGGGGAGAGAGGGAGGCGCCAGGGGCTGGTGTATGAAGTCCCTCCTCTCCCCCACTATATATAGGGGTGCTAAGGGGGGGCGGCGGCCCTAGGAGATGGAATCTCCTAGGGGGGCGGCGGCCAAGGGTGGGGGGCTTGCCCCCCAAGCAAGGGGGCGCCCCCTTTAGGGTTTCCCCTCAACCCTAGCCGCATGGGCCCTAGGGGAGTGGCGCCCCAGCCCACTTTGGGCTGGGTTCCCTCCCACTTCAGCCCATGGGGCCCCTCGGGATAGGTGGCCCCACCCGGTGGACCCCCGGGACCCTTCTGGTGGTCCCGGTACAATACCGGTGACCCCGAAACTTGTCCCGATGGCCGAAGCAGCACTTCCTATATATAATTCTTTACCTCCGGACCATTCCGGAACTCCTCGTGACGTCCGGGGTCTCATTCGGGACTCCGAACAACATTCGGGTTACTGCATATACATATCTTCACAACCCTAGCGTCACCGAACCTTAAGTGTGTAGACCCTACGGGTTCGGGAGACAAGCAGACATGACCGAGACGACTCTCCGGTCAATAACCAACAGCGGGATCTGGATACCCATGTTGGCTCCCACATGCTCCATGATGATCTCATCGGATGAACCACGATGTCGAGGATTCAATCAACCCCGTATGCAATTCCCTTTGTCAATCGATATGTTACTTGCCCGAGATTCGATCATCGGTATCCCAATACCTCGTTCAATCTCGTTACCGGCAAGTCACTTTACTCGTACCGTAATGCATGATCCCGTGACCAGACACTTGGTCACTTTGAGATCATTATGATGATGCATTACCGAGTGGGCCTAGTGATACCTCTCCGTCATACGGAGTGACAAATCCCAGTCTTGATCCATGTCAACCCAGCAGACACTTTTGGAGATACCCGTAGTCTACCTTTATAGTCACCCAGTTACGTTGTGACGTTTGGTATACCCAAAGCACTCCTACGGTATCCGGGAGTTACACGATCTCATGGTCTAAGGAAAAGATACTTGACATTGGAAAAACTCTAGCAAACGAACTATACGATCTTGTGCTATGTTTAGGATTGGGTCTTGTCCATCACATCATTCTCCTAATGATGTGATCTCATTATCAATGACATCCAATGTCCATAGTCAGGAAACCATGACTATCTGTTGATCAACGAGCTAGTCAACTAGAGGCTTACTAGGGACATGTTGGTGTCTGTTATTCACACATGTATTACGATTTCCGGATAACACAATTATAGCATGAATAAAGACAATTATCATGAATAAGGAAATATAATAATAATGCTTTTATTATTGCCTCTAGGGCATATTTCCAACAGTCTCCCACTTGCACTAGAGTCAATAATCTAGTTACATTGTGATGAATCGAACACCCATGGAATTCTGGTGTTGATCATGTTTTGCTCTAGGGTGAGGTTTAGTCAACGGATCTGCTACATTCAGGTCCGTATGTACTTTACAAATATCTATGTCTCCATCTTGAACATTTTCACGAATGGAGTTGAAGCGACGCTTGATGTGCCTTGTCTTCTTGTGAAACCTGGGCTCCTTGGCAAGTGCAATAGCTCCAGTGTTGTCACAGAAAAGTTTGATTGGCCCCGACGCATTGGGTATGACTCCTAGGTCGGTGATGAACTCCTTCACCCATATTGCTTCATGTGCTGCCTCCGAGGCTGCCATGTACTCCGCTTCACATGTAGATCCTGCCACGACGCTTTGCTTGCAACTGCACCAGCTTACTGCCCCACCATTCAAAATATACACATATCCGGTTTGTGACTTAGAGTCATCCAGATCTGTGTCGAAGCTAGCGTCGACGTAACCCTTTACGACGAGCTCTTCGTCACCTCCATAAACGAGAAACATTTCCTTAGTCCTTTTCAGGTACTTCAGGATATTCTTACCGCTGTCCAGTGTTCCTTGCCGGGATTACTTTGGTACCTTCCTACCAAACTTACGGCAAGGTTTACATCAGGTCTGGTACACAGCATGGCATACATAATAGAACCTATGGCTGATGCATAGGGGATGACGCTCATCTCTTCTATATCTTCTGCCGTGGTCGGACATTGAGCTGAGCTCAATTTCATACCTTGTAACACAGGCAAGAACCCCTTCTTAGATTGATCCATATTGAACCTCTTCAATATCTTATCAAGGTATGTGCTTTGTGAAAGACCTATGAGGCGTCTCGATCTATCTCTATAGATTTTGATGCCTAATATATAAGCAGCTTCTCCAAGGTCCTTCATTGAAAAACTCTTATTCAAGTAGGCCTTGATGCTGTCCAAGAGTTCTATATCATTTCCCATCAATAGTATGTCATCTACATATAATATGAGAAATGCTACAGAGCTCCCACTCACTTTCTTGTAAATGCAGGCTTCTCCATAAGTCTGCGTAAACCCAAACGCTTTGATCATCTCATCAAAGCGAATGTTCCAACTCCGAGATGCTTGCACCAGCCCATAAATCGAGCGTTGGAGCTTGCACACCTTGTCAGCATTCTTAGGATCGACAAAACCTTCCGGTTGCATCATATACAATTCTTCCTTAAGGAAACCATTAAGGAATGCCGTTTTGACGTCCATTTGCCATATCTCATAATCGTAGAATGCGGCAATTGCTAACATGATTCGGACGGACTTTAGCTTCGCTACCGGTGAGAAAGTCTCATCGTAGTCAACCCCTTGAACTTGTCGATAATCCTTAGCGACAAGTCGAGCTTTATAGATGGTCACATTACCATCCGCGTCTGTCTTCTTCTTAAAGATCCATTTATTTTCTATGGCTCGCCGTTCAACGGGCAAGTCAGTCAAAGTCCATACTTCATTTTCATACATGGATCCTATCTCGGATTTCATGGCTTCTAGCCATTTGTCGGAATCCGGGCCCGCCATCGCTTCTTCATAGTTCGAAGGTTCACCGTTGTCTAACAACATGATTTCCAAGACAGGGTTGCCGTACCACTCTGGTGCGGAACGTGTCCTTGTGGACCTTCGAATTTCAGTAGGAGCTTGATCAGAAGTATCTTGATCATTATCATTAAATTCCTCTCTAGTCGGTGCAGGCACCTCAGGAACATTTTCTTGAGTTGCGCCATTTTCCGGTTCAAGAGGTAATACTTCATCAAGCTCTACTTTCCTCCCACTTACTTCTTTCGAGAGAAACTCTTTCTCTAGAAAGGACCCATTCTTGGCAACAAAGATCTTGCCTTCGGATCTGAGGTAGAAGGTGTACCCAATAGTTTCTTTTGGGTATCCTATGAAGACGCATTTTTCCGACTTGGGTTCGAGCTTTTCAGGTTGAAGTTTCTTGACATAAGCATCGCATCCCCAAACTTTTAGAAACGACGGCTTAGGTTTCTTCCCAAACCATAATTCATACGGTGTCGTCTCAACGGATTTCGACGGAGCCCTATTTAAAGTGAATGCGGCAGTCTCTAAAGCATAGCCCCAAAAAGATAGCGGTAAATCGGTAAGAGACATCATAGATCGCACCATATCTAATAGAGTGCGATTACGACGTTCGGACACACCGTTACGCTGAGGTGTTCCAGGCGGCGTGAGTTGTGAAACTATTCCACATTTTCTTAAGTGTGTGCCAAACTCGTGACTCAAGTATTCTCCTCCACGATCTGATCATAGAAACTTGATTTTCCTGTCACGTTGATTTTCAACCTCACTCTGAAATTCCTTGAACTTTTCAAAGGTTTCAGAGTTGTGTTTCATTAAGTAGATATACCCATATCTACTTAAATCATCAGTGAGCGTGAGAACATAACGATAGCCACCGCGAGCCTCAACACTCATTGGACCGCACACATCAGTATGTATGATTTCCAATAAGTTGGTTGCTCGCTCCATTGTTCCTGAGAACGGAGTCTTGGTCATCTTACCCATGAGGCATGGTTCGCACGTGTCAAATGATTCACAATCAAGAGACTCTAAAAGTCCATCTGCATGGAGCTTCTTCATGCGTTTGACACCTATGTGACCAAGGCGGCAGTGCCACAAGTATGTGGGACTATCATTATCAACCTTACATCTTTTGGTACTCACATTATGAACATGTGTAGTATTACGTTCGAGATTCATAAAGAATAAACCATTCACCATAGGAGCATGACCATAAAACATATCTCTCATATAAATAGAACAACCATTATTCTCGGATTTAAATGAGTAGCCATCTCGAATTAAACGAGATCCCGATACAATGTTCATGCTCAAAGTTGGCACTAAATAACAATTATTAAGGTTTAAAACTAATCCCGAAGGTAGATATAGAGGTAGCGTGCCGACGGCGATCACATTGACCTTGGAACCATTCCCGACGCGCATCGTCACCTCGTCCTTTGCCAGTTTCCGCTTATTCCGCAGCCCCTGCTTTGAGTTACAAATGTGAGCAACTGCACCGGTATCAAATACCCAGGAGCTACTACGGACACTAGTAAGGTACACATCAATTACATGTATATCACATATACCTTTTGTTTTGCCGGCCTTCTTGTCTGCTAAGTATTTAGGGCAGTTCCGCTTCTAGTGACCGCTTCCCTTGCAATAAAAGCACTCAGTCTCGGGCTTGGGTCCATTCTTTGGCTTCTTCCCGGCAGCTTGCTTGCCGGGCGCGGCAACCTCCTTGCCGTCCTTCTTGAAGTTCTTTTTACCCTTGCCTTTCTTGAACTTAGTGGCTTTATTGACCATCAACACTTGATGTTCCTTCTTGACTTCTACCTTCGCTGATTTAAGCATTGAGAACAACTCAGGAATGGTCTTTTGCATCCCCTGCATGTTGAAGTTCATCACAAAGCTCTTGTATCTTGGTGGAAGCGACTGGAGGATTCTGTCAATGACCGCATCATCCGGGAGATTAACTCCCAGCTGAGACAAGCGGTTATGTAACCCAGACATAGTGAGTATGTGCTCACTGACAGAACTATTTTCCTCCATCTTACAGCTGAAAAATTTATCGGAGACTTCATATCTCTCGATCCGGGCATGAGCTTGAAAAACCATTTTCAGCTCTCCGAACATCTCATATGCTCCATGTCTCTCAAAATGCTTTTGGAGCCCCGGCTCTAAGCTGTAAAGCATGCCGCACTGAACGAGGGAGTAGTCGTCAACACGTGTCTGCCAAGCGTTCATAACGTCTTGGTTCTGTGGGATGGGAGCTTCACCTAGTGATGCTTGTAGGACATAATCTTTCTTGGCAGCTATGAGGATGATCCTCAGGTTCCGGACCCAGTTCGTATAGTTGCTGCCATCGTCTTTCAGCTTGGTTTTCTCTAGGAACGCGTTGAAGTTGAGGACTACGTGGGCCATTTGATCTACAAGACATATTGTAAAATATTTTAGACTAAGTTCATGATAATTAAGTTCATCTAATCAAATTATTAATGAACTCCCACTTAGATTAGACATCCCTCTAGTCATCTAAGTATTACATGATCCGAGTTAACTAGGCCATGTCCGATCATCACGTGAGACGGACTAGTCAACATCGGTGAACATCTTCATGTTGATCGTATCTTCTATACGACTCATGCTCGACCTTTCGGTCTTCTGTGTTCCGAGGCCATGTCTGTACATGCTAGGCTCGTCAAGTCAACCTAAGTGTTTGCATGTGTAAATCTGTCTTACACCCGTTGTATGTGAACGTCTGAATAAAACACCCGATCATCACGTGGTGTTTTGAAACAGCGAACTGTCGCAACGGTGCACAGTTAGGGGGAACACTTCTTGAAATTATTATGAGGGATCATCCTATTTACTACCGTCGTTCTAAGTAAACAAGATGCAAAACATGATAAACATCACATGCAATCAAATAATAAACGTGACATGATATGGCCAATATCACATAGCTCCTTTGATCTCCATCTTGGGGCTCCATGATCATCTTGTCACCGGCTTGACACCATGATCTCCATCATCATGATCTCCATCATCGTGTCTCCATGAAGTTGCTCGCCAACTATTACTTCTACTACTATGGCTAACGCGTTTAGCAATAAAGTAAAGTAATTTACATGGCATTTCTTAATGACACGCAGGTCATATAAAAGAATAAAGACAACTCCTATGGCTCCTGCCGGTTGTCATACTCATCGACATGCAAGTCGTGATTTCTATTACAATAGCATGAACATCTCATACATCACATATAGATCATTCATCATTCATCACAACTTTGGCCATATCATATCACAAACCACTTGCTGCAAAAAACAAGTTAGACATCCTCTAATTGATGTTGCAAGTTTTACGTGGCTGAATTTAGGGTTCTAGCAAGAACGACTTCTTACCTACGTTAAAGCCACAACGTGACTTGTCAACTTCTATTTACCCTTCATAAGGACCCTGTTCATCGAATCCGCTCCAACTAAAGTGGGAGAGACAGACACCCGCCAGCCACCTTATGCAACTAGTGCATGTTAGTCGGTGGAACCGGTCTCACGTAAGCGTACGTGTAAGGTTGGTCCGGGCCGCTTCATCCCACAATGCCGCTGAAGCAAGAAAAGACTAGTAGCGGCAAGAAAGTTGACAAATCTACGCCCACAACAAATTGTGTTCTACTCGCGCAAGAAGAACTACGCATAGACCTAGCTCATGATGCCACTGATGGGGAACGTTGCAGAAAACAAAAAATTTCCTACTCGTTTCACCAAGATCCATCTAGGAGTTCATCTAGCAACGAGCCATCGGATGCATCTACATACCTTTGTAGATCGCGTGCGGAAGCGTTCAAAGAACGGTGATGATGTAGTCGAACACGATGTGATCCAAATCACCGATGACCAAGCGCCGAACGGACGGCACCTCCGCGTTCAACACACGTACGGGACAGGAGACGTCTCCTCCTTCTTGATCCAGCAAGGGGGAAGGAGAGTTTGATGAAGATCCAGCAGCACGACGGCGTGGTGGTGGATGCAGGGCGTCACAGTAGCAGGGCTTCGCCTATACTACGAGAGAGAGACATAACGGGGAGAGAGGGAGGCGCCAGGGGCTGGTGTATGAAGTCCCTCCTCTCCCCCACTATATATAGGGGTGCTAAGGGGGGCGGCGGCCCTAGGAGATGGAATCTCCTAGGGGGGGCGGCGGCCAAGGGTGGGGGGCTTGCCCCCCAAGCAAGGGGGCGCCCCCTTTAGGGTTTCCCCTCGACCCTAGCCGCATGGGCCCTAGGGGAGTGGCGCCCCAGCCCACTTTGGGCTGGGTTCCCTCCCACTTCAGCCCATGGGGCCCCCCGGGATAGGTGGCCCCACCCGGTGGAATCCCGGGACCCTTCCGGTGGTCCCGGTACAATACCGGTGACCCCGAAACTTGTCCCAATGGCCGAAGCAGTACTTCCTATATATAATTCTTTACCTCCGGACCATTCCGGAACTCCTCGTGACGTCCGAGATCTCATCCAAGACTCCGAACAACATTTGGGTTACTGCATATACATATCTTCACAACCCTAGCGTCACCGAACCTTAAGTGTGTAGACCCTACGGGTTCGGGAGACAAGCAGACATGACCGAGACGACTCTCCGGTCAATAACCAACAGTGGGATCTGGATACCCATGTTGGCTCCCACATGCTCCAAGATGATCTCATCAGATGAACCACGATGTCGAGGATTCAATCAAACCCGTATGCAATTCCCTTTGTCAATCGATATGTTACTTGCCCGAGATTCGATCGTCGGTATCCCAATACCTCGTTCAATCTCGTTACCGGCAAGTCACTTTACTCGTAACGTAATGCATGATCCCGTGACCAGACACTTGGTCACTTTGAGCTCATTATGATGATGCATTACCGAGTGGGCCCAGTGATACCTCTCCGTCATACGGAGTGACAAATCCCAGTCTTGATCCATGTCAACCCAACAGACACTTTCGGAGATACCCGTAGTCTACCTTTATAGTCACCCAGTTACGTTGTGACGTTTGGTATACCCAAAGCACTCCTACGGTATCCGGGAGTTACACGATCTCATGGTCTAAGGAAAAGATACTTGACATTGGAAAAACTCTAGCAAACGAACTATACGATCTTGTGCTATCTTTAGGATTGGGTCTTGTCCATCACATCATTCTCCTAATGATGTGATCTCGTTATCAATGACATCCAATGTCCATAGTCAGGAAACCATGACTATCTGTTGATCAACGAGCTAGTCAACTAGAGGCTTACTAGGGACATGTTGGTGTCTGTTATTCACACATGTATTACGATTTCCGGATAACACAATTATAGCATGAATAAAGACAATTATCATGAATAAGGAAATATAATAATAATGCTTTTATTATTGCCTCTAGGGCATATTTCCAACAGCCCCAAGATGGGATCTCGTGAATACAGAAAGTTGCGACAGTGGAATTAGGGTTTTGGCTCCGTATCTGATCGTTTGGGGGTACGTAGGTATATATAGGAGGAAGGAGTACGTCGGTGGAGCAACAGGGGGCCCACAAGGGTGGAGGGCGCGCCTGGGGTGTAGGCTCGCCCCCCTACCTTGCGGCCTCCTCTTTTGTGTCTTGACATAGGGTCCAAGTCTCCTGGGTCTTGTTCGTTGAGAAAATCACGTTCCTGAAGGTTTCATTCCGTTTGGACTCCGTTTGATATTCCTTTTCTTCAAAACCCTAAAACAGGCAAAAATAGCAATTCTGGGTTGGGCCTCCGGTTAATAGGTTAGTCCCAAAAATAATATAAAAGTGGATAATAAATCCCAATAATGTCCAAAGCAGTAGATAATATAGCATGGAGCAATCAAAAATTATAGATACGTTGGAGATGTATCAAGCATCCCCAAGCTTAATTCCTGCTCGTCCTCGAGTAGGTAAATGATAAAAACAGAATTTTTGATGCGGAGTGCTACTTGGCATAATTTTAATGTAATTCTTCTTAATTGTGGTATGAATATTCAGATCCAAAAGATTCAAGACAAAAGTTCATATTGACATAAAAATAATAATACTTCAAGCATACTAACTAAGCAATTATGTCTTCTCAAAATAACATGGCCAAAGAAAGTTCATTCCTACAAAATCATATAGTTTAGTCATGCTCCATTTTCATCACACAAGAATTCTCTCATCATGCACAACCCCGATGACAAGCCAAGCAATTGTTTCATACTTTAGTAATCTCAAACATATAAACTTTCACGCAATATATGAGCGCGAGCCATGGACATAGCACTATGGGTGGAATAGAATATGATGGGAGGGGGCTATGTGGAGAAGACAAAAAGGAGAAAGTCTCACATCAAAGAGGCTAATCAATGGGCTATGGAGATGCCCACCGAGTGATGTTATTGCAAGGAGTAGGGATTGCCATGCAACGGATGCACTAGAGCTATAAATGTATGAAAGCTCAACAAAAGAAACTAAGTGGGTGTGCATCCAACTTTCTTGCTCACGAAGACCTAGGGCACTTGAGGAGGCCCATTGTTGGAATATACAGGCCAAGTTCTATAATGAAAAATTCCCACTAGTATATGAAAGTGACAAAACAAGGGACTCTCTATCATGAAGATTACAGTGCTACTTTGAAGCACAAGTGTGGCAAAGGATAGTAACATTGTCCCTTCTCTCTTTTTCTCTCATTTTTTTATTTGGCCTTTCTCTCTTTTTTATATGGCCTTTCTTTTTTTATAATTCCTCACTTGGGACAATGCTCTAGAAAATGATGATCATCACACTTCTATTTATTTACAACTCAATGATTACAACTCGATACTAGAACAAAGTATGACTATATGAATGCCTCCGGCGGTGTACCGGGATATGCAATGGACCAAAAGTGACATGTATGAAAGAATTATGAATGGTGGCTTTGCCACAAATACTATGTCAACTACATGATCATGCTAAGCAATATGACAATGATGAATATGTCATGATAAACGGAATGGTGGAAAGTTGCATGGCAATATATCTCGGAATGGCTATGGAAATGCCATAATAGGTAGGTATGGTGGCTGTTTTGAGGAAGATATAAGGAGGTTTATGTGTGAAAGAGCGTATCATATCACGGGGTTTGGACGCACTGGCGAAGTTTGCGCCAACTCTCAATGTGAGAAAGGGCAATGCACGGTACCGGAGAGGCTAGCAAGGATGGAAGGTTGAGAGTGCGTATAATCCATGGACTCAACATTAGTCATAAAGAACTCACATACTTATTGCAAAAATCTACAAGTCATCAAAAACCTCGGCACTACGCGCATGCTCCTAGGGGGATAGATTGGTAGGAAAAGACCATCGCTCGTCCCCGACCGCCACTCATAAGGAGGACAATCAAATAACACCTCATGTTTCAAATTTGTTACATAACGTTTACCATACGTGCATGCTACGGGACTTGCAAACTTCAACACAAGCATTTCTCAATTTCACAACTACTCAACTAGCACGACTTTGATATTATTACCTCCATATCTCAAAACAATCATCAAGCATCAAACTTCTCTTAGTATTCAAAACACTCATAAGAAAATTTTACTAATCTTGAATACCTAGCATATTAGGATTTTAAGCAAATTACCATGCTATTTAAGACTCTCAAAATAATCTAAGTGAAGTATGAGAGATCAATAGTTTCTATAAAAAAATCCACCACCGTGCTCTAAAAGATATAAGTGAAGTACTAGAGCAAAACTATATAACTCAAAAGATATAAGCGAAGCACATAGAGTATTCTAACAAATTCCAAATCATGTATGGCTCTCTCAAAAGGTGTGTACTGAAAGGATGATTGTGGTAAACTAAAAAGTAAAGATTCAAATCATACAAGACGCTCCAAGCAAAACACATATCATGTGGCGAATAAAAATATAGCTCCAAGTAAAGTTACCGATAGAAGTAGACGAAAGAGGGGATGCCTTCCGGGGCATCCCCAAGCTTTGGCTTTTAGGTGTCCTTATATTATCTTGGGGGTTCCATGGGCATCCCCAAGCTTAGGCTCTTGCCACTCCTTGTTCCATAATCCATCAAATCTTTACCCAAAACTTGAAAACTTCACAACACAAAACTCAAAGTAGAAAATCTCGTGAGCTCCGTTAGCGAAAGAAAACAAAATACCACTTCAAGATACTGTAATGAACTCATTATTTATTTATATTGGTGTTAAAAATAATGTATTACAACTTTTATATGGTTTATAAACTATTTTACTAGCCATAGATTCATCAAAATAAGCAAACAACACACGAAAAACAGAATCTGTCAAAAACAGAACAGTCTGTAGTAATCTGTAGCTAGCGTAAGATCTGGAACCCTAAAAATTATAAAATAAATTTATGGACGTGAGGAATTTATCTATTAATCATCGTCAAAAAGAATTAACTAAATAACACTTTCCAAATAAAAATGGCAGCAGTTCTCGTGAGCGCTAAAGTTTCTGTTTTTTACAGTAAGTGTAACAAGACTTTCCCCAAGTCTTCCCAACGGTTCTACTTGGCACAAACACTAACTAAACACAAAAAACACAACCAAAACAGAGTCTATATAAATTATTTATTACTAAACAGGAGCAAAAATCAAGAAATAAAAATAAAATTGGGTTGCCTCCCAACAAGCGCTATTGTTTAACGCCCCTAGCTAGGCATAACAAGCAAGGATAGATCTAGGTATTGCCATCTTTGGTAGGCAATCCATAAGTGGCTCTCATGATTGATTCATAAGGTAATTTAATTTTCTTTATAGGAAAGTGTTCCATGCCTTTCCTTAATGGAAATTGGAATCTAATATTTCCTTCCTTCATATCAATAATTGCACCAATCGTTCTAAGGAAAGGTCTACCAAGAATAATAGGACATGAAGGATTGCAATCTATGTCAAGAACAATAAAATCTACGGGCACATAATTCCTATTTGCAACAATAAGAACATCATTAATTCTTCCCATAGGTTTCTTAATAGTGGAATCCGCAAGGTGCAAGTTTAGAGAGCAATCATCAAAATCACGGAAACCTAACAAATCACACAAAGTCTTTGGAATCATGGAAACACTAGCACCCAAATCACATAAAGCATAGCATTCATGATCTTCAGTTTTAATTTTAATAGTTGGTTCCCACTCATCATAAAGTTTTCTAGGGATAGAAACTTCCAATTCAAGTTTTTCTTCATAAGATTGCATCAAGGCATCAACGATATGTTTAGTGAACGCTTTATTTTGACTATAAGTGTGAGGAGAATTTAGAACCGATTGCAACAAGGAAATACAATCAATAAAAGAGCAATTTTCATAAATAAATTCCTTGAAATCCAAAATAGTGGGTTTAGCAACATCTAGGGTTTTAATTTCTTCGATCCCACTTTCATCAATTTTAGCATCAAGATCTAAAAAGTCTGAATTCATGGAACGCCTTCTAGGTAAAGGTGGATCATATTCAGTCCCATCATTATTAAGATTCATATTGCAAAACAAAGATTTAATATGGGACACATCAATAACTTTTAGATCTTCATCTTTATTTTCATAGCAATCTGGTTTAGCGGCCATCCTATTAACTAAGGTAGCCTGCCTATCCGAAATTTCAGCAGTCAATTTCTCAAGACGAGCAATCTGGGATCTTAAACCATCAAATTCTTTAGACATATCATCAAGCTCTTTATTCATACAACTCATAAAACTTTTATGTTCCTTAAGCTCGTTTCTGAAGAAACTATTATGTTCAAATTGCAAAACCATAAAACTCCTGACATTGCTTTCGATCTCTTCTAACCTTTTAAGGTGAAGATCACAAAATTTAGGTAGAGCCATAGTGGCAAGCAAGCAAACTAACACACAAGCAAACAAAAAGCAAGCGGGAAAAAAGAGGCAAATAGAGAAAGAGAGGGAGGATAGAGAGAGAGGGCGAATAAAACAGCAAGGGTGAAGTGGGGGAGAGGAAAACGAGAGGCAAATGGCAAATAATGTAATGCGGGAGATAAGGGTATGTGATGGGCACTTGGTATATTGACTTTTGCGTAGACCTCCCCGGCAACGGCGCCAGAAATCCTTCTTGCTACCTCTTGAGCACTGCGTTGGTTTTCCCCGAAGAGGAAGGGATGATGCAGTAAAGTAGCGTAAGTATTTCCCTTAGTTTTTGAGAACCAAGGTATCAATCCACTAGAAGGCTACGCGCTAGTCCCTCGCACCTGCACAAAACAAATAAATCCTCGCAACCAAAGCGATAAGGGGTTGTCAATCCCTACACGGCCACTTACGAGAGTGAGATCTGATAGATATGATAAGATAATATTTTTGGTATTTTTATGATAAAAATGCAAAGTAAAGTAAAAGCAAAGTAAAAAAAGCAAAGGAAATAACTAAGTAGTAGGAGATTAATATGATGAAGATAGACCCGGGGGCCATAGGTTTCACTAGTGGCTTCTCTTGAGAGCATAAGTATTCTACGGTGGGTGAACAAATTATTGTTGAGCAATTGACAGAATTGAGCATAGTTATGAGAATATCTAGGCATGATCATGTATACAGGCATCACGTCTGAGACAAGTAGACCAACTCCTGCCTGCATCTACTACTATTACTCCACTCATCGACCGCTACCCATCATGCATCTAGAGTATTAAGTTAATGAAAACAGAGTAACACCTTAAGCAAGATGACATGATGTAGAGGGATAAACTCATGCAATATGATGAAAACCCCATCATGTTATCCTCGATGGCAACAATACAATACGTGCCTTGCTGCCCCTACTGTCACTGGGAAAGGACACCGCAAGATTGAAGCCAAAGCTAAGCACTTCTCCCATTGCAAGAAAGATCAATCTAGTAGGCCAAACCAAACTGATAATTCGAAGAGACTTGCAAAGATAACCAATCATACATAAAAGAATTCAGAGAAGATTCAAATATTGTTCGTAGATAGACTTGATCATAAACCACAATTCATCAGTCCCAACAAACACACCGCAAAAAGAAGATTACAACGAATAGTTCTCCACAAGAGAGGGGGAGAACATTGTATTGAGATCCAAAAAGAGAGAAGAAGCCATCTAGCTACTAACTATGGACCCATAGGTCTGAGGTGAACTACTCACACTTCATCGGAGCGGCTATCACTACAAAAAAATACACTTTTGTGATGATACGTGTTTGTCACAGTAGGTCGCGTTTTTTGTCATGCATGTACATCCATGACAAATTTATGACAGAATCAAGATAGTCATACATGTGCTATCGTAGAAGTGTTCCATGACATTACCAAAATTATCATCATGGAAGTGTCCACTTCCATGATGATAAATCACGCGTCACAGAAGTGCTTTCGTCAAGGGTGACCGACACGTGGCATCCACCGTAACAGAACACCGTTAAGCTATCGGGTCGGGTTTTGGATCCGATAACCCGTTAACAGCCCCGACCAATGGGGATTTTCCACGTGTAAAATCATCATTGGCTGGAGGAAACATGTGTCGGCTCATCGTCGAGACAGATGTCATCCACTCATTGGACAGAAGGCGCCTATGATACGTTGACACGTGGCACGGCCCAACAGTGGCCCATTCCTGTGAAAAGGCCAGCCTGTTTGACTTGGTCAAAAGGTGGCGGGCTGGCCCATGGAAAGCCTATTAACGGCCTGTTCACATATAGCCCATTTACAACTCGCTAACCCAAGGCACGTTACGCCCTATCCGAATTAGGCCCAGTAGCGTCATCTGGGCCATCCAATATGATTCCGGCCTGTTTTCACTTCTGGCCCATGTATGGCCCATGACGTCTTTCGGCCCATATGAGGCCCTATGTAACTCTTGGCCTATTAATGGCCCGTGGTGAAACTGGCCCATAATGAATAGTGTATCACTTTACACCCATTAACTGCCCTGGTGAAACTGGCCCGTAATGAACAGTGTATCACTTTATACCCATTACCGGCCCGTTATTCTGTTGGGCCATCTCCAGCCCATGTTATCTTTCGGCCTTCTCAGAGCCCATTTATTCTTGGGCTCATTTCCAGCATTCGTTTACTTATGGCCCGTTACTGTCATTTTCTGCTTGTGGGCCAAATTCAGCCCGTGGTTACAGTCGGCCCGTTTGTGGTCCGTTGATACGTTGGGCCGTTTTCATAGTGTCATAAATACGGCCTATTAACGATGGCCCCTTATGGTCGGCCCATGAACAGACGATTCCAACTCTAGCCCGTTTACGGCCAGAATGTGGTCTGTTTGGCCCATGTTTGGCCAATCGATCTGTAGCGACCAGACCTCAAACGGTCCAATCTCTGTGCTCAGGTGTCATCCCTGGATCAGTAATGCTAACACCACACAGTACTTGAAGGATTTATAACAGAGTAGCAATCACACACTTATTACATCGAGTGTCTCAATAGAGAACTTATTACAATAAATATGGCTTAAGGCCATCTAATAACGATAACAGCGGAAGGCTTAGAAGATAAGTGAGTCCATCAACTACAACGGCATCACTGAGTATAGAACCACGACCTAAAAACTCCTTAATCGTCATCTGAAAAGTCTGCAACATTAACGTTGCAGCCCGAAACGGGTCAGCACATGGAATATGCTGGCAAGGTAACACATAGAGAGTAATGGAATGAAACAGCTGTTCTACATGCATATTTGGCTGGTGGAAAGCTCTATGGTTACAGTTTTGCGTAAAGCCAATTTTTCCCTACTACAAAGGAAAAAAATTATTTAACTATCATGGTAGTTGTTAAACATTGAGAATGGTTGACAGCATTCTCAATCGCAATTAAGCATCATCATTAAACAAAACCCAACAAAATTAAATCTTAGGGTAACATGTTGAGATTCACATGATAATCCAAGTACTAGATACTCAAGATGTCCATAACCGGGGACACGGCTAACCATGATTAGTTTATACACTCTATAGAGGTTTGCGCACTTTTCCCCACAAGACTCGATCGCCTCCGTTTGGTTTCTCGCACTACATGGTGTTTGAGAAGACGGATGACCGAGACATAGTCTTTCAGAAGCGCTAGCATCTTACGATGGATAGACCGTTACACCTACTTTCCCCTACATCTGCTAGTCTACCCTGTAAGAGTTCGCACGACTTAATCAACTATGCTAGAGCCCATAATAGCTTGTGGCTGCACACGGAAGTTTCTAGTTTTAAAATCTCATGATCCCTTTGGGCCTGGGTGGCGGTCCATAAAGAAAAACAGGCAATCCTGGAATACCCAGGTACCTCAATCCACCCAGATGTGTGTTTAAGTTGCCACCTTAGATAAACCATTAAATTAACAAACTCACATTTGTCATGGATATCACTCACCCAATCCACGTCTACTAGCATAGCATGTCATAATAGGCAAACGTAGAAGTAACTCCCAAAGGTTTGATAATATAATAGGTAATAGGTACTACCTCAACTACTTCCCATTCCACAATTTAATTAGATCCTAATCATGCAATGTTTGAGGATTGATCTAATGCAATAAAACTGGGTAGTAGGAGGTATGATCAAAGTGTTACTTACCTTGCTGATGATCTGCGAAACCTAGAGATTCGAAGTAACAGGCGACGCACTCCGGGTATTCTATCGTAGACAAACAAACAAGCATACAATAAGTATTCATCTAATGCACAGGTAAAACTCAAATAAGAGATCTAACCAGAAAGTTCACCTTAAGAACTCCGGTTTGCAAAAAGAATCAAATCAAACGAAGCAACAAAAGTCAAACGGCAAAAGAAACAGGCTTCGTTTACTATTCTGGATCTAGGGCAATTTTTACGGTGGCAAAAACTTGTTTAAGTTGGTTAAACGGATAGAGGGTTTCGAGACGAAACTCCAGGTGCTTGAATCGCCTGATTCCGATAAATGAGCAAAAAGTTATACACTAACAAAAATCGGATCAGAAATCGCGATCAGAAAAATCATGGATTTAATCCAAGAAAAGAAAAACGACGAACGTTCGCTAGAACGAACGAACGAATGCTCGCTATTTAAATAAATCGGAAAAACCGATCTATTTAAAAAAACCGAAACTAAAAAAACGAACAAAAACCGTCGGAAAAACAGAACGGTTTTTCGGAAAAAAACCGGCGTCTAAAAAAAACTACCCGGCAACTCCGGCGAGAAATCTGGCGGCGGCGGCGGGGCTCTGGCGGTGGCGGTCGGCGGCGGGGAGGCGGTCGGCGGCGGCGCGATGGCGG
>NC_041388.1:448652307-448681034 GCF_002162155.2 Triticum dicoccoides | reverse complement strand
CAGCGTGGCGGCGGCGGCGGCGCAGCGTGGCGGCGGCGGCGGCGCTAGGGCGGGGTTGGGGCTAGGGTTTTGGGGAGGCTCTGGGCTGTGCTCCCCGGCTTATAAAGCCCGGTCGGGCCTAGTGTCCAGGTCGGACACGGCTCGTAGGTCGGTTGCATTTTTTTTTAATATTCCGCACAGAAAAACAAATAAAAGAAATACTAAACGGACTCCAAAAATCCTGAAATAAATTTTCCCGACTTCTAAAATCAAGCCGCACAAGGTGAACATTTATTTGGGGCCTAAATGCAATTTTGAAAAACGCACATTTTTCCTAAATTCAAATAAAATAACGAAAAACTCCGAAATAAAAACATATTTGATTTTATTATTAAATCCTCAATATTTCTTTATTTTGGGAAAGTCATTTTATTCCCTCTCTCATATTTTTGTAATAGAAATAATTGATGATAAAATAATTAAAATCAAATGATCCTATTCTCAAAAGTTGAGAAAACTCAAATATGAAAATAACGAAATCCCCAACTCTCTCCGTGGGTCCTTGAGTTGCGTAAAATTTCTAGGATCAAAGCCAAAAGCAAATAAATTATGATACGCAATGATGATCTAATGTATAACATTCCAAATTGAAAATTTGGGATGTTGCAAACCTACCTCCCTTAAGATGAATCTCGCCCTCGAGATTCAGGTTGGCTAGAAAATAGGTGAAGGTGGTCCTTGAGCAGATCTTCCTCTCGCTCTCAGGTGGCTTCATCCTCCGTGTGGTGGCTCCACTGAACCTTACAAAACTTGATAACTTTGTTGCGGGTGACTCGGCTGGCAAACTCGAGAATCTTAACTGGTTTCTCCTCATAGGTCAAATCACTGTCCAACTGAATTGCTTCCAGTGGTACTGTGTCTCTCAAGGGTATGTCAGCCATCTCCGCGTGGCACTTCTTCAACTGAGAAACGTGGAACACATCATGAACTCCTGACAATCCTTCGGGCAATTCCAACTTGTAGGCCACTTCTCCCATACGTTCCAATACTCGGTATGGTCCTGCAAATCGTGGTGCTAATTTTCCCTTAACACCAAAGCACTTTATTCCCCGAAGTGGGGATACTCGAAGATAAACGCTGTCTCCGACTTCGTAAACTGTCTCCTTGCGTTTAGAATCTGCATAACTCTTCTGCCTGGATTGAGCTACCTTGAGCCTATCGCGAATCAATTTCACCTTCTGTTCAGACTCCTTAATCAAATTAGGTCCAAACAACTGGCGGTCTCCAACTTCATCCCACGACAACGGTGTCCTGCACCTCCTTCCGTACAAGGCTTCGAAAGGGGCCATCTTCAAACTGGATTGATAGCTGTTGTGTTAAGAGAACTCTGCATACGGCAAATTCTCGTCCCAACTAGATCCATAATCTAGCGCACAAGCTCTCAGCATGTCCTCCAAAATCTGATTGACTATCTCGGTCTGTCCATCTGTCTATGGATGAAAAGCTATGCTGAACTCTAGCCTGGTACCCAAAGTTTCGTGCAACTGATTCCAGAACTTTGAGGTAAACTGGGTTCCTCTATCTGATACTATACTCCTCGGAACTCCATGTAAGCATACAATCCTGGTCATGTATATCTTTGCCAACTTAGCACTGGTGTAAGTGGTCTTTACCGGGATGAAATGAGCTACTTTCGTCAACCGATCAGCTACAACCCAAATCGAGTCATAGCCTGAACGAGTCCTGGGTAATCCCATGCTAAAATCCATGCCTAACTTATCCCACTTCCATTCGGGTATCGGCAATGGATGTAGCAATCCTGCTGGCTTCTGATGCTCTGCCTTTACTCTCGGACATACATCACAAACTGCTACATACTCCGCAATGTCTTTATTCATTCCGGTCCACCAGAAAATATCCTTCAAATCCAAATACATCTTGGTATTTCCTGGGTGAATCGAATATGGTGAATCGTGTGCCTCTTGCAGAATCAACTTCCTGACCTCCGGTTCATTGGGTACATAAACACAGTCTTCAAACCATAGGGTGTCATGCTCATCCTCACGAAATCCTTTAGCCTTTCCTTCGCTCATTTTCTCCTTTATAGAGGCAATCTCCTTGTCAGTCTTCTGGGCTTCTCTGATTCTATCCATCAAAGTTGACTGAATCTCCAATGCTGCTACATAGCCTCTCGGAACTATTTCCAAACATAGCTCACGAAGATTTTTGGCTAACTCCCTTGGTAATTCTCCCGTCATTAGGGTGTTGACGTGGCTCTTACGGCTTAATGCGTCAGCTACTACGTTAGCCTTTCCGGGATGGTAATGCAATCTCATATCATAATCCTTGATGAGCTCCAACCATCTCCTTTGTCTGTGGTTTAACTCCTTCTGCGTGAAAATGTATTTCAAAACCTTGTGATCCGTGTACACCTCACAATGATTTCCAATGAGGAAATGTCTCCATGTTTTCAATGCATGCACTACGGCTGCTAACTCCAAATCATGCGTAGCATAATTCAATTCATGAGGCTTAAGCTGTCTTGAGGCATATGAAACAACTCTCCCTTCCTGCATAAGCACTGCTCCAAGTCCTGGTCGTGAAGCGTCGCAATACACCTCATAATCCTTGGTCTGGTCTGGCAAAATCAACACTGGTGAAGTAACCAAGCGTTTCTTCAACTCCTGAAACCTAGCCTCACACTCCTCTGTCCATATGAACTTGGTATCCTTCTTCAACAACTCCATCATAGGTTTTGCAATCTTGGAGAAATTCTCAATAAATCTCCGGTAGTATCCTACGAGTCCAAGGAAACTCTGGATCTCGCCAACTGTGGTTGGTGCTTCCCACTTGGTCACGGTATCAACTTTAGTGGGATCTACTGATATACCTTCTCCGGATATAACGTGTCCGAGGGATCCTACTTCCTTCAACCAAAACTCACATTTGCTGAACTTGGCATACAACTGATGTTTTCTAAGCTTCTCAAGTACCAATCGCAAATGTTCCTTATGCTCCTCTTCATTCTTCGAGTAAACCAGGATATTATCAATGAACACCATGACGAACTTATCCAAGAACTCCATAAACACTTTGTTCATCATGTTCATAAAATAGGCAGGTGCATTAGTCAGACCAAATGACATAACGGTATACTCGTACAGCCCATACCTGGTAGTAAAAGCTGTCTTAGGTATATCACGTTCTCGAATCTTCAACTGGTGGTATCCTAATCGCAGATCGATCTTGGAAAACACTTTAGCTCCTTGCAATCGATCAAACAGATCATTGATCATTGGTAGTGGGTACTTGTTCTTGATTGTTACTTCATTCAACCCACGATAGTCAACAACCATCCTTAATGATCCATCCTTTTTCTCCACTAGAAGTACTGGTGATCCCCAAGGCGACGAACTTGGGCGAATGTAACCTTTATCCAGTAACTCCTTAATCTGCTTCTTAATCTCCACCAAATCCTTTGCGGGCATCCTGTATGGTCTCTTTGATATTGGCCATGTGCCTGGCAATAGCTCAATCAAAAACTCAATATCTCTATCCGGTGGCATGCCTGGCAACCCTTCTGGAAATACTTCAGGGAAATCCCTTACCACTGGTACTTCCTCCTGCACAACTCTTGTTAAACAATTTACTTGAGTCCCTTTTGGCACATGTCGGGATACATACTTGATCCTTCTCCCATCTGGGGTGGTAAGCAAAATTGTCTTACTGGCGCAATCGATGTTTCCTCCATACATCGACAGCCAATCCATACCCAGAATTACATCCAATCCTTGTGATTCCAAAATGATTAAATCCGAGGGAAACACATGCCTACCTATACTCAATGGCACTTGAAAACATCCTTGACTCGCCATATACTCCGCTCCTGGTGAGCTTACTAGCATAGGTGTTCTAAGAACCTTAGTGGGCAGGTTATACTTATCCACAAATCCCCTTGATATGTATGAATGCGATGCACCAGTATCAAAAAGAACGAGTGCAGTAAATGACTTAACCAAAAACTTACCGATTACTGCATCTGGCTGTTCTTCAACCTCCTCCACATTAACGTGGTTCACCTGTCCCCTGTTGAAAGGGTTCGGCTTCTTCCCAGAGCTTCCATTGCCATTCTGGCCTTCAGGACATTCATTGGCATAATGTCTGGTCTTCTGACACTTAAAGCAAGTGACTTGGCTCAGGTCTTTCATGGCTGGGGTTCATGGGTTGGTACGGTTCTGGCCGTTGCTTCCTCCATTGCCATTACCATTCTTGGTGCCGTTGTGATTGTGCGAGCTACCTCCTCCATGGGTATGCTGAAAATGTCCTCCCGATCTAGGGGTAAAACGTGGCTTCTGCTGAGCTCCAGAATTGTACTAACCTTGTCCATATTTCCTCTTGCGGTTCTCAATTTGTTGCTGCTTGCCTTCAATCATAATAGCACGGTCTACCAACTCCTGGTAGTTGTTGAAGGTTGCTATCATCAATTGCATGCTCAACTCATCATTCGGTCCTTCCAAAAACTTCTCCTGCTTAGCTGCATCCATAGCAACGTCATTTGGGGCATAACGTGCTAATTTACTAAAGTCCTCCACATACTGGCCAATTGTCCGTCCTCCTTGGCGCAAGTTGTGAAACTCACGCTTCTTCATGGCCATAGCTCATGCTGAAACATGGGCAGTTCGAAAAGCCTGCTGAAACTGGTCCCATGTGACAGTGTCGACAGGGAAAGTGGCTGTGAAATTCTCGCACCATGATGCTACGGGTCCTTCAAGCTGATGTGCGGCAAACTTCACCTTCTCTGCATCTGTGCATCCTGCTGTGGTCAACTCTCTAGCTGTCTTGCGGAGCCAATCATCTGCTACTATCGGCTCGGTGCTACTGGAAAACACCGGGGGGATTCAGCCTAAGAAAACAGGCTAAGTGATCCACAGGTGGGGGTGGTGGGTTGTTGTTGTTCCCCTGATTCTGATTCTGGACTAGCAACTACATCAATGTGTTCTGCTGCTGGATCAACTGGGTGAGCTCCGGTGGAAAGGTAAATCCGGGGCCATGTCTGGGAGGCATCTGAGGGTTTAGAAAAGATGAGATTTAAGAATAGAGGGGGTCTAAAGAGAAAACACTACCCATATGCACATGAGGCAAAAGCAAACAATTCACTTCATTCAATCAAACAAGGGCATACACTCAATCTAACTATCGCAAAAGTGCTCGGACTACTGTATTTACATGGTGGACTACTACTACTGATGAGGTGGTCTACTAGAAATATTCTTCGGTTGCAGACTCCATGATATCTGCTCCGGCTTCATCAATATAGTCATCATCGCTATCATCTGGATCCGAGTCGGTGTCGTCGATGATGATGTAATCTTCTGGGCGAATCTCCTTGGGTTCTTCGTCTTCATCTACTGGTGTAGGGCCTCCCATAAATATTCCGATCTTCTTGATCAGATCGTCATTCTTCTCCACCAATACTTCAATTTCTTCTTCATAATCTTCACGTGTAGCCTTGAGTTCTTCCTCCAGTTCCTTGATTCTAGTCCTTGCCTTCTTCAGGTCTATCATGTCGGCGCACATCTGGTTCTACTGTCGTCGAATATGCTGGTTTAATTCCTGGATAAAAGCTGCAATTGATCTATCCTTTCTGGTGCTGATCATCTCCCAGTGCTCATATCGGCGCCCACAAATCTGGTAGATAGTATCCTTGAGATCATTGCGGTAGACTTCTCCAATGCGTCCCATGGCGATGTGAGCTGCCATGCTCTTTCCTAGACTCCAAGTTGGTGCATCAAAAGAAAACTCTACGGGCTCAGTGACTGGCATGAACGTCCTTCCTGGAACTTGAACTTGAATCATCCAGCGCTCTTCTTCAGGTAAAGTGGCGTTGTAGGTTCCGGTGAAGCTTGGTACTCCTATGTTCAGGTATCTAGTGACTTCCTTCAAGTGGCGTCCAAAGGGTGTATCTTCATCCAGTTGCGTGAACTTGTTCCTTGCATCCGCCATCCTAAAGAGTAGAAAAGATGAGAGGTCAAAAGAGAAGAGAGTGAATAGTGATCTAGGTCTTTAGCTTAGTGGTCGTGTCCTACAGTCAGCGTGTGCTCTGATACCATCTCTGTAGCGATGAGACCTCAGGCGGTCCAATCTCTGTGCTCAGGTGTCATCCCTGGATCAGTAATGCTGACACCACACAGTACTTGAAGGATTTATAACAGAGCAGCAATCACACACTTATTACATCGAGTGTCTCAATAGAGAACTTATTACAATAAATATGGCTTAAGGCCATCTAATAACGATAACAGCGGAAGGCTTAGAAGATAAGTGAGTCCATCAACTCCAACGGCATTACTGAGTATAGAACCACGACCTAAAAACTCCTTAATCGTCGTCTGAAAAGTCTGCAACATTAACGTTGCAGCCCGAAATGGGTCAGCACATGGAATATGCTGGCAAGGTAACACATAGAGAGTAATGGAATGAAACAGCTATTCTACATGCATATTTGGCTGGTGGAAAGCTCTATGGTTACAGTTTTGCGTAAAGCCAATTTTTCCCTACTACAAAGGAATAAATTTTTATTTAACTATCATGGTAGTTGTTAAACATTGAGAATGGTTGACAGCATTCTCAATCCCAATTAAGTATCATCATTAAACAAAACCCAACAAAATTAATTCTTAGGGTAACATGTTGAGATTCACATGATAATCCAAGTACTAGATACTCAAGATGTCCATAACCGGGGACACGGCTAACCATGATTAGTTTATACACTCTGCAGAGGTTTGCGCACTTTTCCCCACAAGACTCGATCGCCTCTGTTTGGTTTCTCGCACTACATGGTGTTTGAGAAGATGGATGACCGAGACATAGTCTTTCAGAAGCGCTAGCACCTTGCGATGGATGGACCGTTACACCTGCTTTCCCCTACATCTGCTAGTCTACCCTGTAAGAGTTTGCACGACTTAATCAACTATGCTAGAGCCCATAATAGCTTGTGGCTGCACACGGAAGTTTCTAGTTTGAAGATCTCATGATCCCTTTGGGCCTGGGTGGCGGTCCATAAAGAAAAACAGGCAATCCTGGAATACCCAAGTACCTCAATCCACCCAGATGTGTGTTTAAGTTGCCACCTTAGATAAACCATTAAATTAACAAACTCACTTATGTCATGGATATCACTCACCCAATCCACGTCTACTAGCATAGCATGGCATAATAGGCAAACGTAGAAGTAACTCCCAAAGGTTTGATAATATAACAGGTAATAGGTACTACCTCAACTACTTCCCATCCCACAATTTAATTAGATCCTAATCATGCAATGTTTGAGGATTGATCTAATGCAATAAAACTGGGTAGTAGGAGGTATGATCAAAGTGTTACTTACCTTGCTGATGATCCGCGGAACGTAGAGATTCGAAGTAACAGGCGGCGCACTCCGGGTATTCTATCGCAGACAAACAAACAAGCATACAATAAGTATTCATCTAATGCACAGGTAAAACTCAAATAAGAGATCTAACAAGAAAGTTCACCTTAAGAACTCTGGTTTGCAAAAAGAATCAAATCAAACAAAGCAACGAAAGTCAAACGGCAAAAGAAACAGGCTTCGTTTACTATTCTGGATCTAGGGCAATTTTTACAGTGGCAAAAACTTGTTTAAGTTGCTTAAACGGATAGAGGGTTTCGAGACGAAACTCCAGGTGCTTGAATCGCCTGATTCCGATAAACGAGCAAAAAGTTATACACTAACAAAAATCGGATCAGAAATCGCGATCAGAAAAATCACGGATTTAATCCGAGAAAAGAAAAACGACGAACGTTTGCTAGAACGAACGAACGAACGCTTGCTATTTAAATAAATCGGAAAAACTCGATCTATTTAAAAAACGAAACTAAAAAACGAACAAAAACCGTCGGAAAAACCGAAGGGTTTTTCGGAAAAAAACCGGCGTCTAAAAAAACTACCCGGCAACTCCGGCGAGAAATCCGGCGGCGGCGGGGGGGCTCTCGCGGTCGGCGGCGGTCGGTGGCGGCGGGGCGGCGGTGCAACCTGGCGGCGGCGGCGCTAGGGCGGGGCTGGGGCTAGGGTTTTGGGGAGGCTCCGGGCTGGCTCCCCGGCTTATAAAGCCCGGTCGGGCCTAGTGTCCAGGTCGGGCACGGCCCGTAGGTCGGTTGCGTTTTTTTAAAATATTCCGCGCAGAAAAACAAATAAAAGAAATACTAAACGGACTCCAAAAATCCCGAAATAAATTTTCCCGGGCTTCTAAAATCAAGCCGCACAAGGTGAACATTTATTTGGGGCCTAAATGCAATTTTTAAAAACGCACATTTTTCCTAAATTCAAATAAAATAACAAAAAACTCCGAAATAAAAACTTATTTGATTTTATTATTAAATCCTCAGTATTTCTTTATTTTGGGAAAGTCATTTTATTCCCTCTCTCATATTTTTGTAATTGAAATAATTGATGATAAAATAATTAAAATCAAATGATCCTATTCTCAAAATTTGAGAAAACTCAAATATGAAAATAACGAAATCCCCAACTCTCTCCGTGGGTCCTTGAGTTGCGTAAAATTTCTAGGATCAAAGCCAAAAGCAAATAAATTATGATATGCAATGATGATCTAATGTATAACATTCCAAATTGAAAATTTGGGATGTTACACGATCATACGGCCCGTATAAGGCCCATTGATGATACGACCCGTAGAAGGCCCATTGATGATACGGCCCGTAGAAGGCCCATTGTTTCTACGATCCGTAGAAGGCCCGCTATTTCTATGGCCCATAGAAGGCCCACTGTTTATACGGCCCGTAGAAGGCCCACTGTTTCTACGGCCCATAGGAGGCCCAGTGTCACTACAGTAAATATTAGCCCATGGTTATTGTGGCCTAGTTTTAAAAAATAGATTATTGCAGCCACTAGCAAACCGCAGAAAAAGAACTGCACTGACTACAAGCAAACAAATAAACAAGACAACAAGGAAATAAATAAGCAAGCAACTTACACTAGGCTATCACGGCTATTACACATATTACATCCACTAGGCATCAAAGTTTGCCACCAGTGCAAATATAAGGAACACAACAGCATATAAATGCTGCAGCAAAACAAGTCCAGAACTGAAACCACTTCAGAAGAGCTCAAGAAACAATATCCTGGGTACCCATAATGCTGGCAAGATACTTAGCAAGCTTATTAACTTTCTCTTGTTTGGCGCTTAAGTCCTCTAGCGCTTGTTGTTGCACCAGAAAGTATGCATCTGAATTCTGCAGGGCCTTCCTCAGTCCTTCGGCTTCCTGTCGCATAACATCTGATCAATGTCGTTCAACTTGAAGTTGAGAGTCAAGAACCCGAACTGATTCAGGCAATGAGTTCGAAGAGCTGGTGCCAGCAGTGGTAGCCAGTAACTCGAACACTACATCAAGACAGGACTTTGGGGCTGTCTCAGTGTCTTCAATATAGTTTTTATCAGCTTTCTTGGAGACCAGCAGGGATGTCTCACTATCTTGAACCTTATCATCATTACTTCCTTTACCATTGCATAACAGGGTACTCTTCTCCAATATTTTATCCGCGTTCTAAAAGAGAAACAAACAAACACATCTCAGGTTTACAATGTAGTATATGAAACTCATTTTGGTAAACCAGTTTAGTAGTAAGGTGGACAGGATAACAGCATGAAACAAACATATATCTATGTAGTATGGTCACTGTATGGTCTATATCATTCTAGTTTATGTTGCCAAATCAAGATAGATACAGTTCGAATCATATCTATTTAAGACAAAGCAGCATAGACAGAATATAAGTGTGGGAAACTACACAGCAATGACAACACTTGTAATGTGCATGGCATGAGAACATAACTGTTTATTTAATTGAAACTGAAATCAACATAGAGCAAGTTACAACAGCAAACAGCCAAACACGTTGAAGAAACAGGTTTAAAACATAACTATTGTGCCATTGGAGTTTCAATTGCATCCATCAAATTTGAAATTAGTTGGTATCAGTAAATACAATGATGCAACAGCAAAGTAGTATGAACCATAGCTACGGAACCTGACCTGAGAACAATTCTTCTTCTGCTTTAAGCGTTGACTTCGGGTTCGGAGTGGTGGTCCTCGTGATTTGGGCACTGCACTTGCCTTACTAACTGCTCGTGTTTGGGTGCTCTGTGGTGGAGACGGTGCTGTGTCAACGGGAACTGGGTGTCTATCTGCTGGGGTTGGGGTTAGAAGGGGTGTAGGTGGTTCTCTGTCCAACTGGGTAGGGGTACAATCTACATGAGTGTGGGTTATGTGTGGTGGGGTTGGTTCTTGGGAAACTACAACCGTGGTTCTATCTGCATCGACAGGTAGCATGATCTTTTCTGAAGACCGTGTTTTTACTCCCACAGATACTGCCATCACTCCCTCCAATTGAAATGGCTAATAAACAAGAAAAGTAATTGAATGTACAGACATTGTAAGATAGACAGGTGCAATGGATAGTAGGGAAGAAAACAGGGCATGAAATAATTCACATTTATGTTGTCTAAGCAAACAGAATAGCAGGACATAATTTCACATATATGATGGCTAATTAAACAGGATAGCATGACACAATTTCACATGTATGATGGCTAACTAAACAGGATAGAATGACATACTTCAAAATATGATGACTATGTAAACAGGATGACATGATATAACTATACGATGTGTCTATTAAAGTGATTGGCATGCCATAAATCACAAACATGCCGTCGATTGAAACATGATGGCATGATATAATTCACGGATAGAATGACATAATTTAAATATGATGACTATGTAAACAGGATGAGATGATATAACTATATTATGTCTTTAGAAAATGGGTTGGCATGCCATAATTCAGATACATGCTGTCTATGTAAACATCCTGGCATGACATAATTCAAATATATGATTTATATACTAAGGAAGTGAGCAGAGGGCAATCGCATATATGATGTGTCAACTAAGGAGATGGCATTCAATATTGTGTATATGATGTAAAAACTAAGCATTGCAATATAACATATGCATTATATGAGTAATATAACCCTGCCAAGTTTGAGCATACACCTCAGGGGGATAATAGGACTGGTCATCTGCCTCTGAATCCTCCTATGAAGAGCTATCTGTAACCAGCAAGATATCTGCTTCAGTAGGTAGCATTGTCTGCTCTGAAGATCTTGTTTTCACTCTAGATTTCTCCATCACCAATTCAAATGGCTGATGCACAGGCAGAGCAGTTGAATATACAAACATTGTCGACAAAAGCAATGAGAAATACAAAAAATGACGGCATGATATAATTCACATATATGACGCTTGCCTAAACAGCATGGCATTGCATAATTCACATACATAATGCCTTGCAACAAGATAACATTGCATAATTCACATATATAATGTCTTGCAACAAGATGGCATTGCATAATTCACATATATGGTAATTAGACACTAAACAGGTGGCATTCACACAAAGCATGTCTAAACTAAGGAAATGACATAGCAATGCAAGATACCATACTCACGATATGAGCAACACAACCCTGCCAAGTTAGGGCATGCACCTCGGGGGGGAAATATGACTGGTCATCTATCTCTGAATCCTCCTCTGAGGAGCTATCGGTAACCAGCAAGACATGCGCTTCGTCAGATAGCATTGTCTGCTCTGAAGACCTTGTTTCCACTCCAGATTTTTCCATGACCGTGCCAAATGGCTGATGCACAGGAAGAGTAATTGAATGTACTAAAATTGTTGACAAATTTAACACATAATAAAAAAATGATGGCATGATATAATTCACATATAATATGACTGGCTAACTAGGGTGGCATTGCAAAATTCACATATATGATGCCTGGCTAAACAAGATGGCATTGCATGATTCACATATACGATAAAGAAACTAAACAGATGGCATTGACACAAAGCATGTCTAAACTAAGCAGATGACATCTTTAATGTATACAGTAAGCAATGCAAGGCACCATATGCATGATATTACCAACATCAGCATGCCAAGTTAGAGCGAAGACCTCATGGGGTAAATAGGAGTGGTCTTCTCCTTTTGAATCCCCCTCATAACAGTTATCTTCCTCTTGATTACGATCCGAAATGGGTGGAGGGGGGCTGCCTTTGCGCCCACCATGGAACGATGTATGCATGAAATTCTATTGCCACGCAAGGCTCGTCTCTTTTGCTCTACGTGATCAGTTCCATTGTGTACAATAACTGGCATGCATAGGAATAAAACATAGTGAGATTATGTAAGGAGTGCATGCACAAATCCAAAGTGATGGTAGCAAACTATGGATAGACCCAAAACCAATGATAGCAGGCAGATAATAGCTTTAGTTAAAAAAATACAAATAATGGCTCCTTTAATGTTTGTTTGCACCCAACATGAAACTCATAGTAGACACCGGAGATTAACCAGATAGTAGACAGATAGTACTGATTGCTGCCCCAATATGTACCCCACAACCATTTAAAAACTCAAGTTTCAGCATTAATTTGGACCTGACTCGGACTCT
The DNA here is from genome assembly GCF_002162155.2 of Triticum dicoccoides. Lineage (NCBI taxonomy): Eukaryota > Viridiplantae > Streptophyta > Magnoliopsida > Poales > Poaceae > Triticum > Triticum dicoccoides. Next base: position 448,668,491 of record NC_041388.1, on the reverse strand, counting down.
AATAGGTGAACACGATGATAATGTAGCATGTCATCATATTAAGTGGCGCATAACGTAAGCAGACACGGAAGAGTGCGACCTCTCTTGCGGACCCATGTAGTCCTCAAGGTCATCTGCTCAGTTGATGATGGTAATGCAGTTGCCGTGGCTGCCAGCGGTGGGGAAGAAGATCTGAGGCGGCGAAAGATAGTCTGGAGAGCGGATCCCTGCTGTGGTGAACCCTTCCGTCGTTGGAGCAGCTGGGCTGGGGTGGAACACAGCGCCGCAGGAGTAGGACAAACCACACAAGGTTTTCTTTGACACATATCTGTAACAGAAGTAATTGAGTAAGGGCTTGTTTGAATTTGAGGATTCTAACAATGCAGGGATAGGAAATAGACAGGAATAGGATAGGAATGCACGTGCAAAACAGAGAATTTAAAAACACAGGATTTCTGCCAATCTGGGTGTTTGATTCACAACAATTGGAAGATCACAGGATGCAAAAAAGCATGGTGAGATTAAATCAAACCACAAGAAAATGTATGGTTATAATGCTATTATGCTACTATCTCTTAGTCTTGTGCTTGATGAATAGGAATATGAAAAGGAGGAGAAGCGGAAATTAGAATTCCTACGGTTTTTCCTTCAAGGAGACACTAAAGAAACAAATCCTATAGTTTTCCTTTGCTCCATTCCTTCGCACCAAATTCATGAAAAGTAGTACCATAGGAAACTTTCCATTCCGATGTTTTTCATTCACTTTTCCTTTCAAGCACTGGCGATTCTATTAGGCAGACTTGAGAAAGGAAAATCCTACACTAAAAAATGTTTTTGTGCTACTTCTATTACTTTGGACCCAGGCCACTGCCATACTAGCTCAACTCCCAGGCCCATCGACAAATGCACAGCTCAAACGCGCAGAGATAAATAATGATGGCGTTCAAGAGAGTCCATCACGGATAGCTAAGTTGCCTGGTACCTCACTGCTTGTCATATAGTAGGATAAAATAATCGTATTTCCCATTACTACGAGTGCTCAGTGGACAATATATATAACATGTAGAGTAAAAAGAGATGCAACAAGTGTACAACCTCTTTGGCGAAGCCATGTCGATCTCAGCGTGATTGGGTTGGCCGGTGAGGATGCTCTGGCTGACTTGGCTGTCGGAGGAGGGGAAGAAGATCTTAGTCATCTGGAGATGGAGCCCGAGGTACTGCTCCGCTGTGATGGAGGTTTTCGTCGTTGGAGCAGCTCCGGTGAGTTGTACGACGCCGAGGCTGAAGTAGGACAAGAGAGACAACGAACAATGTTAACCTGAGTGGAATTCTAATAGCATCTCCAATACATGACGTAAAATACATAACCACAAATTGCTAGATGTAAAATACATCAGTCGCTCATCTCTGAACTTAACTGTCAAAACTGAATTTAACTGTCGAAACTGAACTTAACTGTCAAAACTGAACTTAACTGTCGAAACTGAATTTTGCTGTCGAAACTGAACGCACTAGCAAGGTGAGGCTACACGTCGGTCGACTAACTTTTTCATCTCTGGTCAGTCGATTTTGCAGCCGTTGGATACGAAATCAAGGGCCTGCGGTTCATCTTCAACCTCCACCCCCCTGAGCCGGCCAAACAGCAGCCCCCCGCCACCCGCGGCCGGCGGTGCGCCGCCCCGCCCGCCCCGAAAACACTCCCCACCGCAGGTTTGCCGCCGCCCCGGCCATCCCTCTAGGCCCCCCCATGCCGAGATTTTTCTCTGATGATCCCCATGCCACCGCCTCGCCAACGCCCCACCACCGCCGGCGACCACCACCCCCATCCTGAACCCTAAGATAGATGCTGGGGTACCTCTCAGGCGAGCCCCCCTCCCTGCTGCGGCTGGTTCTTCCTTCACCCCGGCGGCATCGGAGTGAAGTGTAGCTAAATCGGAGCAGCATCGCAAGCAAGAGCAAGAGAGAGAGAGAGAGAGAGAGCAGCGCGAGCAAGAGCAATAGCAAGAGCAGACCAGGCAGGGGACCGAGAACAAGAGCAGAGCAGCAGCGCGAGCGAGAGCTAAAGCAGCAGCAGGTCCTATTGATGTGGACGTCGCCGCCGAGGGAGCGACATTGTGGAGGAAGTGGCCGGCGACACCGCCGTGGATGGAGCCGCACCGTGTCGGCTCGAGACCGAGCGCCGGCAGCATCGTGAGATCAAATCAAGAAGAAAATGCGGCGATTAGTGTACAACCTCTTTGGTGCCGCCGATTAGGCCGCAGCTTCATCCGATGAAACAGTGATGATGATGCTCTTCCGGTGGTGCAGGTGAAGACGGCGGTGTCGGAATGGAGGTGCGCGAAAGACGAGGGGAACGTCAGGGCAGCTCCTTGGAGGTGGAGGACGGGGTGGCTGAACCGGCGGGACGATGAGATCGACAACAGATCCTCATCTGGTACAGTGGATGAGGGACGTCGAGGTGTTGCTGTGGACGACGTCGTCGGGGAAGAGGCTCCGGCTGGGTGGCGGACGGAGCAGGGTGTGGGGTTTCGTCGCGGGTTTTCGCGGCCTCGGTGTACGAATGGCTGGGCGGATGGGATGGCAGTGGGGAACCATGGTTTAGAGATGCGCTTGTCCGAAATGTGGGGTAAGTTAAGAAAGTACCCCCACCGATTTGAGGCGGTTCTTTCGGTTCAGGGGCACCACAGGCATTTTGTGTGTCGGGATTTCATAGGAGGTGGGAGTTTTCGTGCGTGTTGTAATTTCGGAATAGCAAGACGCGGGTTGAGATGGAGGGAGTTGTCGGAGCACAATGAGACAAAGATATATCTTAAATATTTCGGGCTAACAAGGCGCGGGTTGAAGAGGCGGGAGTTTCGCAACACGATAGACAGAGAAGCTAGCTTGAATTTTCGGCATAACAAGGCGCGGCTTGAAATTTTGGAAGAACAAGCTTAACGTGTACCCAAAAAAAAGACAATTTGCACCTCAACACGCACAACACACACACAAACACCATTTAGACTAGAGTAAGGTACACGTGCATTGCGCGCATGAGATTTGGCAATCAAATTATGAATGAATACCACATTATAGCATGCAAGCTTTGAGTCATATATGCATGATGTAGATGTTCGTTTAATTCTTATTGTTCATTTCATTCAAAATCATCTAGTTTTTATAAGAAAGCTAATCTATTTTAAGATTCATGGAATTGTGCGTCGTAAGACATAAAGTAAAAACAAATAATGGCAAATCATGTAGAAAAACATTTGGGCAATTCTGATATGGAAGATTCTAGAACAAATAAGAAGTGCTTGTGTTTTGATGTTTGTGCATTATGCTTAAGTTCAACCATGGAGTCTTCTAGATTATACATGTGGCAAAATCTGGTGGAATCTAGATGATATCCAACGGCCAGTAGTGCTCAAATTTGCCATCTTTGGACCATCGAATTCGCCTCATCCAACGACCATCTTTCAAAGTTAAAGTTACCCGCACACAATATAAAAAAATATAATATATAATGTATATAGGGGTATAGATATAGATATGTGATGCAAAAGTCACCCATCATCTCCAATTAGAATAGTGTGTCCATGCACGGATGCGACATGGTCAAATGATGTCTGCCATCGATATCTCAAATTCAAATCAGTCTGACCTTGTTCAATGTGTATACATTACAACATGCTCGTTTCCAAACCACACCGCGCAGATCTCCATTATATTCATGCATGCATGGGTTTCAAACCTCAGGATCTCTTATTCAAATATTTGAATTCAACTTTACACTGATTGTGACCTCACCTGTTCAGCTATTCTTTTACACCCACACAGTAGTCTTCTCTTTATAATTGTACCACTAACTTTCTCTCGTGCATGCATGCACACACACTACCAGTCGGCATTATCCATCGCACGCATGCAATCTTTTTCTTCAGGTCGGTCTCCCATGAAGGCACACACCAACACACATCCCCCTCTCCATCATATCGGGCATTCTTTATCTCTCACGCGTGCATGCACAACGATCGATGTTCCTCTATGTATGTGTGTGTATAGCTAGGTCTTTCATAGTTTTCCACACAAACCGATCAATCGATATATCTAGTGAGATCTCACCCTCTTTCCCATGTCCACATCGATCAATCTATACCTCTCTATATAGGATTAACATATATAGCTAATACACCCACATTAATTATGTATCCAACGTCCCCCTCACATCATCCATGTCTTCCGCTTCATCTCTCATACGCGTGCACAATGGCGAAGACAGGGGCAGTAAGGGCCCTGCCCCCTCCCCCCCTAACATCACTATATATCAAGGCTAATATGAATGTGATCATTAGACAATTGCTGCTAAAAATGGTTTAAGTTCATGAATTGACCCTCCTCGTAAAGGATTAGCAATGCCTGGCCCCCTAGCTCATTTATTTTTCATGGCTCCGCCACTGCGCGCATCAGAGCACGTGTTCGCCCCCTCTCTTACATATCGATCTCGCACTTGTGCATTCCTTCATAGTTTTTCCATATGATTCATTTGCACTAGATTTCATAGGAAACATCCCATCCACTCAAACCTCTTTGAAAGAATTCTGCATTTTTTCTATGCACAATCAAACACTCGTACAATCCTGTAGGATTCAAGACGACATTCCACTATAATCCCATGTTTTTCCTATTCCCGCGTTCTTAGATTTTTTATAAAAACTAATTGATTTTGAATGAGATGAACTATAAGAATTAAACAAAGGGCTACATCAGGCATATATGACTCAGAGCTTACATGCTATAGTGTGGTATTTATTCATAATTTGGTTGCAAAATCTGGTGCATGCAATGCACGTGTACCTTACTAGTACTTCGAGTATGTGCAAAACACATAAATTAGAATACCAATGGCACGCTACACATTGTCTCTATTACAGTTCATGAAGCCACGTGGCACATGTGTAGGCGTTGTCGCGACCTCCTTGCGTGGATTGATCACAGTGACGTGCTGCTGGTTCCAGAAGAATGTACTCGTCCTCCCTGAGCCATACTGGCGGTACATGCATGAAGCGAAGATGTGCACGCACGCCATGCACACACTCATTCCTCACACGCACACGCGGGTACACGGGCGGACGCAATTTTGTACCAAGATCCACCCCATGTGATAATTTGACGCGTGTAAAGTCGTTCACTTCATTCATGGTCAATTAATACAGCGCATGCAAATTGAGTGGACGTGAGGGTGGAAGAAAGACATTATTACTCCACTGTGCGCATGCGAGTAGTTAAATCGTGGGTTGCTAGTAGTACTTCCATTGGTCTCCTTCGTATTTTGTGCCAATTTTTGACAGTAACATAATATTTACGCATTTGAGCAGTGTAGTACTTGAAATTTATGTTCCGCTAAACTCATCGGGAGCTGTTTCGGGCCTCGAAACCAAAACCATCAATTAATATTTACCTTGTTCCCATCACATTCGAAAGCCTGCTCACACCTACTAGTAGTACGTACCAAACCTGAACGTGTTCCCACTATGCAGGTATTAGTACTAGTGCTAGTACTTAGGTTATAAAAACGGGAACTACCGAACTCAAAATCACTATACCTTTCCTCCTCATAAGTGCTTCTTCTTTGTCCGTCGTTGCCATGGCTGGTGAGCAGAGCTCTAGGTCGAGAACTACTCGTAACAAGGGAGCGGCAACCAAGGCTGCGGAAAAAAAAGAGGGCTCGCCGCCACGCAGAGACCTCGAAAGATCTCTCACGGGCAGGCGATGGCTCCCAGGAGCATCCTAGCCGCCGAGGCGAACATGCTGAGCCGGCGGAGCTGGAGTCGTTATCCCTTGACGGCATGCCCGATCAGCTCAATAAGCAGAAGGAGTTCATCCAAGGCTTGATGGAGTTGTTGAAGGAGAGCCTCGACGACATGCCCGCTGAGCTCAATCAGCAGGGGGAGTTGACCGCCGGCTTGGTGATGCTGCTGAAGAAGAGCATTGCCTCGGAGAAGAAGGCGACCGGCTAAATCCTGCGACTTCGGGAGGACAATGCGAAGCTCTGCCACGAGATCGACCTGTTGAAGGAGAAGAACGCCGGCTGGAAGAAGCTTCATGAGAATAGTAGTTCCTCGACGAAGGTGCTGCAGGCCCTCTCCATGGAACAGAAGGAAGAGTTGGCGAAGCTCCGCATCGAGCACCCGGCTGCTGTCAAGGTACGTAATATGGCCGTGGAACAGATGATGAAGGCTCGCGTCGAGAAATGCCGCGCCATGGACACAATGATGAAGATGGTGGAGGAGACGTGCAAGGAGATGGAGGTCATGGAGGCAATGAAGGAGTTACGACTCCGCGGTGAATTAGATCATTTGGGGTGATAATCTTCCTTCTTCTTTTGCTCCTATGTTTCATCTTTTGCTTCGGGTGTTTCGCCGCACATGGTACATTCTCTGCGAGGCATGAATAGAACAATGTTTTTTAGGGAATGAATAGAACAATGCTAACAATGAGATGACTAGCAAATTAGATCATTTTTATCGCCATATGGCACTGGGCTGCCGTGTTTCTTCCTTCTCCTTCACAGTACTACTCCAGTGGAAAACTTGAGTATACTGCACGGTTCTTTGCTCCTCCTCGATCAGGTCGTCAGCGCATTTATACGAGCAGTCAAATCACAAGGCCCTGCCTTCCAGTAGTAATGAGCCGTCAAATCACAAAGGCCCTCGCCTCTCGTGAAACCGACCAAGCTAGACTGCCCCACCCTCTAGCCTTTTAAAAAATGTATACTTTTGTACAGCAGTAGTATCGATGGATTGCGCCATGGAGCAAAACTTGAAATTAAAAAAAAGGTGGTACATATAGAGAGCGCTCGTCGCCAAATTATGCATATAGTACTATTAAAAAGGCTAGTCACAATAATGGTGTCCAGCACAACCCACCCCTCAAATAAAACTAAGAGGGTGCTTGGATACATTTTAGTCCCATGACTAAAAGTAGTGGGACTAAAACATGCTAGCCTCACCCATGCTTGGATCCAAATACTAAAAAGGCTAAAATCAAGTTAATGAGCATTTATTATCCTCCAAACCCTCCAATCCAAAACTCGCCTGTGTTAAAGGGGAGGAGTTAAATGAGTAGAGAGAGGACTAATCCACATTTTAGTAGGGGTATCCCTGACTAAAAAATTTTAGTCTCAAGACTAGTTTTAGCCCCTCTTTAGTCAGGGGTGCTTGGAACTTTAGCCTCTTAAAGAGACTATTTAGTCAGACTAAAATAAGTCCCTTGGAACCAAGCACCCTCTAAGAATCCTAGAATTCTTTGACAAAACTAAGCACCCTGAAATTCTTTGACAACTAAACTATTGGCTATATGATGTTGGCCATATATATTGTACGTATATAATGTGAAGAAACGAGTGGTAGTACTATACCAACTAAAAGATGAAATGTAAGAAATACTAGTATGTACGTACTGAAGAGTTAAAGTAACGAGAAGAAACATAACATAGTTCTGCTAGGGGCTCAGCACAACACACCCCTCAAATTAAATTAAGCACACCTGAAATTAAACTTTGCAACTATTCCGGTAGACACTTCATTAGAACCACCATGAGCAACGACACTGCCACCTTACTCAGAGTCCTTGTCCACGTCCTCGACTTCGTCCTTGTCCCTCTTCCTCTTGGCCGATACTTCTTTGCTTGAACTGCACACTTGGCTGTTGCTCTTCATCCAACCCTTGTAGATATTGAAGCAAAGGTAGCCATCCATTGCAGCGTAGTGGATGTGGTCTATATCTAGTACATTCCGCTGCCATGCATGACGATGAAACGTGTAATGAGGTTTCTCTAGTTTACCGTACGAAGGATGAACCATGGCTCCTGCCAGGGTCAGCATTGAAGGCTGACGAGATGTCACATCCCTAGTTTTGGTATGCTCTAGGCTAGCCCTTCATGTGTGCATCATGTTTAAAATTCTCAGAAACTTGAAATGGGGATGATCAAACCCTAGCATCAAAAGGAATTCAACTAGGTTCAACCAAAAAAACATTTTCAATGAACCCAAAGTGCCTCAAGAAAAGTTCATGATTTTTGGTTAAGGTAGAAACCTCTGCCAAAAATGATGAATATATTTCTAGGACATTTTTGGATTTTTGAACTAACTCATATTGTATTTGACTTGAGGTTATAAATTCCTATAAATACTTTTATAACTCCAATTATTCTGAAAAATATTGCGGGGCTTTGGGCTAGTCCATATTGCATCCACAAATAATTTCAGAAGCAACAAAAATGGTTTAGTATTATTACTAAATCAAAACAGAGCAAAATAAATAGAAAACTGTAACAGAATTAGAAAGAAAGGAAAGGAGAGTACCTGAGCCACTTACCTGGCCTTCCCTGTGCAGCCCATCACTGCTGCAGGCCCAGCCCACCAGGGACAGCACTGTCTTCTTCCTCCTGCCAGGAGGAGAAGCAGCTGTGTGCCCGACACCCAGCCGAGCCGCGACAGCCCTACTTGCCACCTCACGGCATCTCGGCGCTTCCAGCCGTGCCACAGAGACGCCCTCGTTTCCCTCTGCCTCTCTCCTCCCTCACATCCCCCTTTGACCCTCTCTCTCGCACATCCGAGCGCCACTGTCGCCGCCGCTCGCCGCTGCCGCGCCCTGAGCCACCCCCTCGTCTCCCCGACACATCCACCGACTCCGCTGCGTCGCCCTGAAGCTCCCCGCCAACGAATACGATGCCGGAAGCCTGTATCGTCGTCCCCGACCTCGTCTTGAAGCTCTGGCCACCGGAAATCGCCGTCGTCGTTCCGGCCACACCAGATCTTCCCCAAGCCACTGACGACGCCCTCGAGATCACTGTGAGCTTCGCCGCCTTTCCCCCTCCTCCCTGAGCTCATTCCCATCCTCTAGCCGCATCTTCCATGGAAGCCGTCAGCTCCTTGCCGCTGGCGATGACGCAGACGCGGCCATGGGCACTGCAGCCCGTGTCCGAGCACACCAGTGTGCTCAGCGCGTCTCCGCGAACCCGTAGCCACCAGTATCTCCCCCTCCCACGCTCTCTAGCCCCGAACCCATCTGCTCCCAAACTCTGGCCGCCGCCACGAGCTCGCTTCCGGCGAACTCCGGCCACCCCGCGCCCTTCCATTGGTTCCCCTGGATGTGTGCGGGCACGGGCTACCTCCTGTTGTCCTCGACGTGTCGCTCCGTCGCCTCTGGCGCAACTCCGGCAGACGCCGTCGCGGTTTGAGGTCGCCGGCGGCCAAAACTCCGGCGTGCTGACGGTCAACGTCATTAGCTGCTAACATCTTCGCTAATTACCCCTTGGTGACACCGACTGCTGGGCCCCATGCCTAACTAACCCCAGAATTATTTTCTGTTTAGTTTAGATTAAGACGGCCGGCCCCACACATCAGTTGACCATGCCACATCAACGTTGACCTGGCCCCACAGGTCAGCCTCTATTCCTGCCCCGTTACACTGACATGCGGGTCCCACTGGTCAGGTTTGACCAGGGGCAACCCAGTTGACCTGCCGACCGTAGGCTTATGTCATGCTGACGCAATAAGCTATTTTCTGGATTTAATTTATTTCAGAAAATCCAGAAAATTGCCTAAACTTCTAAAAATCATAGAAAATCAACCGTAACTCCAAATGAATTTATATATGAAAAATGATCAGAAAAATCCAATCTATCCATCTGTACCATTTTCATGCATGTTAGAACAACTTATAGCTACTTTTTAGGACAAATCAAATGTATGGCATTTAAATAACCATATGTGGAGTTTGAACTTGAACCTAGTGTTCAAACCAACTCCATTTACGTGTTGCTAGTTGCATTAGCTCAATCAATAGCATATTGCCATGTCGTGATCATGCAATATATTGTTGCATCGCATTGATTGTGTTCTTCCTTGTTTGCCGGTAATTGTCCCCTCTCAGTAGACGACGTTCCGACGATGTGATCGATGACACCGATGAAGAGCTATACTATCTTCAGAAGTGCCAGGCAAGCAAAAACCCCTTGTTCATTCAGATACAATCCCACTCTCTCGCTCCTGCTCTCTTTTACTGCATTAGGACAACAACGTACAACTGTTACATGCTGCGGTAGCTGAACCCCTTTCCTCTGCATGACCTGTCATTGCCACAGTAAATAGATGAAACCCACTAGCATGAGTAGGAATTGTTTGAGCCCTGATGTGCCTACTCATTCATGCTTGTTGTCATGCCTGCGAGTCAGGTCTGATTCATCGGGAATGAATTGGAACGTGGTGAACATGTCCTACCGTTGAGAGCTAAGTGTGTGAACACGATTTGGTAAAGGTAGCGGTGAGAGGCCATGTAGGACTACATGGTGGGTTGTCTCATTGCAGCCGTTCTTAGGAACTGAGTTTTGTGTTTGTGATCAATGAACAGTTACTACCACACATTGGGTTCCGGTAACTTGGCCCCTCTCGGCTTATTAATCAACTCGATCTCTGTCCAGGAGTTGCAACTAGTTTCTGGTGTTTGTAGGTAGTGTTAGTAGTCTACCAAGTGGCACCCGGTACAGGTGGGCTTGGGACAGACTAGGCACAGTGGCACGGTGTACCAAGTGGCACCCGGATGGTGGGCTTGGGAACCCTGCTCACATCGTTTGGGGCCGTGAGCGACACCCCGACTGGATCTCCTTGCAGATGGAACCCGAATAGGCGATAAACCTGGACTAGAGACTTGTTGGTTAGTCAGGTCGTGGCCGACTCCCTCGCCCGGCTTCCGCTTGAAGGTTGCCGAGGTACATGACGTGTACAGGGCGATAAGTGGCAAGAGCGTGTGTGAAGAAGTACACCCATGCAGGGTTATCATTATCTATTCGAATAGCCGGATTCCTCGGATATGGAAACTTGGACCCCTTGCATAGTTCATAGACAAGTGAAAGTGGATACTCTAAAATGCGCAAGATAAGTGTGAGTGCTATGGATGGCGTTCTCGCAGGGAGACGGGAGCGGATCCATAGTGGTGTATTGGTATGGTGAATTTATGGACTCGTGTGCGCCACCTCAAAAGAGTTACTTGCAGTCATAGTTCAGGTTAGCCACTGAGTCAAAGCTGGCTTGCTGCAGTCAAACTCCACCACCCCTTTGTTGATACCGATGCATATGTAGCTAGTTCTGATGTAAGTCTTGCTGAGTACATTTGTACTCATGTTTGCTTAATTTATGTTTTGCAGAGAGACTTCAATCTCGCTAGTAGTTCCACATGGACTTCGACGTTTAGCTTGTTACCTCAGCTACGATCTTGTACCCTTGGGAGGGTCTTGTAGATAGTCAGGCTCCTTAGCCTTCTTCATTTTTAATTGTTTGTACTCAGGCAAGTTGAGCTTCCACATGTGCTTTGACTTGTATGCTCTGAATGTTGGGTCATGAGACCCATGTTTGTAATATCTCGCTCCTAATGAATAAATACTTAAGTCGTAGAGTTATGTTGTGATGCCATGTTGTAGTTACACATATCGAGCATATTGTGTGTATGATTGAAATTCTTGGTATGTGTGGGATCCGACAACCTAGTTGTTTATCCTTGGTAGCCTCTCTTATGGGGAAATGTAGTCTTGTGCTTCCATGATCCATAGTAGTCCGCTACAGCCCGGTTCACCGGAGTCCTGCTAGCCCAGCACTACTGCTCCGAAACACTTGACTGGCCGGCATGTGATTCACTCCGTTCCTGTGTCTGTCCCTTCGAGGAAATGTCACGCGGTGACATCCGGAGTCCTGCCTAGCCTGCTACAGCCCGGTTCACCGGAGTCCTGTTAGCCCAGTGCTACAGCCCAGATTCGCATGCTGCTGACCGACTTGCTCGATGTTGATTCATGTATGCCTGTCCCCGTAAGTTAGTGCCACTTTGGGTTCATGACTAGTCACATCGGCCCGGGTTCTCTGTCATATGGATGCTAGTGACACTATCATATACGTGAGCCAAAAGGCGCAAACCGTTCCGGGCCATGGTAAGGCGACACCCGTGGGAATATTGTGCATGAGGTCGCGAAGTGATATGAGGTGTTACAGGCTAGATCGGTGTGACTTAGAATCAGGGTCCTGACACGAGAGGACACCAGCCGATTCTTCTGGAGGTCGAAGGTGTTGCCTACAACGAGGCCTATCCGACGCAGGACTTCTTTGTCGTTACCAAAGTCTAAAGTAATGAATTTCACTGTTTTGTCCTTGAGGAAGTTCTTAAAATCCTGGCACTCAACGTCGGATGGCATATGTGGTAGACCAAGCAAACGTTATGTACGCAAACCTGGATCACGACGGGCTTCTTCCTCTCTTCGTCCTTTAGATCCTTCTCTCGTCCCAGGACTATGGAGTACTCAACATCTAGCCCAGCGACCCACTCATCATCTGAGTTTTCGAACATGCGTCTGAAGCGAGAAAGGCATCCTTTCACCGTCGTGGAAGAACGGGTGTAGATGATGTCGAACTCATCGCCGGTGATGGTTCTAACCTTGTACTCACCGCTGATCGTGGAGTTTTGGGACGCCATGGATTTGGGAGGAGGGTTAGGATTAGTGGAACTGCCGTAATGTGAATGGACGGGATGACTAGGAGCGAACCACCGTAGTATTGAAGGACGTGCGGGGACGAGTAGGAGTGAACTGCCAGCGTGCGAACGGCAGGGTAGTGGCTTTCCATTCTCCCATGATACGGGCTTCCGAGAGCCCTTGGATCTGAGATCGAACGGTTGCATGGCGTGATTCTAGACCTATGGGTGAATATCCTATACTAGAGGGTTGTTCTGCAAATTTTCAGCAACTTAGCATGCGACCGTTTGATCTCAGATCCAAGGGCCGCCAGCAGCCCGTATCATGGTCGCGCCTACCACGACCGTCGCGTCGCTCGCGCGGTCGCACCCTTGGAGATTTAACACGGTGCGTTAGGCTATCTGATGTTGGTATGTCATACATAGTCATCACTTAGTCACTCATACTACAACAAGGTTGGCTATAAGTGTATTTTTTTACTCCTCTCTATCTCTTTCTTCATACTCAAGGAAGAAATGGTGCTAAGCGCGTGTATTTATTGCATTTCCCAAGGAGTGACCTCTTCCAATGAAATGGTGTTGCTAAGTTTTCTTCATTTAATTAGCTATAGACTCAAAATTGTCTTTTCACCTAGGTACACGCGCTTAGCACCATTTCTTCCTTGGGTCACCAAACTAGTCTCTCTCTTCTTGATTAACTTGCCACATCAGACTTTATGCCTATGTGCAAGCTTAAGCACCTGTAGGAGCAAGTAAAATTAAGTACAATAGTGCACTTTACATGGCATTTTTGCATATGTGGAGGAAAGAGAGGCAAGGAAAAAGTGGAGAAGGGGGCTCTCATGCAAGAGCCAGCCTCTACTACATGGTGGAGCATTGGGAGAGGCACCTATATGGAGGTGGTCAGGAATCTGGGAGACTCACGCCGGTCGTAGCGCCGCAGTTAAAATGATAATGGCAAGTCAAATCACGGGGCCCCACCTGTCCAGCAGTAACTCGCTGTCAAATCACACAGCCCTACGTTTGCAGCAACCTACTCCCTCGTCTTCTCGTGTCTTTGTCGAACCGACTAGGCGGAACTGCCTCGCCGCCGACCGCGCAGGAAAAGCCCCGCCCTCGACTTTTAAATAGTATACAGTATACTAATTTTGTATCCATGGATTGCGCCCGCGCCATGGAGCAAAGCGTCTAGAAAACGGAGGAGAGACGGTGGTCTTGCAATAGAGAAAAGGGAGAGGCGAGACGGTGGTTTTGGAATGGAGATGATGGAGAGGAGAGGAGGTGGTTTTGCAGGGAGAGGAGCATGCGGTGGCGGTTTAGGATTGGACGAGAGGGCCGGCGCGCTCTGACTGGATCAAAATCAAAATCAATTTACCCTTCAATTAAGAAAGCGACCCCACATTAACTAGTCTCCCTTTTATTCTGGGTCATAATTAACCATGATTTTCACACATAAAATATATGTTATACGTTGTATACAAGGCCACTATAAAAATTACAATTTGCAACTATACAAGGCCACTAACATTAATCGAGGCAAAATTGATGGCGTTTGCCTCGTACTAGCACCCGAGGACATTAATATCCCTTGTGTGCATGCGGGAGTGAGAAGGTTAGCTTGCATTCCCAACATTAATCAACCAATGAGGAGTAAGAGGGTTGGCTTGTTGTGCTTGGGAGAGAGAAACCACATTAATTAACACGACAATCAAGGTGACAAGCTAGCTTGCAACATTGACTTAAACATAGCATTGATTTTTACCTAGGTACCTGTAATATGAGTTTGTGGCCTTGTATACAAAAATGGAGGGAGTATAATTTGAAAGTACATTCAGATACGAACCAAACGATACAACTTTTGGTGACATGCATTCACATTTTGCTTGTCAAATATAGTACGTGGTCAAACTTTGACCCAAAATACGCGAAACAACAAAAAAATACTTCCAAGACCAGCGCCGCTCTTCCGCTCTTCTCCTCTTAAACCACCGCTGCTCCTCTCCTGTTCCAATCTAAATGCAGCGCCGCTCCTCTCCTCTTCCAGTTCAAAACCACCGCCACTCCTCTCCTGTTCCAGTCCAAAACCAGCATCGCTCCTCTCCCGTTCTAATCCAAAACCAGCGTTGCTCCTCTCCTCTTCCATTCAAAAACCACCGCCAGCGAGTGAAGGTGCTGTGGAGAAGTAGATCGATGGAGGAGTACAACTGATACTTGACGATCGCAGACGGCGACCCTGTGAATCTAGCTAGGATGTTGGAGATACAGTCTTGGTTTGACAACAAGGACCAATTAGCGGCGACTGCGACATCCATGGCCAAATATCTGCAACAGAGCGAAAAGGCGGCGATACTCCTGGAGGGAGTCGCGCCGGAGTACATAGAGCTACTCCTCTGGGCCATGGAGCAAACAGATTCACCGAATCTGATTGTGAGGGAGCGGTAGTGGGAGTATCGATCCCAGATGGAGCATCCACCAGAGATTGAAGGATCGAGCATCTACAGGGTGCCGTTTGTGAGGGTGTCCTGCTAGAGCGAGCCGGTGGAGTCTTCGTCGACTGAACCCAACTGCAAGAGGAGAAAAGCAGTTGGCCCGACGAAGCTTCCCCGCCATCGTCTCCCTCGCCGTTCACATCATCTCACGGGGCGGCTGTCTGCCGCCGAGGAATAGAAGGGGGCTGCCCCCCCCCAGCCCAATAGTCGGGCAAGTTGTGAATTGTCAGGAGGAGGTTAGGGTTGTCAGTATTTGCAGGTTGTGAATTGTGTTTTGTGTTGTGTATTTTGAGAGTACTTTCAGATATGAATGTCTTTTGAATTTCAGATTTGCAGTATTGAGCATATAAAGTATTTTATGAATTCTAGAGATCTATTTTTAGCACTTAAAAAATGTAGTTTCATAGGAGTATAAAAGTGCAGACAATGTGATTCTCAGAGAAGAAACTGCAAGTTTCAGATAAGAAACTACAAGTTCAGTTTCAGATAAGAAACTGCAAGTTCAGTTTCAGATAAGAAACTGCAACTTTCAGAGGCAGAGCATTTATATTAACACGGCCTTTTCAAACAGGGTTAACATCATGTTGGAAGTTTTATTCATGATCGAAAATGGAACTACCAGCTAGTTAACATCATGCTGATCAACATTCATGCATAGCACATCTTCATATGATGCACAGTCAAAATGCCCACACAATGTCGAGTGTGCGAAACACAGAGAAAACGAGGGACGAAGTTTTGGCAAGTGTTGGACGTGGTTTTGGGATGCCCCGTCTAGGCATTCATTTTTAACATGCGCAGCCCACGACCTCTGATGGGAGGTCCATAGGCCTCCGGCCTATGGACCTCCCATCCGAGGTTTTATTTTTGGCAGCCCAATTTATGTATTTTTTTGAAGAAAACGCAGAGGTCTGTTCTATTTTTCTATATAAGAATAGGAACGCTAGGTCCAACTTATGTTTCCCTTCTAACTATATCATATATATTTAAATTATTTTATATGTTGACTGTTTAGTTCACATACTCCCTCCTTTTCGGTTTATAGGGCTTATCTCAAAATTTTAGTTTTTCCATTTTATAAGGCTCAATTTGATTGTTTTCCATCACATGTTCAGATTCCAAGGTGCATTAAATCATTGCATGCAAGTATTAAGAGAAAATTGACCAATGCATGTACTTTATGCATGCATGCATTGCAATTTATGCATTGATAAACAT
>NC_041388.1:448634790-448652110 GCF_002162155.2 Triticum dicoccoides | reverse complement strand
CACGCGCGCCCCATGGAGTCGTCGGCCATATCCACGGGGGAATGGCTGGAAGACAGGCATATGTACAAGATGCATCTCCCACATGTCTACAAAGCCTTCCCGCGGATGGTCTAGCCGCTCGACTCCGTCGCGCCGGCGGTGCTGCGGGAGACTCGAGGGAAGAGATGGAGCGAGCGGGCGATGCGGATCCGCGACGACGCTCTCTCCTGGACCCAGTGCACACGCGAATGGAGGGAAGCAGAGGATGAAGTTGCGAGGGAGGAAGCCGAGGAGGGACCAAATCAGTTCTCTCACTCGCGCAGGTATGCTCGGATGTGCAAGGATCATGTGGATTGGGAGCTGCTGAATCTAGCCCTGCGGATCTACTTTGAAGGAGATTTCTCGAAGAAGCACAGGATGCCCCACCCCAGTGAGCCGCCGATTGCGTTCGTTCGACGGGCGAAAGGAGAAGTGAATTCAGGAGATCCACGCCGTGCTGCGAGATGGGAATGCTTGACTGGACTCCTGCCCACCAGCACGCCACCGGATCCGGAGCAGGTGGATCCCCTACCTTACCTCTCCCCCAAACCTGCAGAAGATTGAAATTAGGCTTGCAAACTGCTTCAATTGAGCTGTCTGGTGGTTATTTCTGCTTCCTGAGAGACAACATCTGGCTGGAGGATGAGAAGGAACCAGGAACTCCGATGAATTTCCCCTATCACAATGGGGGGAGCGCCGGTTGGGCAGTGGTACGGCCCACCTCCGCCCCAAATGGGGGCACAATCTGGGCAGGCTCCTATAATTTCCCAAGTTCAATCTGTTGGTGGTTCTGACTCTCAGATCAGTGGGAAATCTCAAGGCAAGAATCAGCAAAAGAATAGATAGGACATCCAGAAAACTGCTCCTGCCCCTGCTTCGGGCCTTATGGCATACTCTGAGGTGATCTGCTACAACTGTGGGGAACCAGGGCATCATTTGGATAAATGAGTCAAGCCCAAGAGTTGTTTTATCTGCAAAATGGTTACCCATAAAGTTGAGAATTGCCCTGTCAGAAGGAAAACCCACAGTTCTGCTAGATATGTTGGAAGTGCTACTCCAGGATTATGTCCACCATTGACAGAATTTTCTGTGACACAGAATTAGATAGTTTCTTTCCCCTTTCTAGTTGTAGAGCTCTGCCCAGATGTGGTAGTGACCACACTCCTTTGCTCTGGGACTCTGGTCTTAACCAAACTCCAAAGAGCAATAGTTTTAAATTTGAAAAGTGGTGGTTGCTTAGAGAAGATTTTACTGAGCTAGTCAGGAAAATTTGGAATGAGCCTACTGGGAGTAGCTGCCCCCTAGAAAATTGGCAGATCAAAATCAGGAGATTTAGAAGAACTACCAAAGCGTGGAACTCCAATGAGGAAGCTAATCTTAGAAGATACAAAAGGCTTCTCCTCCTTGAGTTTGATTCTCTAGATATTAAGTCAGAAACCACTGGCCTCTCTGAGGCTGAGACTAATAGATTAAACTTTGTCCATGGAGAGCTCAAGAAAATTTGGCTTCAAGAAGATTAAAGCCAAACAAAGGTCTAGAGATAGGAACATTAAGGAGGGTGATAGAAATACTGCTTACTTCCATGCAGTAGCTAACCAGAGGAGGAGGAAAACCCTCGTTCACTCCCTTGATGGCCCTAATGGCCCTATTACTGAGGTAGATGAGATGCTAAAAGTGACTAGTGACTTCTGCAAAGACCTGTTTAAGAAAGAAAACCCTTCTGGGTTCTCTCTACAAAACAATTTTTTCTATGCTTCTGAAAAAGTCTCCTGCTGAAAATGAGCTGCTAGAAGCCCCTTTTTCAGAGAGAGAGGTGAAGGAAGCCATTTTAGCTCTTATCCTGATGGGGCTCCTGGTCCTGATGGGATTCCCTTCTTGTTTTACCAACATTTTTGGGACTTGGTGAAAAATGATCTCTTAGATCTTTTCCAAGCCTTTCATAGAGGAGAGTTGGATCCAGCAACTTACTCATGGGGGGTATGTTGGGGTCAAGTTAAATAACTGTGAAAGTGATTTTTTCCTTGCTGGTAAAGGCCTTAGGAAAGGTGACCCCATCTTCCCGCTTTTGTTTAATTTAGTAGTGGACGTTCTTACTAAAATGCTAAGCAAAGCTGCTGATCATAGTCTAATTGCAAGGCTCTGTCCTGAGGTCTGCCCTGGTGGCATCATCTGCCTTCAATATGCAGATGATACCATCCTTTTCTTAGACAATGACTCCACACATGCTAGCAATCTGAAAACTGTTCTAACCTGGTTTGAACAAGTCTCAGGCATGAGAATCAACTACTCTAAAAGTGAACTCATCCCTATCAACATGGATGGTCAGGAGTTAGCTGACTTCCTCTCTATTCTAGTCTGTAATAAAGGTAACTTCCCCATTAAGTACCTAGGTATCCCTCTCCACTATGATAAACTGAGGAGAGAGGATATCTAACCCTTCTGGATAAAATCATTAAAAGGATTGATGGGTGGAGGGGCAAATTTCTCTCTTACAGAGGTAGATTGATCCTCATACAAGCTTGTTTGGCTAGCATTCCAGTGTATCTCCTCTCCTTCTTCAAGTTCCCTAAATGGGCAGTGAACCTCATCAATTCTCAGATGTCTCATTGCTTGTGGAATGATTTTGAGGGAAATAGAAAGCTACACCTTGCTAATTGGGCCCTAGTCTCTATGAAAAAAGATTTTGGAGGCCTAGGCATACCTAACCTCCAAGAAATTAACATCTGTCTTCTGGGGGCTTGGATTAAAAGATTCTATGAGGAAGACCTGAAACCCTGGAAGCTTCTTATTGCCCATAAATACCTAGGACATACCTAATATTTTTGTCCCTTCCTCCAACCCTAAGACCTCTAGATTCTGAAAAGGATTAAAATCTATTATGCATGCTGTGAAATTTGGCTACAGATGGAACATAGGGGATGGGAGCAGAACCAGGTTCTGGGAAGATACTTGGTTTGGCACATCCCCCCTAGCAGTCCAATTTTGGCCTATTTACTCTGTCCACAATGAGCTTAATAAAAGTGTCAATGAAGTTTGGAACGGTCAATGCCTAAAACTCTCTTTTAGAAGGAACTTTAGTGATAGTCTCATGGAACAATGGTTCCAATTGGAGGAAATTGCCAAAAGCATTACCTTTACTGCCGAGCCGGATGCCCTGATTTGGCAGCTGGACAATAAGGGGAAGTATTCCTCAGGCTCCCTCTATCATGTTATCAACTTTAGAGGGGTTCAACCCGTGTTTATCCCTGCTATATGGAAATTGAGAGTTCCCCCTAAAATTCATGTATTTCTCTGGCTTCTCTCCAAAAACAAATTGATGACTAGGGATAACCTTAGGAAGAGACACATCATCAAACCCCTTGATTGTGTTTACTGCTTGGAACAAGAGTCTTGTTCTCACCTATTTTTTGAATGTATAGTTGCTAAACATCTCTAGGCCCACATTGAGGAATATTTCTCTAGTCAGATTGGCTCATCCTTCGAATCTGTCGCCAGATTTTGGTTTGCTACCAAAAAAGTGCTCAGTTTTAAACACTCTTAGCTGAGTTGTCCTTTGGTGCCTCTGGAAATATAGAAATTCTATGATTTTCAGTAACACCTCCTAGATTTCCATTCCGCGGGTCTTGAGGTTGATCAGGAACATGGTGAGGAACTGGGCGATTCTCTCCTCCGGATCGGACAAGGACAAGTTGACAAGCTTCGTGGAAACCCTAACGAGATCCCTCTAGAAACCGTTGGCGATCACTTGTGGCGGAACAAGGCTCGACCTGCTCTGGGGCAGGACCCGTGGGCTCGTCTCAAGATCTCTGATGAAGATGATGGGCACCTGGCGCCGAAAAAGAGGGACATCCACCATGCTACGCCTTCCTGCCCGGTGTCTCTGCTTGCTTACTGGTCGCCGCAGGCTGACACGGCCCCTCGGCTGAAGACCATGAAGGCTTCGCTGGACCCTCCTTGTGTCATTTGAGTGCTCTATCCGCTCTGCCTTTGGCACCACTCGGGTGATTTGTGTTATTCAAAGAACTTGTTCATCCACCCCCCCTAGTTTGTAGCTTTTCTACCTTTGCTTTCGAACTGCTCTTTCAGCTGCTATATCAGAATATGTTGTGGTTTCATTCTCAGCAATGGAACCGGGGAGATGCTCCCTGTTTTTCTAAAAAAAAATATTTTATATGTTATTATATATTATTTTTATTGTCATCATATATTTAACAGATACTTACATATGTAAGAAAACAATATCCCACATATTATTAACTTATAAAAATAATTTCTTAACAAATAAAATCGTGGATTGTTTTGGCACGAAAATCCTAGTGATTGTGTACAAAAGCTTGGTAAGATTTAAGGACGAATGTAATAATATCACTTATTATTTAAATATATTTATAACAAAATGCTCAGCCCCTTTTTATTTTTTGATAACATTGCTGGCCCAACCCAACATTATAATTAGAATCAGCCCAGCAAAATCGTGTATTTCGAGAAAGTGCAAATGGCCTGTAATTTTTTAGGAAATAAAATAAACGGGCCGCAAGGACGCTACATTATTTGTTCACCCAGCCCAGCTAATGGCTGTAATTCAAAAAAAGATCAAATTGACTGTAAATTCTACCACGCAAAAAAAGACTGTAAATTCTGAAAAAATGGGTTGAATACGTGCCACATTTTTGGAGGTTGAAATGTGGGCCAATAGGTTGAAGCCAATGCAAGTCGTTGTCAATTTAGTCAACAAATGATTCTGACATGTTAGCCGTTGGATTTACATCCAATGACCAGCATCCATCTTCAATCTCTCGTCTTCTTTCTCCATCGCCGCTGGGACCACCTCCCGCCTCCTGCTGCTAGCAGCTCTGCTTAGCACGCTTCTCTATGAAGCGCTACTCCATCGTTGGCCAGGCCATCCCTCCACCCCTCCACACCTCCTGTTCTTCTCCACCGACTGTCGAACCACACCGCACTAGAACCAGTTAACCCTTGTACACCTCTCTGTCTGCGACTCCACTCCTGCGTCTTCCCATCTCTGGCTCGTTGCTGTTCGGGGCCTCGTCGTCGTCCACCACCTTGGATGCGCTCGGCGCGGCGTGGTCAACGTGGTTAACGAACGACACCATCGGAAGTAGACTGTGCGTGGAGAGGCTGACAGCTGGGTCCACGGCCGCACACAAGGAAATGCCTCCTTATTACACGCAAAATAATGATTCCTCCACCTGACATCTGGGACCCACCGGAAGGGCCTCTGTATTTCGCGAAATAAAGTGCCCCCCGCTAACATGTCGGACCCACCAGCTATCTTCGCACGCAAGGAAGTGCCTCCTTATTACGCACAAAAAATGAATATTCCCCCTGCCAGCTGGAACCCAGCATAGTGGGAGGCTGACTTGTGGGCCTACCAAGTTGACGGGGACGGAGGGCTTTTCGAACTTAGTCAATATGAACGATTCTAGCTCCTGTTACCGTACGATCTTCATCCAACGGCCGTAGTGCTTCTTCAACCTCTGGTCTTCTTGCTCCAGCCGCCCAAACCAGTGCTGGTCGTGTCGCGTGCTCCTGCCTCCCATGGTCGGCTGTGATGCCGCGGAGGCCTCACCGCCCCCTACTACTCCCAACGCTGGCCAGGCCATCCCTCTACTCACCCACACCCCCTGTTATTCTGCGGCGACAGCAGCCTCACACCGCAGCCGAACCAGTGAACCCTCATACTCCTCTTCGCGTGGGCATCCACTGCTGTGTCTTCCCCGGCTCCGAGCCGTCCCCTTCCTAGTCCTCGCCGTCGTCCACCGCCCTGGTGCTCTCGGCGCGCGTGGTCAACGTGGTCAACGATCGACTTCCATCGGAAGAGTTCTGTACGTGGAGAGGCTGACAGCTGGGTCCACGGCAGCCGCAAGGAAGTGCCTCCTTATTACGCGGAAAATAATTATTCCTCCACCTGACAACGGGGACCCACCGGATGGGCCACCAGTATTTTGCGAAAAAAATTGTTTCCCCTGACTGCTAGGACCCACCAGACGGGCCACCATATTTCGCGAAAAAAACGTTCCCCCCGCTGTCAGCTCGGACCCACCGGAAGTGCCTCCTTATTATGCACAAAAAATGAATACTCCCCCGGCTAACTGGGACCCACCTTGCTGGGAGGCTGACTTGTGGGCCTACTAAGTTGACAGGGACGAAGGGCTTTGTCAACTTAGTCAATATGAATGATTCTAGCTCCAGTGACCGTACGATGTCCATCCAACGAACGTAGTGCTTCTTCAACCTCTGGTCTTCTTGCTCCAGCCGCCCAAAGCAGCGCCGGTCGTGCCGCATGCTCCATCCACCCGTGGCCGGCTGTGCTATCACAGAGGCCTCACCGCCCCCTACTATTCCCACCGCTGGCCAGGCCCTACGGCGAATGCAGCCTCACACCGCAGCCGAACCAATGAACCCTTGTAGTCCTCTCCGCGCGGGCTTCCACTGCCGCGTCGTCCCCTTCCTAGGCCTCGCCGTCGTCCACCGCGGTGGTGCTCTCCGTGCGGTGTGGTCAACGTGGTCAAGGAACGACTTCCATCGGAATAGTACTGTATGTGGAGAGGCTGACAGCTGGGTCCACGGCCACAACCCAGTTTTTTTGTGATTTGCCAAGTAAGTCGCTTTGTCAGGCCTGTTGGACTACAAATCTTTCAAGACGAGGAGAGCTTTCATTCAGCTGGCCAAGAAAATGGCCCATCAGTAATGAGAAATGGGTTGTACATTTTTAAAACACATCAAACCGGCAATTAGTTTCAAATATCTTTTTTTTCATTTCAAGATTTTAAATTACATTAATTTTTATGCATGGAGAATTTGTTGGATTTTATATTGATATACATTTATTTTTAAAATCAGTTTTAATGTGAGTCGAAATTTCGGGATTAAAAACAGTTCGGACCGCACCGAAATATGCAAAATTTCGTATAATTTTTTAACCGTTGCCACAATATGGGCTGTAATGCTAAGAAAAAGAATATGGGCTCCAAAAAAACCTTAAGAATTAGCAAATGGGTTGTAAATTATTAGAAATAATGGCAGATGGGTTGTATGCTGTTTTCCACAGATTTGAGGCTTTCCTAAAAAAAGGTTGACGCACAAGCACTGACTATTGGATGTCCATCCAACGGCCGTCGTGCTTCTTCAATCTCTGCTCTTCCTGCTCCAGCCGCTCAAACAAGCGCCGGCGGGACTGCCTGCTCCCTCCTCCTCGCGGCCGGCTATGCTACCACGCAGGCCTCACCGCCCGACCGTACTCCCATCGCTGGCCTAGCCATCCCTCTACTCACCCACACCTGATGTTATTCTCCGGCGACGGCAGACGAACCAATAAACCCTCGTACAGTCGTACTCCCCTCCGCGTGGGAAACAACTGCCGAGTCTTCCCTGCCTCCGTGTCGTCCCCTTCCTAGGCCTCGCCGTCGTCCACCGCCCTGGTGCTCTCGGCGCGGCGTGGTCAACGTGGTCAAGGAACGACTTCCATCGGACGTGGACTGTACGTGGAGAGGCTGACAGCTGGGTCGACGGCCGCAGCAAGGAAGTGCCTCCTTATTACGCGGAAAGTAATGATTCCTCCACCTGACAGCTGGGACCCACCGGACAGGCCACTGTATTTTGCGAAAAAAACGTTTCCCCCTGACTGCTGGGACCCACCAGCTACATCTTCGCACGCAAGGAAGTGCGTCCGGGCAAAAAAAACGATTCGCCCCCTGACTGCTGGGACCCACTAGCTACATCTTCGCAGGCAAGGAAGTGCCTGACAGTCGGGACCCACCTGGTCAAAGCGTACGTAGCGTTGTCATTCTGGTCGCGAACGTGTACGTACATACTGGTCGATGTAGAGGCGCGCACGTGTCGTCGTAGAGGCGTGCACGTAGCATTTACACGTACGTACAGCGGCCAGGGTGCAAGAAAGAAAATACGGCCACGTATGTGTACATACGGGCGGGGTCTCGAACGCCCACTCGCGCATACGTATGGCCAGGGCTCGTGTACATGGCTGGGTCGGAACGGAGAAACGGCGTCGTCGTCGTGTTCATGCGAAGCAACGGAATGCGTCGTGTTCATGGGAAGGCAACGGAATGCGTCGTGTGTTGGAAATATGCCCTAGAGGCAATAATAAATTAGTTATTATTATATTATATTTCATTGTTCATGATAATCGTTTATTATCCATGCTAGAATTGTATTGATAGGAAACTCAGATACATGTGTGGATACGTAGACAACACCATGTCCCTAGTAAGCCTCTAGTTGACTAGCTCGTTGATCAATAGATGGTTACGGTTTCCTGACCATGGACATTGGATGTCGTTGATAACGGGATCACATCATTAGGAGAATGATGTGATGGACAAGACCCAATCCTAAGCCTAGCACAAGATCGTGTAGTTCGTATGCTAAAGCTTTTCTAATGTCAAGTATCATTTCCTTAGACCATGAGATTGTGCAACTCCCGGACACCGTAGGAGTGCTTTGGGTGTGCCAAACGTCACAACGTAACTGGGTGGCTATAAAGGTACACTACAGGTATCTCCGAAAGTGTCTGTTGGGTTGGCACGAATCGAGACTGGGATTTGTCACTTCGTGTAAATGAAGAGGTATCTCTGGGCCCACTCGGTAGGACATCATCATAATGTGCACAATGTGACCAAGGAGTTGATCACGGGATGATGTGTTACGGAACGAGTAAAGAGACTTGCCGGTAATGAGATAGAACAAGGTATCGGGATACCGACGATCGAATCTCGGGCAAGTACAATACCGCTGGACAAAGGGAATTGAATACGGGATTGATTGAATCCTCGACATCGCGGTTCATCCGATGAGATCATTGTGGAACATGTGGGAGCCAACATGGGTATCCAGATCCCGCTGTTGGTTATTGGCCGGAGAGTTGTCTCGGTCATGTCTGCATGGTTCCCGAACCCGTAGGGTCTACACACTTAAGGTTCAATGACAGGGTTATTAGGAAGACTTGTATGTGATTACCGAATGTTGTTCGGAGTCTCGGATGAGATCCCGGACGTCACGAGGACTTCCGGAATGGTCCGGAGGTAAAGATTTATATATGGAAAGTTGTTGTTCGGGTTCCGGGAAAAGTTCGGTTTTTTCCGGTATTGTACCGGGAAGCTTCCGGAAGGTTCCGGAGGATTCCGGAGGGGTCCGGAAGTCCGGAAAATGTTCCACCACGTCCAATACAGCAGCATGGGCTGTAGGGGGGCGCCCTAACCTTAATGGGCCAAGGGCACCAGCCCCCCCAAGGCCCATGCGCATGGGAGAGGGGAAACCCTAAGGGGGAGGGCCTCCACTTGACTTGGTAGGCACTCCTCCCCCCCTTGGCCGCCGCCCCCAACCCTAGATGGGATCTAGGGGGGCCGGCCCCCTCTCTCCCCACCTATAAATAGTGGAGGGGTGGGAGGGCGGCCACACCCTTGAGCCTGGCGCAGCCCCTCCCCTCCAATACCTCTCCTCCTCCGCGTGAGCTTGGCGAAGCCCTGCCGGAGAACTGCCACTCCATCACCACCACGCCGTCGTGCTGCTGTTGGACTCTCTTCCTCAACCTCTCCCTCCTCCTTGCTGGATCAAGGCGTGGGAGACGTCTCCGTTCCGTACGTGTGTTGAACGCGGAGGTGTCGTCCGTTCGGCGCTAGGATCATAGGTGATTTGGATCACGACGAGTACGACTCCATCAACCCCGTTCACTTGAACGCTTCCGCTTAGCGATCTACAAGGGTATGTAGATGCACTCTCCTTCCCCTTGTTTCTAGATTACTCCATAGATTGATCTTGGTGATGCGTAGAAAATTTTAAATTTCTGCTACGATCCCCAACAGTGGCATCATGAGCTAGGTCTATGCGTAGTTTCTATGCACGAGTAGAACACAAAGCAGTTGTGGGCGTCGATATTGTCAATTTACTTGCCGTTACTAGTCTTATCTTGATTCGGCGGCATCGTGGGATGAAGCGGCCCGGACCGACCTTACACGTACGCTTACGTGAGACTGGTTCCACCGACTGACATGCACTAGTTCCATAAGGTGGCTAGCGGGTGTCTGTCTCTCCCACTTTAGTCGGATCGGATTCGATGAAAAGGGTCCTTATGAAGGGTAAATAGAAATTGGCATATCACGTTGTGGTTTTGGCGTAGGTAAGAAGCGTTCTTGCTAGAAACCTATAGCAGCCACGTAAAAACTTGCAACAACAATTAGAGGACGTATAAACTTGTTTTTGCAGCATATGCCTTCTGATGTGATATGGCCAAAAGGATGTGATGAATGATATATGTGATGTATGAGATTGATCATGTTCTTGTAATAGGAATCACGACTTGCATGTCGATGAGTATGACAACCGGCAGGAGCCATAGGAGTTGTCTTAATTTATTTATGACCTGCGTGTCAACTTAAATATCATGTAATTAATTTACTTTATTGCTAAAGCGTTAGCCATAGTAGTAGAAGTAATAGATGACGAGAAAACTTCAAGAAGATACGATGATGGAGATCATGGTGTCATGCCGGTGACAACGATGATCATGGAGCCCCGAAGATGGAGATCAAAAGGAGCAAAATGATATTGGCCATATCATGTCACTATTTGATTGCATGTGATGTTTATCATGTTTTACATCTTATTTGCTTAGAACGACGGTAGCTTAAATAAGATGATCCCTCACTAAAATTTCAAGAAAAGTGTTCCCCCTAACTGTTCACCGTTGTGAAGGTTCGTTGTTTCGAAGCACCACGTGATGATCGGGTGTGATAGATTCTAATGTTCGAATACAACGGGTGTTGACGAGCCTAGCATGTACAGACATGGCCTCGGGACACATGCGAAACACTTAGGTTGACTTGACGAGCCTAGCATGTACAGACATGGCCTCGGAACACGGAAGACCGAAAGGTCGAACATGAGTCGTATAGAAGATACGATCAACATGAGATGTTCACTGTTGATGACTAGTCCGTCTCACGTGATGATCGAACGCGGCCTAGTCGATTCGGATCATGTTTCACTTAGATGACTAGAGGGATGTCTATCTAAGTGGGAGTTCATTAAATAATTTGATTAGATGAACTCAATTATCATGAACATAGTCTAAATTGTCTTTGCAAATATGTTGTAGATAAATAGCTCACGTTGTAGCTCCCGGTTTCAATACGTTCCTAGAGAAAGACCAAGTTGAAAGATATTGTAAGCAATGATGCAGACTAGCTCCGTAGTCCGAGGAGTGTCCTCACTGCTACACAGAAGGCTTACGTGTTTGATGCACCGCTCGATGTGCAAACCCCTACAATGTCGTCTGTGGATGTTGTAAACACCTGACAGACACATCCTGATGACTACTTGATAGTTTAGTGCACCATACTTTACGGCTTAGAATCGGGATTCCAATGACGTTTTGAACACCATAGAACATATGAGATGTTCCAAGAGCTGAAATTGGAATTTCAGGCTCATGCCCGTGTTGAGAGGTGTGAGACCTCTGACAAGTTCTTTTGCCAACAAGATGGAGGAGAATAGCTCAGCTATTGAGCATGTGCTCAGAATGTCTGGGTGCTACAATCACTTAAAGCAGTGGGAGTTAAACTTCCAGATAAGATAGTGATTGATAGAGTTCTCTAGCCACTATCACTAAGCTACTAGATCTTCGTGATGAACTATGACATGCAAGGGATGGAGTTGATCCCGGAGCTGTTCGCGGTGCTTAAGACCGCAAAAGGTAGAAATCAAGAAGAAGCATCAAGTGTTGATGGTTTAACAAGACCACTGGTTTCAAGAAGGGCAAGGGCTACAAGGGAAACTTCATGGATGGCAAACCAGTTGCCGCTCCAGTGAAGGAACCCAAGGTTGAACCCAAACCCGAGACTAAGTGCTTCTATTGTAAGGGGAACGGTCACTGGTAGCGGAATTACCCCAAATGCATGGTAGATAAGAAGGCTGGCAACTTCAAAGTATATACGTGTTATTAATGTGTACCTCACTAGTAATCCTGGTAGCACCTGGGTATTGGATACCGGTTCAGTTACTATTATTGGTGACTTGAAGCAAAAGCTACGGACTAAACGGAGACTAGCTAAGGGAGAGGTGACGATGTGTGTTGGAAGTGTTTCCAAAGTTGATGAGATCACCATCGCACGCTCCATCTGCCTTCGGGATTAGTATTGAACCTGGATAAATGTTATCAGGTGTCTACGTTGAGCATGAATATGATTAGATCATGTTCATTGCAATACAGTTATTCATTTAAGTTAGAGAATAATGGTTATTCTGTTTACATGAATAATACCTTTCATGGTCATGCACCCTATGTGAATGGTTCATTGAATCTCGGTCGTACACATGTTCACTCCAAAAGATGTAGAGTTAATAATGATAGTACCACTTTGTTGTGGCACTGCCGCTTAGGTCATATTGGCGTAAGATGCATGAAGAAACTCCATATCGATGGATGTTTGGAGTCACTTGATTTTGAATCGCTTGACACATGCGAGCCATGCCTCATGGGCAGGATGACTAAGACCCCGTTTTCAGGTACAATGAAACGGGTAAGTGACTTGCTGGAAATCATACATGCAGATGCGTGTGATCCAATGAGAATTGAAGCGTGCGGTGGATATCGCTATTTTCTCATCTTCACTGACGATTTGAGTAGATATAGGTATATTTACTTAATGAAGCACAAGTCTGAAACGTTTGAAAAGTTCAAGCGATTTCAGAGTAAAGTTAAGAATCATCATAACAAGAAGGTCAAATTCCTATGATCTGATCAATGAGAATTTCTGAGTTATGAGTTTGGCAAACACTTAAGACATTGTGGGATTGTTTCACAGTTGAAGCCACCTGGAACACCACAGGGTAATGGTGTGTCCGGACGTCATAATCGAACCTTATGAAATATGGTGCGATCTATGATGTCTCTTACCGATCTACCGCTATTATTTTGAGGTTATGCATTAGAGACAGCTGCATTCACTTTAGATAGGACACCATATAAGTCTGTTGAGACGACGCCGTATGAACATTGGTTTGGCAAGAAACCAAAGTTGTCGTTTCTTAATGTTTGGGGCTGCGATGCTTAAGGCTTCAGCCGGAGAAGCTCGAACCCAAAGCGGACAAACACATCTTCATAGGATACCCAAAGGTGACAGGTGGGTATACCTTCTATCTCAGATCCGAGGGCAAATTGTTTATCGCTAAGAACGGGTCCTTCCTCGAGGAGTTTCTCTTGAAAGAATTGAGTGGGAGGAAGATAGAACTTGATGAGGTTGTCGAACCTTTACTTCAACCAGAGAGTGATGCAACACAGAAAGATGTTTTCTGTGGCGCCTACATCTGTTGAAGAGGAAGTTAATGATAGTGATCATGAAGCTTCGGATCAAGTTGCTATCGAACATCGTAGGTCGACAAGGATATGTACTACTCCTGAGTGGTACGGTAATCCTGTCTTAGATATCATGTTTTTAGACAACAATGAACCTACGAGCTATGGAGAAGCAATGGTGGGCCCGTATTCTGACAAATGGTTAGAAGCCATGAAATCCGAGACAGGATCCATGTATCAGAACAAAGTATGGACTTTGGTGGACTTGCCCGATGATCGCAAGCCATTGAGATAAATGGATCTTTAAGAAGAAGACGGGCGTGGGCGGTAATGTTACCGTCTATGAAGCTCGACTTGTGGGAAAGAGTCTTTTCACAAGTTCAAGGAGTTGACTACGATGAGAATTTCTCACCCGTAGTGATGCTTAAGTCCGTCGGAATCATGTTAGCATTAGCTCTATTTTTCGATTATGAAATCTGACAGATGGATGCCAAAACAAGTTCTCTTACCAGTTTTCGTAAGAAAAGTTGTATGTGATACAGTAAAAGGTTTTGTCGATCCTAAGGATGCTAAAAAGGTATGCTGGCTCCAGCAATCCTTCTATGGACTAGAGCAAGCGTCTCGAAGTCGGAATATATGCTTTGATGGAGTGATCAAAGCTTTTAGGTTTATACAATGTTTGCTAGAAACTTGTATTTACAAGAAAGTGAGTGGGAGCACTACAACATTTCTGATAAGTATATGTGGATGACATATTGTTGATCCGAAATAATGTAGAATTTCTGGAAAGCACAAACGGTTGTTTGAAGAGTGTTTTTCAAAGGAAGACCTGGATAAAGCTGCTTACATACTGGGCATCAAGATCTATAGAGATAGATCAAAACGCCTGATGATACTTTCAAAGAACGCACACCTTGACATGTTTTTGAAGGAGTTCAAAATAGATCAGTCAAAGAAGGGGTTCTTGCCTGAGTTGTAAGGTGTGAAGTTGAGTAAGACTCAAAGATTGACCATGGCAGAAGAAATAGGAAGGACGAAGGTCGTCCCCTACGCTTTTGTCATAGGCTCTATACGGTGTGCCATGCTGAGTACCGCACCAGATGTGTGCCTTACCACATGTCTGGCAAGAGGGTACAAAGGTGATCTAGGAGTAGATCACCAGATAGCGGTCAAAATTATCCTTAGAGGAATAAGGAAATGTTTCTCGGTTATGGAGGTGATAAAGAGTTCGACATAAAGAGTTACGTCGATGCAAGCTTAACACCTATTCGGATAGCTCTGAGTAGAGATACCGGATACATATAATGGAGCAATAATTTGGAATAGCTCCAAGTGGAACGTGGTAGCAGCATCTACGATATAAAGTTTTGTGAAATACATAGGGATCTGAATATGGCAGACCCGTTGACTACAACCTCTCTCACAAGCATAACATGATCAAACCCAGAACTCATTGAGTGTTAATCACATAGTGATGTGAACTAGATTATTGAGTCTAGTAAACTCTTTGGATGTTGGTCACATGGCGATGTGACATGTGAGTATTAATCACATGGCGATGTGAACTAGATTATTGACTCTAGTGCAAGTGGGAGACTTGTGGAAATATGCCCTAGAGGCAATAATAAATTAGTTATTATTATATTATATTTCATTGTTAATGATAATCTTTTATTATCCATGCTAGAATTGTATTGATAGGAAACTCAGATACATGTGTGGATACATAGACAACACCATGTCCCTAGTAAGCCTCTAGTTGACTAGCTCGTTGATCAATAGATGGTTACGGTTTCCTGACCATGGACATTGGATGTCGTTGATAACGGGATCACATCATTAGGAGAATGATGTGATGGACAAGACCCAATCCTAAGCCTAGCACAAGATCGTGTAGTTCGTATGCTAAAGCTTTTCTAATGTCAAGTATCATTTCCTTAGACCATGAGATTGTGCAACTCCCGGACATCGTAGGAGTGCTTTCGGTGTGCCAAACGTCACAACGTAACTGGGTGGCTATAAAGGTACACTACAGGTATCTCCGAAAGTGTCTGTTGGGTTGGCACGAATCGAGACTGGGATTTGTCACTCCGTGTAAACGGAGAGGTATCTCTAGGCCCACTCGGTAGGACATCATCATAATGTGCACAATGTGACCAAGGAGTTGATCACGGGATGATGTGTTACGGAACGAGTAAAGAGACTTGCCGGTAACGAGATTGAACAAGGTATCGGGATACCGACGATCGAATCTCGGGCAAGTACAATACCGCTGGACAAAGGGAATTGAATACGGGATTGATTGAATCCTCGACATCGTGGTTCATCCGATGAGATCATCGTGGAACATGTGGGAGCCAACATGGGTATCCAGATCCCGCTGTTGGTTATTGGCCGGAGAGTTGTCTCGGTCATGTCTGCATGGTTCCCGAACCCGTAGGGTCTACACACTTAAGGTTCGATGACGCTAGGGTTATTAGGAAGACTTGTATGTGATTACCAGATGTTGTTCGGAGTCTCGGATGAGATCCCGGACATCACGAGGAGTTCCGGAATGGTCCGGAGGTAAAGATTTATATATGGAAAGTTGTTGTTCGGGTTCCGGGAAAAGTTCGGTTTTTTCCGGTATTGTACCGGGAAGCTTCCGGAAGGTTCCGGAGGATTCCGGAGGGGTCCGGAAGTCCGGAAAATGTTCCACCACGTCCAATACAGCAGCATGGGATGTAGGGAGCGCCCTAACCTTAATGGGCCAAGGGCACCAGCCCCCCCAAGGCCCATGCGCATGGGAGAGGGGAAACCCTAAGCGGGAGGGCCTCCACTTGACTTGGGAGGCACTCCTCCCCCCATTGGCCGCCGCCCCCAACCCTAGATGGGATCTAGGGGGGGCGGCCCCCTCTCTCCCCACCTATAAATAGTGGAGGGGTGGGAGGGCGGCCACACCCTTGAGGCTGGCACAGCCCCTCCCCTCCAATACCTCTCCTCCTCCGCGTGAGCTTGGCGAAGCCCTGCCGGAGAATTGCCACTCCGTCACCACCACGCCGTCGTGCTGCTGTTGGACTCTCTTCCTCAACCTCTCCCTCCTCCTTGCTGGATCAAGGCGTGGGAGACGTCTCCGTTCCGTACGTGTGTCGAATGCGGAGGTGCCGTCCGTTCGGCGCTAGTATCATCGGTGATTTGGATCATGACGAGTACGACTCCATCAACCCCGTTCACTTGAACGCTTCTGCTTAGCGATCTACAAGGGTATGTAGATGCACTCGCCTTCCCCTCGTTGCTAGATTACTCCATAGATTGATCTTGGTGATGCATAGAAAATTTTAAATTTCTGCTACGATCCCCAACATCATGTTCATGGGAAGGCAACGGAATGCGTCGTGTTCATCGGGAGGGCTTGGACGGAACATGCGATGGAAACGAGGCCTGGCGTACCACAGAACGGAGGAAACGGCCTTGTGTTCGACCGGCCACGTTCGAAACGGGATCCTGTTCATTGGGAGGGTTCTGGCGTACCGCAAAACGGAGGAAACGGACCTCCTACAGTCGAAACGGGGGACCTCCTACGGTCGAAACGGGGGTCCTGTTGATCGGGAGGGGTGTGGCGTACCACAAAACGGAGGAAACGGACTTGTGTTGGAGTGCTACGGTCGAAACGGGGGTCCTGTTCAACGGGAGGGGTGTGGCGTACCGCAAAACGAGACTCCACGGGATACTATTCATCTCCACCGTCGACCTCCTCCAGCCTCCACGGGCTCCTGTTCATCCAGCCTCCACAGGCTCCTGTTCATCCATCCTCCACCGCGCGCTACTCCACCGGCTACTGTTCAACCACCCCTCCACCGTCTACTATTCATCCAGCCCTCCACACCACGAGGTCCTGTTCAACCACCCCTCCACGGGCACCCCTCCACCGTCTACTGTTCATCCAGCCCTCCACACCATGGGGTCCTGTTCATCCACCCCTCCACGGGC
>NC_041388.1:448605364-448634438 GCF_002162155.2 Triticum dicoccoides | reverse complement strand
CCCATCGATCGGATTTAGTTAGTAGCAGTAGCGAAGGAATCGCTCGATCGGGTTCAGTTAACAGCCATCGATCGATGGCTCGGGTTCAGTAACGCGTAGCCTGCAGTGCAATCGCTCGGGTTCAGTTAGAGCCCAACGCCTCGCTCGGGTTCAGTTAGAGCCAACGCCTCGCACACACGCGCGTACGTGTACGAGAGAAACGCACATGGCTCGGCCCCCGACCTCCCACCGTAACCGGGAACGCCCTGAAATTTTCCTCCCCCTTGCTTCTACCACAGTTTTTTCCGTCATGAACGGCCCAAAGAATGTCATGCAGCTGCGTCTCCGGCCCGCCCAGGACGAAAAGCCCATTTTTTCATGATTTTTTGTCATAGAAGTAGGAGCCCACCACATCTATGATGATACCGGGTTTTGTCACAATTATCGTCATAGAAGTGTCATATGTATGACAGAAAAAAATTCGTTCGGCCCAAAATGTCACGGATGTGTCTTTTTTGTAGTGTATGGTGTTGATGTAGAAGCCCTCCGTGATCGATGCCCCCTCCGGCGGAGCTCCGGAAGAGGCCCCAAGATGGGATCTCGTGGATACAGAAAGTTGCGGCGGTGGAATTAGGGTTTTGGCTCCGTATCTGATCGTTTGGGGGTACGTAGGTATATATAGGAGGAAGGAGTACGTCGGTGGAGTAACATGGGGCCCACAAGGGTGGAGGGCGCACCTGGGGGGGTAGGTGCGCCCCCTACCTCGTGGCCTCCTCTTTTGTGTCTTGACGTAGGGTCCAACTCTCCTGGGTCTTGTTCGTTGAGAAAATCACGTTCCCGAAGGTTTCATTCCGTTTGGACTCCGTTTGATATTCCTTTTCTTCGAAACCCTAAAACAGGCAAAAAACAACAATTCTGGTCTGGGCCTCCGATTAATAGGTTAGTCCCAAAAATAATATAAAAGTGGATAATAAAGCCCAATAATGTCCAAAACAGTAGATAATATAGCATGGAGCAATCAAAAATTATAGATACGTTGGAGACGTATCAGTACCTTGAAGTGGTCTTTTGATTTCTTTCGCTAATGGAGCTCACGAGATTTTCTACTTTAAGTTTTGTGTTGTGAAGTTTTCAAGTTTTGGGTAAAGATTTGATGGATTATAGAACAAGGAGTGGCAAGAGCCCAAGCTTGGGGGTGCCCATGGCACGCCCAAGATAATCTAAGGACACCTAAAAGCCAAAGCTTGGGGATGCCCTAGAAGGCATCCCCTCTTTTCGTCTACTTCTATCGGTAACTTTACTTGGAGCTATATTTTTATTCACCACATGATATGTGTTTTGCTTGGAGCGTCTTGTATTATTTGAGTCTTTATTTGTTAGTTTACCACAATCATCCTTGCTGTACACACCTTTTGAGAGAGCCATACATGATTTGGAATTTGTTAGAAAACTCTATGTGCTTCGCTTATATCATTTGAGTTATATAGTTTTGCTCTAGTACTTCACTTATATCTTTTAGAGCACAGTGGTGGATTTGTTTTATAGAAGCTATTGATCTCTCATGCTTCACTTAGATTATTTTGAGAGTCTAAAATAGCATGGTAATTTGCTTAAATAATCCTAATATGCTTGGTATTCAAGAATAATAATAAAACTTTCTTATGAGTGTGTTGAATACTATGAGAAGTTTGATGCTTGATAATTGTTTTGAGATATGAAGATGGTGGTGTTAAAGTTGTGCTAGTTGAGTAGTTGTGAATTTGAGAAATACTTGTGTTAAAGTTTGTGATTCCCATAGCATGCACGTATGGTGAACCGTTATGTGATGAAGTCGGAGCATGATTTATTTATTGATTGTCTTCCTTATGAGTGGCGGTCGGGGACGAGTGATGGTCTTTTCCTACCAATCTATCCCCCTAGGAGCATGCGCGTAATACTTTGCTTTGATAACTTGTAGGTTTTTGCAATAAGTATATGAGTTCTTTATGACTAATGTTGAGTCCATGGATCATACGCACTCTCACCCTTCCACCATTGCTAGCCTCTCTAATACCGCGCACCTTTTGCCGGTATCATACACCCACCATATATCTTCCTCAAAACAGCCACCATACCTACCTATTATGGCATTTCCATAGCCATTCTGAGATATATTGCCATGCAACTTTCCACCGTTCCGTTTATCATGACATACTCCATCATTGCCATATTGCTTACCATGATCATGTAGTTGACATCGTATTTGTGGCAAAGCCACCATTCATAATTCTTTCATACATGTCACTCATGAGTCATTGCATATCCCGGTACACCGCCGGAGGCATTCATATAGAGTCATATTTTTGTTCTAAGTATCGAGTTGTAATTGTTGAGTTGTAAGAAAATAAAAGTGTCATGATCATCATTATTAGAGCATTGTCCCAAGTGAGGAAAGGATGATGGAGACTATGATTCCCCCACAAGTCAGGATGAGACTCTGGACGAAAAAAAAAAAGGAAAGAGGCCATAAAAAAGGAGAAAAGGCCCAAATAAAAAAATGAGAGAAAAAGAGAGATGGGATAATGCTACTATCCTTTTACCACACTTGTGCTTCAAAGTAGCACCATGATATTCATAGTAGAGGGTCTCTCATTTCGTCACTTTCATATACTAGTGGGAATTTTTCATTATAAAACTTGGCTTGTATATTCCAATGATGGGCTTCCTCAAATTGCCCTAGGTCTTCGTGAGCAAGCAAGTTGGATGGACACCCACTTAGTTCTTTTGTTGAGCTTTCATATACTTATAGCTCTAGTGCATCCGTTGCATGGCAATCCCTTCTCACTCACATTGATATCTATTGATGGGCATCTCCTGTTGGGTTTCGTAGTAATTTCAAAATTTTCCTACGCACACGCAAGATCATGTGATGCATAGCAACGAGGGGGAGAGTGTTGTCTACGTACCCAACGCAGACCGACTGCAGAAGCGATGACACGACGTAGAGGAAGTAGTCGTACGTCTTCACGATCCAACCGATCAAGCACCGAAACTACAGCACCTCCGAGTTCGAGCACACGTTCAGCTCGATGACGATCCCCGGACTCCGATCCAGCAAAGTGTCGGGGAAGAGTTCCGTCAGCACGACGGCGTGGTGACGATCTTGATGAACTACAACAGCAGGGCTTCGCCTAAACTCCGCTACAGTATTATCGAGGAATATGGTGGCAGGGGGCACCGCACACGGCTAAGGAATAGATCACGTGGATCAACTTCTGTGTTCTAGGGTGCCTCTACCTCAGTATATAAAGGAGCCAAGGGGGGAGGGGGGCGCCGGCCAGGGAGAGAGGCGCAGGAGGAGTCCTACTCCTTCCGGGAGTAGGACTCCCCCCCAATCCTATTCCAACTAGGATTCCCCAAGGGGAGGAAAGAGGGAGAGGGGTGGCCGGCCACCTCTCCTAGTCCTAATAGGACTAGGGGAAGGGGGGAGGCGCGCAGCCCTTATGGGCAGCCCTTTCACCTTTCCACTAAGGCCCATGAAGGCCCATATAGCTCCCGGGGGGTTCCGGTAACCTCCCGGTAACCCGGTAAAATCCCGATTTCACCCGGAACACTTCCGATGTCCAAACATAGGCTTCCAATATATCAATCTTTACGTCTCGACCATTTCGAGACTC
Source organism: Triticum dicoccoides (assembly GCF_002162155.2). Classification (NCBI taxonomy): domain Eukaryota; kingdom Viridiplantae; phylum Streptophyta; class Magnoliopsida; order Poales; family Poaceae; genus Triticum; species Triticum dicoccoides. The sequence goes on along the minus strand of NC_041388.1, from coordinate 448,630,803 downwards.
CTCGTCATGTCCGTGATCACATCCGGGACTCCGAACAACCTTCGGTACATCAAAATGCATAAACTCATAATGAAACTGTCATCGTAACCTTAAGCGTGCGGACCCTATGGGTTCGAGAACAATGTAGACATGACCGAGACATGTCCCCGGTCAATAACCAATAGCGGGACCTGGATGCCCATATTGGCTCCTACATATTCTACGAAGATCTTTATCGGTCAGACCGCATAACAACATACGTTGTTCCCTTTGTCATCGGTATGTTACTTGCCCGAGATTCGATCGTCGGTATCCAATACCTAGTTCAATCTCGTTACCGGCAAGTCTCTTTACTCGTTCCGTAATATATCATCTCACAACTAACATATTAGTTGTAATGCTTGCAAGGCTTATGTGATGTGTATTACCGAGAGGGCCCAGAGATACCTCTCCGACAATCGGAGTGACAAATCCTAATCTCGAAATACGCCAACCCAACATCTACCTTTGGAGACACCTGTAATGCTCCTTTATAATCACCCAGTTACGTTGTGACGTTTGGTAGCACCCAAAGTGTTCCTCCGGCAAACGGGAGTTGCATAATCTCATAGTCATAGGAACATGTATAAGTCATGAAGAAAGCAATAGCAACATACTAAACGATCGGGTGCTAAGCTAATGGAATGGGTCATGTCAATCAGATCATTCAACTAATGATGTGACCTCGTTAATCAAATAACAACTCTTTGTCTATGGTTAGGAAACATAACCATCTTTGATTAACGATCTAGTCAAGTAGAGGCATACTAGTGACACTCTATTTGTCTATGTATTCACACATGTATTATGTTTCCGGTTAATACAATTCTAGCATGAATAATAAACATTTATCATGAAATAAGGAAATAAATAATAACTTTATTATTGCTTCTAGGGCATATTTCCTTCAGTCTCCCACTTGCACTAGAGTCAATAATCTAGATCACATCACCATGTGATTAACATCGATAGTTCACATCATCATGTGATTAACACCCATAGTTCACATCGCCATGTGACCAACACCCAAAGGGTTTACTAGATTCAGTAATCTAGTTCACATCGCTATGTGATTAACACCCAAGGAGTACTAAGGTGTGATCATGTTTTGCTTGTGAGAGAATCTTAGTCAATGGGTCTGCCACATTCAGATCCGCATGTATTTTGCAAATTTCTATGTCAACAATGCTCTGCATGGAGCCACTCTAGCTAATTGCTCCCACTTTCAATATGTATCTAGACAGAGACTTAGAGTCATCTAGATTAGTGTCAAAACTTGCATCGGCGTAACCCTTTACGACGAACCTTTTTCCACTTCCATAATCGAGAAACATATCCTTATTCCACTAAGGACAATTTTGACCGCTGTCCAGTGATCTACTCCTAGATCACTATTGTACTCCCTTGCCAAACTTAGTGGTAGGGCATACAATAGATCTGGTATACAGCATGGCATACTTTATAGAACCTATGACTGAGGCATAGGGAATGACTTTCATTCTCTTTCTATTTTCTGCCGTGGTCGGGCTTTGAGTCTTACTCAACTTCACACCTTGTAACACAGGCAAGAACTCTTTCTTTGATTGTTCCATTTTGAACTACTTCAAAATCTTGTCAAGGTATGTACTCATTGAAAAAACTCATCAAGCGTCTTGATCTATCTCTATAGATCTTGAAGCTCAATATGTAAGCAGCTTCACCGAAGTCTTTCTTTGAAAAACTCCTTTCAAACACTCCTTTTATGCTTTACAGAATAATTCTACATTATTTCCGATCAACAATATGTCATTCACATATACTTATTAGAAATGTTGTAGTGCTCCCACTCACTTTCTCGTAAATACATACTTCACCGCAAGTCTGTATAAAACTATATGCTTTGATCAACTCATCAAAGCGTATATTCCAACTCCGAGATGCTTGCACCAGTCCATAGATGGATCGCTGGAGTTTGCACATTTTGTTAGCACCTTTCAGATTGACAAAACCTTCTGGTTGCATCATATACAACTCTTCTTTAGTAAATCCATTAAGGAATGCAGTTTTGTTTATCCATTTGCCAGATTTCATAAAACGCGGCAATTGCTAACATGATTCGGACAGACTTAAGCATAGATACGAGTGAGAAACTCTCATCGTAGTCAACACCTTGAACTTGTCGAAAACCTTTTGCGACAATTCTAGCTTTGTAGATAGTAACACTACTATCAGCATCCGTCTTCCTCTTGAAGATCCATTTATTCTCAATTGCTTGCCAATCATCGGGCAAGTCAACCAAAGTCCATACTTTGTTTTCATACATGGATCCCATCTCAGATTTCATGGCTTCAAGCCACTTTGCGGAATCTGGGCTCACCATCGCTTCTTCATAGTTTGTAGGTTCATCATGATCTAGTAGCATGACTTCCAGAACAGGATTACCGTACCACTCTGGTGCGGATCTTACTCTGGTTGATCTACGAGGTTCAGTAGTATCTTGATCTGAAGTTTCATGATCATTATCATTGGCTTCCTCACTAACTGGTGTAGGTGTCACTGAAACAGTTTTCTGTGATGTACTACTTTCCAGTAAGGGAGCAGGTACAGTTACCTCGTCAAGTTCTACTTTCCTCCCACTCACTTCTTTCGAGAGAAACTCCTTCTCTAGAAAAACTACGAATTTAGCAACAAAAGTCTTGCCTTCGGATTTGTGATAGAAGGTGTACCCAACAGTCTCCTTTGGGTATCCTATGAAGACATATTTCTCCGATTTGGGTTCGAGCTTATCATGTTGAAACTTTTTCACATAAGCATCGCAGTCCCAAACTTTAAGAAACGACAGCTTAGGTTTCTTGCCAAACCATAGTTCATACGGTGTCGTCTCAACGGATTTAGATGGTGCCCTATTTAACGTGAATGCAGCTGTCTCTAATGCATAAACCCAAAACGATAGTGGTAGATCGGTAAGAGACATCATAGATCGCACCATATCTAATAAAGTACGGTTATGATGTTCGGACACACCATTATGCTGTGGTGTTCCATGTGGCATGAGTTTGTGAAACTATTCCACATTGTTTTAATTGAAGACCAAACTCGTAACTCAAATATTTTACCTCTGCGATCATATCGTAGAAACTTTTATTTTCTTGTCATGATGATTTTCCACTTCACTCTGAAATTCTTTGAACTGTTCAAATGTTTCAGACTTATGTTTCATCAAGTAGATATCCCCATATCTGCTCAAATCATCTGTGAAGGTCAGAAAATAATGATACCTGCTGCAAGCCTTAATATTCACTGGACCACATACATCAGTATGTATGATCTCCAATAAATCTGTTGCTTGCTTCATTGTTCCGGAGAACGGCGTTTTAGTCATCTTGCCCAAAAGGTATGGTTCGCAAGCATCAAGTGATTCATAATCAAGTGATTCCAAAATCCCATCAGCATGGAGTTTCTTCATGCGCTTTACACCAATATGACCTAAACGGCAGTGCTACAAATAGGTTGCACTATCATTATTAACTTTGCATCTTTTGGTTTCAATATTATGATTATGTGTATCACTACGATCGAGATCCAACAAACTATTTTCATTGGGTGTGTAACCATATAAGGTTTTATTCATGTAAACAGAACAACAATTTATTCTCTTACTTAAATGAATAACCGTATTACAATAAACATGATCAAATCATATTCATGCTCAACGCAAACACCAAATAACACTTATTCAGGTTCAACACTAATCCCGAAAGTATAGGGAGTGTGCGATGATGATCATATCAATCTTGGAACCACTTCCAACACACATCATCACTTCACCCTTAACTAGTCTCTGTTTATTCTGCAACTCCCGTTTCGAGTTACTAATCTTAGCAACTGAACTAGTATCAAATACTGAGGGGTTGCTATAAACACTAGTAAAGTACACATCAATAACATGTATATCAAATATACTTATGTTCACTTTGCCATCCTTATTATCTGCCAATCACTTGGGGTAGTTCCGCTTCCAGTGACCAGTCCCTTTGCAGTAGAAACACTTAGTCTCAGGCTTAGGACCAGACTTGGGCTTCTTCACTTGAGCAGCAACTTGCTTGCTGTTCTTCTTGAAGTTCCCCTTCTTCCCTCTGCCCTTTTTTTGAAACTAGTGGTCTTGTCTACCATCAACACTTGATGTTTTTCTCGATTTCTACCTTCGTCAATTTCCGCATTACGAAGAGCTTGGGAATCGTTTCCGTTATCCCTTGCATATCATAGTTCATCACGAAGTTCTACTAACTTGGTGGTGGTGACTAGAGAATTCTGTCAATCACTATCTTATCTGGAAGATTAACTCCCACTTGATTCAAGCGATTGTTGTACTCAGACAATCTGGGCACATGCTCACTAGTTGAGCGATTCTCCTCCATCTTTTAGCTATAGAACTTGTTGGAGACTACATATCTCTCAACTCGGGTATTTGCTTGAAATATTAACTTCAACTCCTGGAACATCTCATATGCTCCATGACGTTCAAAACGTCTTTGAAGTCCCGATTCTAAGCCATTAAGCATGGTGCACTAAACTATCAAGTAGTCATCATATTGAGCTAGCCAAACGTTCATAACGTCTGCATCTGCTCCTGCAATAGGTCCGTCACCTAGCGGTGCATCAAGGACATAATTCTTCTGTGCAGCAATGAGGATAAACCTCAGATCACGGATCCAATCCGCATCATTGCTACTAACATCTTTCAACACAATTTTCTCTAGGAACATATCAAAATAAACACAGGGAAGCAACAACGCGAGCTATTGATCTACAACATAATTTGCAAAATACTACCAGGACTAAGTTCATGATAAATTTAAGTTCAATTAATCATATTACTTAAGAACTCCCACTTAGATAGACATCCCTCTAATCCTCTAAGTGATTACGTGATCCAAATCAACTAAACCATGACCGATCATCACATGAGATGGAGTAGTTTTCAATGGTGAACATCGTTATGTTGATCATATCTACTATATGATTCACGCTCGACCTTTCGGTCTCCGTGTTCCGAGGCCATATCTGCATATGCTAGGCTCGTCAAGTTTAACCTGAGTATTCCGCGTGAGCAAAACTGGCTTGCACCCGTTGTAGATGGATGTAGAGCTTATCACACCCGATCATCACGTGGTGTCTGGGCACGACGAACTTTGGCAACGGTGCATACTCAGGGAGAACACTTCTTGATAATTTAGTGAGAGATCATCTTATAATGCTACCGCCAATCAAAGCAAGATAAGATGCATAAAAAGATAAACATCACATGCAATCAATATAAGTGATATGATATGGCCATCATCATCTTGTGCTTGTGATCTCCATCTCCGAAGCACCGTCATGATCACCATCGTCACCGGCGCGACACCTTGATCTCCATCGTAGCATCGTTGTCGTCTCGCCAATCTTATGCTTCCACGACTATCACTACCGTTTAGTAATAAAGTAAAGCATTGCATGGCGATTGCATTGCATACAATAAAGCGACAACCATATGGCTCCTGCCAGTTGCCGATAACTCGGTTACAAAACATGATCATCTCATACAATAAAATTCAGCATCATGCCTTGACCATATCACATCACAACATGCCCTGCAAAAACAAGTTAGACGTCCTCTACTTTGTTGTTGCATGTTTTACGTGGCTGCTACGGGCTTAAGTAAGAACCAATCTCACCTACGCATCAAAACCACAATGATAGTTTGTCAAATAGACTCCGTTTTAACCTTCGCAAGGACCGGGCGTAGCCACACTCGGTTCAACTAAAGTTGGAGAGACAGTCGCCCGCAAGCCATCTCTGTGCAAAGCACGTCGAGGGAACCGGTCTCGCGTAAGCGTACGCGTAATGTTGGTCCGGGTCGTCTCGTCCAACAATGCCGCCGAACCAAAGTATGACATGCTGGTAGGCAGTATGACTTGTTTCGTCCACAACTCACTTGTGTTCTACTCGTGCATATAACATCAACATAAATAACCTAGGCTCGGATGCCACTGTTGGGTTTCGTAGTAATTTCAAAATTTTCCTACGCACACGCAAGTTCATGTGATGCATAGCAACGAGGGGGAGAGTGTTGTCTACGTACCCAACGCAGACCGACTGCGGGAAGCGATGACACGACGTAGAGGAAGTAGTCGTACGTCTTCACGATCCAACCGATCAAGCACCGAAACTACGGCACCTCCGAGTTCGAGCACACGTTCAGCTCGATGACCATCCCCGGACTCCGATCCAGCAAAGTGTCGGGGAAGAGTTCCATCAGCACGACGGCGTGGTGACGATCTTGATGAACTACAGCAGCAGGGATTCGCCTAAACTCCGCTACAGTATTATCGAGGAATATGGTGGCAGGGGGCACCGCACACGGCTAAGGAATAGATCACGTGGATCAACTTCTGTGTTCTAGGGTGCCTCTACCTCAGTATATAAAGGATCCAAGGGGGGAGGGGGGCGCCGGCCAGGGAGAGAGGTGCAGGAGGAGTCCTACTCCTTCCGGGAGTAGGGCTCCCCCCCAATCCTATTCCAACTAGGATTCCCCAAGGGGGGAAAGAGGGAGAGGGGTGGCCGGCCACCTCTCCTAGTCCTAATAGGACTAGGGGAAGGGGGAGGCGCGCAGCCCTTATGGGCAGCCCTTTCACCTTTCCACTAAGGCCCATGAAGGCCCATATGGCTCCCGGGGGGTTCCGGTAACCTCCCGGTAACCCGGTAAAATCCCGATTTCACCCGGAACACTTCTGATGTCCAAACATAGGCTTCCAATATATCAATCTTTACGTCTCGACCATTTTGAGACTCCTCGTCATGTCCGTGATCACATCCGGGACTCCGAACAACCTTCGGTACATCAAAATGCATAAACTCATAATGAAACTGTCATCGTAACCTTAAGCGTGCGGACCCTACGGGTTCGAGAACAATGTAGACATGACCGAGACATGTCCCCGGTCAATAACCAATAGCGGGACCTGGATGCCCATATTGGCTCCTACATATTCTACGAAGATCTTTATCGGTCAGACCGCATAACAACATACGTTGTTCCCTTTGTCATCGGTATGTTACTTGCCCGAGATTCGATCGTCGGTATCCAATACCTAGTTCAATCTCGTTACCGGAAAGTCTCTTTACTCGTTCCGTAATATATCATCTCACAACTAACATATTATTTGTAATGCTTGCAAGGCTTATGTGATGTGTATTACCGAGAGGGCCCAGAGATACCTCTCCGACAATCGGAGTGACAAATCCTAATCTCGAAATACGCCAACCCAACATCTACCTTTGGAGACACCTGTAATGCTCCTTTATAATCACCCAGTTACGTTGTGACGTTTGGTAGCACCCAAAGTGTTCCTCCGGCAAACGGGAGTTGCATAATCTCATAGTCATAGGAACATGTATAAGTCATGAAGAAAGCAATAGCAACATACTAAACGATCGGGTGCTAAGCTAATGGAATGGGTCATGTCAATCAGATCATTCAACTAATGATGTGACCTCGTTAATCAAATAACAACTCTTTGTCTATGGTTAGGAAACATAACCATCTTTGATTAACGAGCTAGTCAAGTAGAGGCATACTAGTGACACTCTGTTTGTCTATGTATTCACACATGTATTATGTTTCTGGTTAATACAATTCTAGCATGAATAATAAACATTTATCATGAAATAAGGAAATAAATAATAACTTTATTATTGCCTCTAGGGCATATTTCCTTCATCTCCATAGCCCGTTGATACGCCTAGTTGATGTGAGACTATCTTCTCCCTTTTTGTCTTCTCCACAACCACCATTCTATTCCACCTATAGTGTTATATCCATGGCTCACGCTCGTGTATTGCGTGAAGATTGAAAAAGTTTTGAGAATGTCAAAAGTATGAAACAATTGCTTGGCTTGTCATCAGGGTTGTGCATGATTTAAATACTTTGTGTGGTGAAGATAGAGCATAGCCAGACTATATAATTTTGTAGGGATAACTTTCTTTGGCCATGTTATTTGAGAAGACATGATTGCTTTATTAGTATGCTTGAAGTATTATTATTTTTATGTCAATATTAAACTTTTATCTTGAATCTTTCGGATCTGAATATTCATACCACAATTAAGAAGAATTACATTAAAATTATGCCAAGTTGCACTCCGCATCAAAAATTCTGTTTTTATCATTTACCTACTCGAGGACGAGCAGGAATTAAGCTTGGGGATGCTTGATACGTCTCCAATGTATCTATAATTTTTGATTGCTCCATGCTATATTTCTACTATTTTGGACATTATTGGGCTTTATTATCCACTTTTATATTATTTTTGGGACTAACCTATTAACCGGAGGCCCAGCCCAGAATTGCTGTTTTTTTTGCCTATTTTAGGGTTTCGAAGGAAAGGAATATCAAACGGAGTCCAAACGGAATGAAACCTTCGGGAACGTGATTTTCTCACCGAACATGATCTAGAGGACTTGGACCCTATGTCAAGAAACAAAAGAGGAGGCCACGAGGTAGGGGGCGCGCCTACCCCCAGGCGCGCCCTCCACCCTCGTGGGCCCCCTGTTGCTCCACCGACGTACTCCTTCCTCCTATATATACCTACGTACCCCCCAAACGATCAGATACGGAGCCAAAACCCTAATTCCACCGCCACAACTTTCTGTATCCACGAGATCCCATCTTGGGGCCTGTTTTGGAGCTCCGCCGGAGGGGGCATCGATCACGGAGGGCTTCTACATCATCACCATAGCCCCTCCGATGAAGTGTGAGTAGTTTACCTCAGACCTACGGGTCCATAGTTATTAGCTAGATGGATTCTTCTCTCTTTTTGGATCTCAATACAATGTTCTCCCCCTCTCTTGTGGAGAACTATTTGATGTAATCTTCTTTTGCGGTGTGTTTGTTGAGACCGATGAATTGTGGGTTTATGATCAAGTCTATCTATGAACAATATTTGAATCTTCTCTGAATTCTTTTATGTATGATTGATTATCTTTGCAAGTCTCTTCGAATTATCAGTTTGGTTTGGCCTACTAGATTGATCTTGCTTGCAATGGGAGAAGTGCTTAGCTTTGGGTTCAATCTTACGGTATCATTTCCAAGTGACAGTAGGGGCAGCAAGGCACGTATTGTATTCTTGCCATCGAGGATAACAAGATGGGGTTTTCATCATATTGCATGAGTTTATCCCTCTACATCATGTCATCTTGCTTAAGGCGTTACTCTGTTTTCATTAACTTAATACTCTAGATGCATGCTGGATAGCGGTCGATGAGTGGAGTAATAGTAGTAGATGCAGGCAGGAGTCAGTCTACTTGTCTCGGACGTGATGCCTATATACATGATCATGCCTAGATATTCTCATAACTATGCTCAATTCTGTCAATTGCTCAACAGTAATTCGTTGACCCACCGTAGAATACTCATGCTCTTGAGAGAAGCCACTAGTGAAACCTATGGCCTCCGGGTCTATCTTCATCATATTAATCTTCCAATACTTTGCTATTTACTTTGCTTTTATTTTACTTTGCATCTTTATCATAAAAATACCAAAAATATTACCTTATCATATCTATCAGATCTCACTCTCGTAAGTGGCCGTGTAGGGATTGACAACCCCTTATCACGTTGGTTGCGAGGATTTATTCGTTTTGTGCAGGTACGAGGGACTCGCGTGTAGCCTCCTACTAGATTGATACCTTGGTTCTCAAAAACTGAGGGAAATACTTACGCTACTCTGCTGCATCATCCCTTTCTCTTCGGGGAAAAACCAACGCAGTGCTCAAGAGGTAGCAATTATTGACTCTAGTAAACTCTTTGGGTGTTAGTCACATGGCGATGTGAACTATGGGTGTTAATCACATGACGATGTGAACTAGATTATTGCCTCTAGTGCAAGTGAGAGACTGATGGAAATATGCCCTAGAGGCAATAATAAAATGGTCATTATTATATTTCCTTAATCATGAAAAAGGTTTATTATTCATGCTAGAATTGTATTGACCGGAAACTTAAATACATGTGTGGATACATAAACAAATACCGTGTCCCTAGTGAGCCTCTACTAGACTAGCTCGTTGATCAAAAGATGGTTAAAGTTTCCTAACCATATACATTAGTTGTCATTTGATAACAGGGTCACATCATTAGGAGAATGTGTGATGGACAAGACCCATCCGTTAGCTTAGCATATGATCGTTCAGTTTATTGCTACTGCTTTCTTAATGTCAAATACATGTTCCTTCGACCATGAGATCGTGCAACTCCTGGACACCGGAGGAATACCTTGTGTTCTATCAAATGTCACAACGTAACCGGGTGATCATAAAGATGCTCTACAGGTATCTTTGAAGGTGTCTGTTGAGTTGTCGTGAATCGAGATTGAGATTTGTCACTACGTGTATCGAAGAGGTATCTCTGGGTCCTCTCGGTAATACACATCACAATAGTCTTGCAAGCAAAGTGATTCAGGAGTTAGTTGCAAGATGATATATTACGGAACAAGTAAAGAGACTTGCCAGTAATGAGATTGAACTAGGTATAGAGATACCGACGATCGAATCTCGGGCAAGTAACATACCGATAGACAAAGGGAATTACGTATGTTGTCATAAAGGTTCAACTGATAAAAGATCTTCGTGGAATATGTAGGAATCAATATGGGCATCCAAGTCCTGCTATTGGTTATTGACCGGAGAGGTGTGTCGGTCATGACTACATAATTCCCGAACCCGCGGGGTCGCACACTTAACGTTCGTTGATGCTAGAGTAATATTGGGATATTTGATGAGTGGTAACCAAATGTTGTTCGGAGTCCCAGATGAGATACCAAACGTCACGAGGAGTCTCGGAATGGTCGAGAGGTAAAGATTTATATATGGGAAGTCATATTTTGGGCTCTTGAAAAGGTGCAGTTTTTTCAGTATTGTACCAAGAAGCTTCCAGAAGGTTCCGGAAGTCCATAAGCAGGTCCACCACGACCCAAGGGCTATCATGGGCTGCGGGGAGGTGCCCTGGCCTTATTGGGCTAGGTGCACCAAGTCCTCAAAAGCCCATGTGGCCATGAAAGGCAAAAAAGAAAAGAGTCCTAGTAGGAATAGGATTGGACTTGCAGTCCATGCCTTCTTCTCCCCCTTAGTTGTGTCCTAGGGCTTGGACAAGATGTTTTCCACGCCCCTCCACCTATATATAGAGGGGAGGGGCGCCCCAAGAGCATACACCAAGCCCTTGGTGGCCCTCTCTCTCGTTACTCCGTAGTTCCACCGCCTCGTCCCGGTGACGCTTAGCGAAGCGTTGTCGGTACTCCATCACCACCATCACCACCACGCCGTCGTGTTGGTTCTGGTCCCATCTACTTCTCCTCTCCCTCTTACTGGATTAAGAAGGAGGAGACGTCATCGAGCCGCATGTGTACTAAACTCGGAGGTGCCGTCCGTTCGACACTAGATTGGTTGGATCGTGACCAGATCGCGAAGAGTACGACTACATCAACCGCGTGATAAATGCTTCCGCTTAACGGTCTACGAGGCTATGTAGACACACTCTCCCCTCTCATAGCTATGCATCTCCATGGATAGATCATGTGTGTGTGTAGAATTTTTATTGTTTTCTATGCAACGTTTCCCAACACAAATGAATGTCACACATTGACATACCTAAAATTGCTCACTATCATTTACTCTCTTTTTTATGTTGTAACTTGGTCGACTTAGAAATAACATTTGCTCAGTCCGTGAGAAATAAAAAATTAAATATTCTAATGCAATACGGGTTGAGAATACAATGTGTTTCTTATATGCTATTCGAGAAAAATACAAAAGGGTTTCTTTTGGTCATTATCGAAGCTAGGAATTTTTTTGCATTATATATAGGTCATAATTAAAGTTAGAGATACCCTACAAAACAATACCAATTAAAGTTAGATATATGTTGAGTAACGTGATTGTATTAGAAAACATAGGATAGATTAGGAATATTCTGGCTTGTCTTCTACTTCAGGTAGATCATGTACTTCTATATATATGCCCACGAGGCTAAAGCAACACATCAATAATTTCACCAAATCCCTCTCTCCCTTCTAATATGGTATCAGTTTCTGAGTTCTAAACCCTAGCCACTGCCACTTTCGCACCTGCGCGCCGCCCTTGAGGCGATCGACCTCCATGACCGCCGTCGGGGGCCGTGCCGCCCGTATCTAGGGTTCGTCCACTGGCCGTATTGGCCGGCTGTCCTAGAGAGTCTTTTTCCCGAGCCCTTGCTTCGGGTTTTTTCGCTCTCTTGCCGGTCGTTTTGATCGGCGTTTTTTTGGTTTTCTGATCTAATCTTGATCGTTTTGCGTTGCCTACCGTCGCCGTCAACCCCATACGCCGCTACTCCAACACCGACGCGATCGACCGGCTACTTCATCGACCAAGTGGCCGCGCGCGTCGTCCGCGCGTCGTCCGCCGGTCGCCCCGACTCGGTGGCCTCAAGCGTCGTTCGTGCTTCTGCCCGCCGGTCGCCTCGACCCGGCGGCCACGCGTCATGCGGCGGCCCTTCCCCGCCGTCGTTCACGCGCCGCCCGCCCGTCGATCTACGTCGATCGTCATCGCCCCGCTCCGATCGGGACTCCTGCATCACCCCGACCCGGCGGCCTCGTGCCATGCGGCTGCCAATCATAGCCTCCATGCTGCCCGCCGTCGCCTGCTTCATCTCGGACTCCGTCGCCACCCCGCCTCCATCGAGCGGCATCCCCGACCTCGCGTGCGATCGGATTGATCACCCTCCCGCCGCCGCGATCCGCCTCAGCTACCAGTGCGACCGACCTGGCCCGTCGGTTGCACGCGCCTTCGCAGGCCCCGTGAAGATCGTCCCCGAATTCAGCGCGCCTCTCCACCGATCGAGCATCGGGCTGCCGCTGTGTCGCCCCGTCGGGCCGCAGCGCCGCCGCACCCGTGGTTCTCCCCGCGGCTGCATCGACTCGTGTGCTGCTGCTGTATCGCCCCTTTGAGTCGTAGTGCCGCGGCCCGCGGTCTACCGCCGTCTCGAGTACGTCTGTTTCAGGCCGTCTCCGTGGCAACACCGACCCTCGCGTTGCCTGTGTGTCCCCCCATCGGGCCATAGCGAGCATGGCACACGGTCTCCGCCGCCGCCCGAGGCCGTCCCCGCGGCTGCACCGACTCGCGCGCCGCCGTTGTGTCGCCCCCTTCGGGCTGCAGCGCCACGACCCGTGGTCCCATCCGTCGCCCCGACCTGCCGGCCACCACTGCGTCGCCCTTTTGGGTCGTAGTGTTGCGGCCCGCGGTCCACTCCGCCGTCACGCACGTCGACCTCCCGTGGTATGTGTCGCGCCGTCTCCCTTGGCGCGGAAACGCCACCGTCCGTGTTGCTCTTCGTCACGCTGTCGGGTTCTTCGCCTCCTTCGAGCATCATCGCCGCGCTCCTAACCTAGCCACCGCCGCCGTCAGGCCGCCGCAGCTGCTCTTCTTCGGCCGCCGTCGCGACTACCCCCATAGCCGCCGCCGCTGCCCGTCCAACCCCTTTGTCTTCGTCCATCACTAGCCCGTCGCCAGCGTCGCCGTCATCTACCCCGACCACTTTGTCTACTCCGACAACCGCGGGCAACATCGGCCCCGCACCGATTAGCATTACAGCCGTCATCGAGTCCTTCTCTGATGGCTTCTTCGACTTCTTCGACATGGCATACAGCTCGTGCAGGTCCCCGTCTACGCATGCCCGGTGCTGTCAACACCAAAGCATGCCTTCGTCCACGACGTGTCCCCGGGCCTGGCAAGCCTGGTGTGGCGCTTCGTCAACTTTGTCTTCCACTAGTAGAAAAAGGGTCAAACGTGAAGCACATTAGTGCCGGTTTGAATTTGAGCTGGCACTAATGTGTGCATTAGTGTCGGTTCCAACGGCTAGCCGGGCGCTCTCATTAGTACCGGTTCATGGCGAACCTTTAGCACCGGTTCGTGCCATGAACCGGCTAAAGTGAGTGGTGGCAGGATGTTGTCAGTCCGGGGCCCCTCCAGCACCTTTAGTACCGGGTCGTATCACGAACCGGTACTAAAGGTCGTCCTACATAGACCCTTCGTCCACCCGAGCTCGCTCTGTTCTTCCCCTTTCCACTCTCCTCTCTGTTCTTTTCCCTCTTCCTCTCAAGCTCATCACACATTTTGCCCAAAATTTGTCAAGATTTGAAGGCCCCCATCCATTCAAATGATCACAAAGGTTAGCAACTTTGTCCTTTCATCTCTCATTGCTAGATTAGCTCGTGCAATGTTTTATATAGTGATTGATTTTTGAGTTTAGTAATTTGGGAGGAATTATATATATGTGCTAGTATTTGATTTATATGCAATTTGAGGTCAAAAATAACACTTAGTTTGCATATGTAGGTGTGGTTTACTTAGTACCTTCTAAATCTCCGTCCTAACCACCGTCGATCGCTCGCAACGTCCCGTCGCCATCACCACCTTGTGGTGAGCCTCTTGTTCATGAAGTTTTATATAAAAAATTGATGTTTGTGTGATTTGGATATATAGTTACTCGTATAATTATCTTACCCATACGTTGTTTGTTATACATAGTGCCATGGTTTTCATATCCGTCCCCGTCGGCCCTCGTCCGGGTTATGATTCGGATGTGGTATATTTTCTTTTAAAACTATTCATTGCATTTCGTGTTTATGACAAATTATGCCCATCAAGTTGACATAGATATTTGTATGTAGGAGGTAGTTGAACCGGAAATTCCAACCGACCCTATTGTCGAGAGGTTAAATTTAGTTGAAAGAGAAAACGAGGATTTGAAGGAAAAATTGAAAAGAATTGAGGGGGAGAAGATGGAATTGGAGTTGCATGTTGCCGATGTCGTCGATGATCACAAGATTAAGATGGAGAAAATGCGCTTGAAGATTAGAAAGATTAGAAAATATGCCATTCATAGTGAGGCTTGGTATCATTATGCTGTTGGATCAATTGTTACCTTAGTTGCGATCTTGATCGCATTTATTGTTGCATTTAAATTCTTTAGCTACAGAGTTATTTGTTTGTTGCATTTAAATGTTGTATGATCTTTATGTATGAACTTTATGTATTGTATTAATTTGGTGTTTTTGGTGTTGTGTATTGAAGATGAGCCGGCAATGGATGTACGATGACCGATGCTGTCCCGAGTTCATTAATGGCGTGCGTACTTTTCTGCTTGCGGCTGAGGCAAACAAGCGGGTGGATGGTTTTATGCCTTGTCCATGTGCTGGCTGTAAGAATGGTCACAATTACTCTACATCAAAAACCATTCACGTCCACTTGTTTGAGTCCGGTTTCATGCCCCACTATAATGTTTGGACCAAGCATGGAGAAAGAGGGGTTATGATGGAAGACAATGAAGAAGAGGATGATGACAGCTATCCTGGCCATGGGTTCCCTGAATACGATGATACAACAATGAGGGAAGAAGCTAAGCCGGTAATGCGGGAAGAAGCTGAGCCGGCAATGGGGGAAGAAGCTGAAGAAGAGGCATCGGATGAGCCCGTTGATGATCTAGGTCGGGCCATTGCCAATGCAAAGAGAAACTACGCAAGTGATTTGGAGAAGAAGAAGTTGCAACGCATGTTAGAGGATCACAAAAAATTGTTGTACCCGAATTGTGTAGGTGACAAGAAAAAGCTGGGCACCACACTGGAATTGCTACAATGGAAGGCAGAGAATGGTGTATCTGACAAGGGATTTGGAAAGTTGCTGGTAATGATAAAGAATATGCTTCCAAAGGACAACGAATTGCCTGAGAGTACGTACGAAGCAAAGAAGGTTGTCTGCCCTCTAGGGTTAGAGGTGCAGAAGATACATGCATGCCATAATGATTGCATCCTCTACCGCGGTGAGTACGAGGATTTGAACGCTTGCCCAGTATGCGGTGCATTGCGCTATAAGATCAGCCGCGATGACCCTAGTGATGTCGAGGGCGAGCGCCCCAGGAAGAAGATTCCTGCCAAGGTGATGTGGTATGCTCCTATAATACCACGGTTGAAACGTTTGTTCCAAAACAAAGAGCATGCCAAGGCGATGCGATGGCACAGAGAAGACCGTAAGAAAGACGAAAAGTTCAGAGTACCGCTGACGGGTCGCAATGGAGAAAAATCAAAAGAAAGTACGGGAAGGAGTTTGCAGATGACGCAAGGAACGTATGGTTTGGTCTAAGCACAAATGGCATTAATCCTTTTGGGGAGCAGAGCAGCAACCATAGCACCTGGCCTGTGACTCTATGTTTGTATAACCTTCCTCCTTGGTTGTGCATGAAGCGGAAGTTCATTATGATGCCAATGCTCATCCAAGGCCCTAAGCAACCCGGCAACGACATTGATGTGTACCTAAGGCCATTAGTTGAAGAACTCTTACAATTGTGGAATGGAACAGGTGTACGTGCGTGGGATGAGCACATGGGGGAAGAATTTGACCTAAAGGCGTTGCTGTTCGTGACCATCAATGATTGGCCTGCTCTCAGTAACCTTTCAGGATAGACAAACAAGGGATACCGCGCATGCACGCACTGTTTGGACAATACCGACAGTATATATTTGGCTAATTGTAAGAAGAATGTGTACCTCGGACATCGTCGATTTCTTCCGAGCAGGCATCCCGTAAGAAAGAAAGGCAAGCATTTCAAAGGTGAGGCGGATCACCGGACGAAGCCCCGCCACCGTACTGGTGCTGATGTACATGATATGGTCAAGGATTTGAAGGTGATATTTGGAAAGGGTCCTGGTGGACAACCTGTTCCGAATGACGCTGACGGACGCGCACCCATGTGGAAGAAGAAATCTATATTTTGGGACCTGCCCTATTGGAAAGACCTAGAGGTCCACTCTACAATCGACGTGATGCACGTGCCGAAGAATCTTTGTGTGACCCTGCTTGGCTTCTTGGGCGTGTATGGGAAGACAAAAGATACACCTGAGGCACGGGAGGACCAGCAACGTATGCACGGAAAAGACGGCATACATCAGGGTCATGCAAGCTACGCTCTTACCAAAGAAGAGAAGGAAATCTTCTTTGAATGCCTGCTCGGTATTAAGGTACCGTCTGGCTTCTCGTCGAATATAAAGGGAATAATAAACATGGCAGAGAAAAAGTTCCAGAACCTAAAGTCTCATGACTGCCACGTGATTATGACGCAACTGCTTCCGGTTGCATTGAGGGGGTTTCTACCGGAAAACATTCGATTAGCCATTGTGAAGCTATGTGCATTCCTCAATGCAATCTCTCAGAAGGTAATCGATCCAGAAATCATACCAAGGTTAGAGAATGATTTGGTGCAATGTCTTGTCAGTTTCGAGTTGGTGTTCCCACCATCCTTCTACAACATCATGACACACGTCCTAGTTCACCTATGTGAAGAGATTAACATTTTGGGTCCTGCATTTCTACACAATATGTTCCCCTTTGAGAGGTTCATGGGAGTCTTAAAGAAATATGTTCATAACCGTGCTAGGCCAGAAGGAAGCATCTCCAAGGGCCATGAAAATGAGGAGGTCATTGAGTTTTGTATTGACTTTATTCCTGACCTTAAGCCGATTGGTGTTCCTGAATCGCGGCATAAGGGCAGACTGGATGGAAAAGGCACGCTAGGAGGGGAACAAATAATATGTATGGACGGACATTCTCTCACTGAAGCACACTACACAGTTCTACAGAATTCCGCCTTGGTGGCTCTGTATATGGATGAACACAATAATTTGCTACGCTCCAAACACCCGGAGCGGTCTGATGACTGGATTACACATGAACAAACCAGGAGTTTCGCCAGCTGGTTGCAGACACGTACCATGCATGACGCCTCTATTGAAGATGACCTGTACTTGCTGTCCCAGTTACCATCTTCGAATATAATGACTTTCAAAGGGTACGAGATAAATGGTAATACATTTTACACGATCGCCCAAGATAAGAAGAGCACCAACCAAAACAGTGGTGTCCGCTTTGATGCAGAAACCAAGACGGGAAAGGAAACATATTATGGTTATATACAGGACATATGGGAACTTGACTATCGACGTGGTTTGAAGGTCCCTTTGTTTCGGTGCAAATGGGTCAATATGACACGAGGCGGGGTAATGGAACACCCGCAGTACGGAATGACAACGGTGGATCTCAACAATCTTGCGTATGCAGACGAACCATTCGTCCTAGCTAATGATGTGGCATGGGTTTTCTATGTGAAGGACATGTCTACCAAGCCGAGAAAAAGAAAAGATAAGGAAGCGAATGCATCGTACGATGAGCCAAAGCGGCACATAGTTCTTTCTGGGAAGAGAAACATCATGGGAGTGGATGACAAGACAGACATGTCAGAAGATTATGAAAAGTTCGATGAAATTGCTCCATTCACAGTTAATATTGACCCGAGAATCCAGTTAAATGATGAAGATTTTCCATGGCTACGGCGGGACACACGCAAAGAAAAAGTTTCACACCCAAAGATCTGGGATGTGATCGGCTTCACTATCATCACTTTCTTCTGTGTTTCACACCCAGGAGGGAATCTCTGTAATAGTTAGGGTAGCTAGTTATGTGTTTTAGCATTTGAAACGCGATGAAATTTTATGTGCAAGCAAATTCTTTCATGCATTTACTGATTTTTTCAGCTAAATGACCCTAAAATTGAAAAGCATTTCAAATGAACTCAGAAAAGGTTGAAAGTTGGCATGGTATCATAATTTCACCCACATAGCATGTGCAAAAAAGTAGAGAGGGTTACCGCAAAAACTGGATGCACTTCGTGTACAAAATGGACAATCTCTTTCGAAGTATCAGGGTTTCGGACGAAAACTCATCCGTTATAAAGGCATTTCATTTTTTAAATAACCTAAGCATTACCAAATTGAATATAATGATAAAACACACTAATATTAAACATAAGAAAAAAGAATCACTAAAAAATCTATTTTCAAAGTTAAGTTATTCACAAACTAGTGATTCACACAAATTTCAAATAATTCAAAATTTAAACTATTCAAATTTGTAAACTACCGGTACTAACAGAAAGTTTGTAATTTTTTGTACCTAAAGCAAAAATATTCACAAACAAACTCTAAATACAGCAAAAAACAACTCTAAAATAAATAAAACAAAAATAAATAAAGCAAAAAAATAAGAAAAAAAGCCCACCTACTGGGCCACAGCGGCCTGCATACGACTAGAAACCCAAATTCTAGTTGGGCCAGGATGCAGGCCCGCTAGCCCAGTAGGCCCAACAGGGCATCACAGAAGAGGTAGGCCCAGAAGGCCTGCTTAAGAGAGGAGCTCGAGACAGCAGCGACGGCGGGGCTTATAAGCAGGTGCGAGTGCCCCTCGGCTAGCAAGGTGGGACTAAACTTTTGCGCCCCTCGCCTGGCAGTGCACACCCTTTAGTACCGGGTCGTGGCTCCAACCGATACTAAAGAGGAGGTCTTTAGTACCGGTTGGAGCCACCACCCGGTACTAAGGGGTGCCATTCCCGCCGCTTGGCTTGGCCAAAACAGACCTTTAGTATCAGTTGGTGGCTCCAACCGGTACTAAAGGTAGTTCTATATAAGAAAACACTTCAAAAAAATTGTCAGTTTCTCATCTGTCCCTGCTTCTTTCTCCTCTGCCTCGTCGTCGCCGCCCCTCGTCGCCGCCCCCGTCGCCATCCGTGCCGTACCAGTCGCCGTCCATCGCCGCGCCGCGCCCCGTCGCTGCGCCCCGCCCCGTCCTCCCGTCGTCCCCGCCCGGCCCGTCCTCCCCTACGTCGTCCCCGCCCGGCCCGTCCCCGTCCCTGTCGTCGCCGCCCCGTCCCCATCGTCGCCGCCCCGTCTCCGTCTCCGTCCCCGTCCCCGTCGCCGCCCACCGTCGTCGCGCCTCGCCGATGAGCTGTGCCCCGGCCGCCAACCACACACACACACACACACACATTGTTATAGAATTGTTAGCAATCTTTCTGTTTTTTAGTTATAGAATTATTAGAAATGTTAGTTTTAGTTATAGAAATGTTAGTTATATAGAAATGTTAGTTATATAGAAATATTAGAAATGTTAGTTATATAGAAATGTTTTTTAGTTATAGAAATATTAGAAATGCTAGTTTTAGTTATAGAAATATTAGAAATGTTAGTTTTAGTTATAAAATTTAGAATTTGCATATATGAAATCAAAATCCATCATTTAAAAAATGTTACTTTACTTTTGCGGCATATAGTATTTGTTGTCGATGATGCCCGGCCCGCATCCTCGCCGTCGACCCGTTCGCGACGACGTCCTGCTTCAGAGGACCCATGTTCGGACTGGGCTCCGCCGGGCTGGCACTGGGAGGTGCTACCTTCAGGGGCGCGACGCTTGGTGAGGAACCCGGCCCCGGGTCCCGTCGTCGACCCTCATCTCCTTTGGTAGCGTTCGCGTGGGCCACTTTTGGTGCGGAGGGAGCCGGCCCGCCGGAGGTGGTACGTCACCGTGTCAGGGAGGAGGACGAGCACGTCCATCGCTACATGGCTGCTATGGACGTCAGGTTCTCCAATACTTGGCAGGTTCTTTTGGGAGATCACCCGAGCTATGATCCAGTGATGGTTCCTTCTCTTTGGGTGTCCACCGCCCGCACCTCAGGAACCATGAGTGGCCTAGATTACTCTGTAGTATTCGATCTTTATTAGCTTGCTAGCTAGCTAGCTAGTGATGTATTCGATATTATATCTATTATTCGAGACGATGTATTCGAGATTATATCTATTATTCAAGACGATGTATTCGAGATTATATCTATTATTCGAGACGACGTATTCGAGATTATATTCGATGATGCTTATTATGTACTATGATTGATTCAGTTTTTCCTTATTAATTGATTGCATCCATGCATTGTAATTTGAATATATTTCTTTTGGATTAGTTAAACAAAACCTATGGCAGACAATACCGGCAGAGAGGGAGAAGAGGCCCTGTTCAATATCATACGCAATCCTCGCGGGCCAGATGATGATTAGAATGAAGACGGCTCCGAATATCTAAACAACACCGAGGAGGGTGATATGATATTCGATCGCGACGACCGAATTGATGAAGTCGTGAACTATGAACATGACGAAGAAAATGTTGATCTTGAAACAACAAAGACCGGTGAGGTATATATATTTATATAAGCAAGCATCTGGTGATCATCACATGTTTTAAATGACTTGAAGATATATTAACGAATCGATCTTTCTTCTTTCAGCCATCCGGATCAAGCAAATCTTCAGGCAACAGGAAACGTGGCCCGAACAAAAAGTTGAAGGAGGGTGTAAAGTACAATATCGAGGCCATCAGACCTAATGGCGAACCATTAGCGCCTAAGAAGATTGTGGACAAGTTCATTCGTCAGTGCGGAGTTCTTGTGAAGGACCAACTCCCGATCTCCCTTCAAGAATGGAGAGAGCCAGCAAAGCCACGTCCAGGAGTTACTTTTGTCGACGACAGACAAAAACTTCTGCTTTGGGAAATGCTCATGGAACATTTCACCCTACCAGATCATTTCACAGATGCAGATGTGGAGAAAGTCAAGGACGCTACTCTTAGGAAGATGGCGGTTGCATTCAAGAACCACAAGAATCGTGAATGGACCAAGTACGTCAACGAAGGAAGGAAGATTCCAGTATTCGAGGGAACACTAGAGAACCAAAGTGCTCATTGGGACGATTTTGTGAAATTCAAGGATTCGGAATTATCTAAGGAACGGTCGAGAATAAACAAGGCCAATGCCGCAAAAAAGGATAAGTTCCATAAGCTGGGGCCAGGTGGCTATGCGGTGGGAATGCCTAAGTGGGATAAGTCTGAGAAAGAGATGTTGGATGCAGGTGTCACTCCAGAAACATTGAGCTGCCCCCCCAGGTGCAGGACTTGGTTCTATGCGCATGGGGGGAGTTGGACCCGAAGACAGGCAAAGTTTCGAAGAAGGCATGTCTGGACGGAGCCGAAGATAAGCTACTTGTTGCAATAAAAGAGGCTCGATCGGGGTTGTTCGAGCCCAACAGAGAGAACGACGAGCTTAAGCATGCCCTGGGAAATCCTGAACACCCGGGAAGAACACGAGGCATGGGCGCTATTCCGTGGTATGATTGGTTTTCAGACTGGAACGCCGACTACAAAACCCGTGCGAGAAAGAATATTGCGGAGGAGAAGAAGAGGAAGATGGAGGAGGAGCAGAGGAAGCTAGACTATGAATGCCTTCAAGGCCTAGAATCAGCGCACAAGGACTTGGCAGTCAAATTCCAGCGGCAGCAGGAGCAGATCGAATCACTTAGCCAGCAAAGGGGGTCTCAGCAGCTAGCGGATGATCCACCATTGGATAGCACCGTCCCATCCATGCCGAGAAGCAGCGTGGGTTCTGCCCCGGGCGACGCATTGCTGGATAGCTACCCAGTGGATGACATCATGGAGAACACTAACTGCGAGCTACACTTCAAAATGAAGAACATATCCATGAAGGTGGCGGACGCCCTCGCTTTTACAAATCCCCCCGAGGCAACCTTCCATTGCAACCCGATTCCAGCGGGCTATGCTTGTGTCTTGGTTGATGAGGTGGTGGACCAATATTCGGGGCTAGAGCTTGACATTCCTGGAGGTGACGATGAGCACACACTAGGAGAGGCCAACCATCGTATCATCCTATGGAGAAAGGATTGCATCATCTTTCGGAAGCCACCGACACCGCGTCATCCGACTCCTCGTCGCAGTCCGCCACCGAATCAGCAGACTCCCGCTCCTCCAAGTCCACCAACGCATCAGGCCACTCCTCCTCCAAGTCTGGCACAACTTCAGGCCACTCCTCCTCCTCCTCCAAGTCTGGCAAAGCGTCAGGCCACTCCTCCTCCAAGTCCGGCACAGCTTCAGGCCACTCCTCCTCCAAGTCCGGCACAGCTTCAGGCCACTCCTCCTCCTCCAACTCAGCCACGTCAGCCGTCTTCACCGCCTCAGCAATCATGGAAGAGAGCCGCCTCAGCTATGGTGCGTAGCGGTACAAGTCGAGGTAGTACTAGAGGTACAGGCGGAGGCAAGCGATTTCAATATGGTCCAAGCGTCGCGCCTCTTCCGCAGAGGCCTTACGACAAGTCCGAGGAGGAAAACGTAGCCATATCGAAGGCCGAGGTGGAAGCCCATTTTGCACCGAAACCGCCACCGCCGCCAAGGGAGAAAGTGCATGTGGAAAAGATTGACCACTTCATTCGTATGGCTAGAGCACCAGCTCCCAAGCCTGTTGACACGGACTATAAGCGCCACATCAAGAAGTTAAATCGAGCACGTCTACAAAAAGAGGCGAGCTCGAGCTCGAGCAAATCAGCTGGCAAAAGGAGTGGTAAAACCGTTCCCCGGCTAGGGGAACAGGCGGCGCAATCAATCCCCCCGCTTGTTGTGCCAACAACACATGAGAGTAGGCGCGCCCAATATTATTGTGGGCAAACCATTAACGTTCCCAGGATGGGCGATATGATAATAACTGAGGAGCATATTGCGCAGGCTGAATCGATCGGGATCACTATTGGACAACTCCTCGATATCGAGCCCATGTCTCCGACTAGAGAGGAAATAAAACGGAAATATGCTCGGGGCCAACCTTTGGTCGAGCCAGAGGAGGTCAATAAGCTCCAACGAGAATGTATGAATTGCATCAATGGTACATGGACATTACCAAGATTTCCAATCGAGAGTCCATCATGGTGAATGTCAACAAGGATCATTACTACCATGAGAAAGCTGTGGCCGTTGAGTATTCAGAACTATTTCAGCTATACAATAAAGACGCACTCGACAAATCTATCGTCAGTTGCTATTGTCTGTAAGTGATTTCTTTCTGTAATTTAAGTCTCAAGCTAGTTGTAGTGATCATTTTGATCAATCATTACCTGTAATTATCCTCACTATATTCTTTTCTGTGGTATTATGCAGGATGAAGATTTATGAAATGAAAAAAGGTGGACGCTATGGCATTGGGTTCGTTGACCCAAATACCATTAATAAATACACATGGAAAATAGATCCATATCACGAAAAAAGTGTAGAGGAAAGCATGCTACAGTTCTTCAAGGAACTCAAATACAATGAAGATATACTACTTCCTTACAACTTCCAGTGAGTCACACTGTCTTGTACTACAAATTCTGTTTTTCCCTACTAGCTAGCTACATGTTTTTGCTTACATATGTCCGCTTAATTAAGACATGCAAACGTGTGTGCATGCAGATTTCACTGGATCTTGTTAATCATTAGAGTTGATGAAGGAACAGTTGAAGTACTAGACTCACTACTTAAGAAAGCAAGTGACTACACCATCGTGAAGGGGATAGTCAACAGGTAATTTTAATCATTATTAACTATATCTCGGCCTATTTAATTAGTTCGTCATTTCCTGATAACAACTATTTAATAACCTATTTATTCATTTTCTTTGTCGGCGGGTAGGGCTTGGGCAAAGTTCATCAGGGCCACTCCAGGCCCATGGAAACAAAATATGAAATGGTATCGACCCAAGGTAAGTAATTAAGTAGTACTAGCTAGCTGCCATCTTTTTAATTATCATGCTTGATTAATTATTATCTGATCAAATTCCATTCTCGTAAAGGCCCTGAAGCAGGCGCCGGGGAATGATCTATGTGCATACTACGTTTGCGAGAACATTCGCATGATGGCGTCCGAAAGGAGCAAATCTCAAAGACAGGAGTGGGTACGATATCGATTGTCAGAACACTATTCATAATTTTTACACCATTATCGATATCTAGTCATACAACTAATACACATGCATATTGATCTCCTTCTTAATAGTTCAAAGAGGTGGGGGACAAACTCCTAGCACAGGACCGCATAGAAGCAATTCAAGAGGAAATAGCGGGATTTTTGCTCGACCAGGTCATAGATCCCAAAGGAGAATACTATTACCCGCTACCGCCCCCATAAACCACTTTCAATTGTTATCGTGCTCCGAAGGCACCAATTAGCTAGGCTAATGCCACTGGCTCCGAAGGCACCAATTAAGAGAAAATGTGTATATATATATATACATACATGTGTGTATATATGTGTGAATTAATTAATGGTGGTTGTGAGACATTCGATGATATATATATATATATATAGTGTTACTACTCATCACCCAGTGTGCATAATACATTATTCTTCACCCGAGCTAATATTACAATCGCTTCATAAATAAATTACGTTTGGAATACAAATAGTTATATTCATATTGATTCACTACGTAAAATTTTGTTTAGGAAAATAAAAAAATAGGTTATAAAAACAGAAATATCGCATTTTATGTATGTTTTACACTATGTTTTTACGTTTATAATTTTAGGTAACATAAAATATTTTTACGACGAGTACATATTTTCTTACATTCTCTTTTTATGTATGAAATAAGAAAAAATTTACGAAACGTAAAAATACGG